>NC_058408.1:142839509-142863494 GCF_002201575.2 Neomonachus schauinslandi | reverse complement strand
AGGGGGCATGGAGGGGGCTGAGAGAGGGGCAGGGAGGGGCAGGCTGTGATGCTGGAGGACCGGCAGCTGACCACCAGGTGTCAGCCCCTCTCCTGCAGTCTCTCCTGCTTCTCTCTTCCCCTGCCCCACTGAGCACTGCACCTGGCATGCGGTTGGAAACTCCTGCTTGCTTTGAGACTAAAATCAAGGTGGATGGCCTGCAGCCCAGAGGGAGTCCAGCCCTTTCCCCCTCCGATACCCTGGCACCCTCTGTGTGCTTTCCTTCCACACGTAGTTGCCGCCAGCTGTGTGGGCTGGAGTTGCGGTGGACAGCCAGTGGGCAAGCGGGCCTCCTGGGGCTCATGGTCTGTAGGGGAAGGCTTGCAGGCACCACTCCCCTGCCCCCCATTTCCCTTCAAACAAAGGAATCAAAGGTGGCACCAGGGCAAGCACTAGGTCACAGCCTAGAAAGGACTGAGCCCTGAGAATCGCCAACTGTGGTCCCGTGACCACCCAGGCCGGTTCTGCCCAGCGAGCTGGTGGCTCGGGGCCTCAGCTTCTCCTCGCCAGTGCTTCTGCCTTTCCACGAAGGCTCCAGGAGTCGGCTCTGCTGGGCCAGGCTCCTCCCTGCTCTGAGAAATCCCAAAGAGGCAAGGCTCCTTGGGTAGAAGTTGGACCTCCCAGCTGTAGACCCCAGAGCCTGCGAGGGCCGGCCAGACAGAAGACACAAGCAAGGACAATAAAGGCCGAGTGGGCTGGGTGGGCTGTGCCAGGCTACCCATCAGTTCCTACCAGGGCCCAGGGCTGAAAATCCAGGTTTTTATGTGAAATCTCTCCAACTTTAAATCTTGGCAACGAACCCACCATTCACCTCTTTCTAAAACACCACGCAGGCTGCACATCCACCAACACGCTGCCTGTTTGCAACTTGGACATCGAGTGTACACCGGGAGAAGCAAGAGAAGTGGTGTGAGCTGGGCAAGTGGCGCAGGCAGGGTGGGCTTCCTGGAAGAGAAGGGATGGGCTGGAAGGCCAGTGAGGCTGAGGTGGCTGAAGGGCCAGTGCTGGGACTCAGCAGGGCCCTATAGGAGGTGGAGCTGAGGTCTGGGCCTAGGGACTGGACCAGGGGCCAGGGCAGTGACATGCATGAATTTCTGGACATCAGGGGCAGTGGAGAGGGTCTTGTGGCTGCCAAGATGGAATGGGGGAAGGAACTGGCAGCAGGGAGTGGTCTTCTTGGACAGGCAGGGCTCGAGTTTCCGGAGTCTAGAAACAGCCCAGTGTGCCCCGAGCCTTCATGTTTTCCTCAGAGTCAGGCCCTGCTTGCTGTGTCCTGAGCTGGTGCCTCTTGGAGGGGACAGGGCCTGGCTGCCAGACAGGCTGGGGTGAGGGGTGCCAGGAAGCCCCAAGGCTAGAATCCTAAGACCCCATGGTCATTTGTAAGAAGATGAAGCAAGGCCAGAAGGCTTTGTCGGTTCTTCCAGTGGACAAAGATGAGGGGACACTGGTTTGACACTTGACACCCAATGGGCCAATGTGGGTCCAGCGCCCCAGGCTCAGCTCGCTGCCTTTCCCTCGGTGGCCACCAGGGGGCAGCAGAGGGCCAATAGGGCCCCTGGTCCTAGAGCCCCACAGCCGGGCACCAAGGAGGACGACAGCAACAGCGGGCAGGGAGGGGGCCCTCTCCGCCTCTCTGTCCCCTCTGCATGTCCCATGTCCTGCCGGGGCTGCTCTGCTTCTCTGAGTCCCCGACCCTGACCTGGGACATTTGGAGATGCTCTGACTATGGCTGATGACCTCCCTCTTCTATCCTTCGCCCAGCTTGGTCCCACGGGATAGACTCCGGGTCCACGGCAGTGTGGTTCGGGTGGGTGTTTGCATGTGTACACGCCATCCCTCCTTCAGGGTCCCCCACACACGTAATGGCAGATATATGGTTCCTCTTTTTTGGAAGTGGTCAAATGGTAGCTCTTGCCCCAAATCCTTGTTCCCATGGCTCTGTGACACCAGACCGAAGCGGGTGGGAGGAAGTGGTCAGACAGCAGGTGGACGGCTCCAGGAGAGGGGACTCCTCAGGGCGGGGAGCTACACCACATGGTTCCCAGGCCACTAACAGGGCAGCCTCGGCTTTTCTGGAAGCAGAAGCTTTGCTACTTTAATCAGCTCCTCGGGCCTGTGCTTCTCACACTCCAGCCTCGTGGTTTATGCACATGCACAGGGGGCAGGGAGGGCAGCCTCCAGCCTCAGCCCTGCTCATCTGCTGTGCCCCAGTGATAGGAAGTCTGTGGGCTCCCGGGTCCCCGGTGCTCAGGCCCTCCTGTCCCCTCGTGGCCAGCACTGGAGGGCAGCGGCCAGCGGTGGGGGTACAGCACAGCTGGGCCTGGCACCAGAGGGAGGAGGGCCCCAAGCAGACGCAGGCAGAACTTGGCAGCCTGAGAGCCAGGTGAGAATGGGATCTGCCCGCCTCTGGCCAGGGGTGGGCCTACCCGGGCTGAGGGGAAGGGCAGCGGGCCAGGGCGGACTCATTCCCAGCTTCGCTTTTGATGGCTCCCATCACTGCTTCCTCCATCCAGCCTCCCGGCCCCGCAATTTGGCCCTGCCCGTCCAGTCTGTCTAAACGTCACTCCCCACCTGTGCCCTCCCCCATGAACAATCAAATCCCAGTACTCATAGACTGCTGTCATGTGGGACCTAAGCCAGTGTGACCAGCATTCCATGTAGTGGAAGGAAAACTGTTGTAAGATGTTCAAAGACTGAAAATATCACCACCCCACCACCTGCGCTGCACCTGCTGACCTTAGCCAGGGCCCAGGGACCCAGAGATTGAGGCTGCAGGGGGCCAAGGTCAAGGGTAGGGGATACCCCATGATCCCTTTGTGTCTTGGGGAACCAGTTGGGATCACCTCCTTTCTCTTCCACGCTGATTTTCCCCACCAAAGCTGGATGGAGGGTGTCTCATGCAGTTCCCCTCTAAGGGGGGACCTACCTCCTTTCCTTTGTCCTGGAGCCTCCCTGCCCCCACCTTGGGCTTTCTCCTGGAAGCCCTCGCCGACCACCCCGGTCCACAACAAGGAGTGCTCGCTCCTCTGGCTTGGGGGCTTCCCGACTCTTGCCCTACTGCACCCCGACCCTGCCCGCTTCAGCCCTTTTGCTGCTCTCGGCGCAGGGCAGGCTCACCAGGAGCTCACCATTTTGCAGATGGACTTGGCCTCCTCGGAGAACTTTTGGGAGTACACCTCCTCCGTCTCCAGGACCCGGCGGTCCACTTCTTCCCGCTTCACCTTCTCTTTGCGGCCCCGGAATGGTGACTGGCCCTCGATCATCTCATAGATGAGGCAGCCCAGACCCCAGTAGTCAGGGCTCAGGCCGTATCTCTGGTTGTTCAGGACCTCCGGAGCTGTGGGCAGAGGAGCAGAGCCAGGAGAGGTAAGAGACAGCTGGTGACCGGACAGAGCTGGGGCACGGGGGCCCAGGGCTGAGGCTCACACCGACGGAGCGTCCTGCACCCAGCAGTGATGGTGTTGCTTACAGAAGGCCGGAAGCTTCACGGTAGGGACACGCTTTCCCCTGTTGACTCCTACTCACCAACTGCCATAAACACCACCTCCTCCAGGGCGCCTGCCCTGACTGCTCTCCTCTGTGCTCCTGTGGCTTCAGAAGGGCTCGGACTGTGGCTTCAGAAGCCTGACCACAGTGGATGGAAATGTCTCTCCCACTAGAATCTGAGCTGCCTTATTCACTGCTGTGTCCCAGTAAGGAGTATGACACCTGACACAGAGTAGGTGCTACACACATATTTATTTCCAGGAATGGAGGTGTGTCCACCCAAAGGAAAGATGATTTTAAGTTTACCTGGAATTGAAACAGCCTCTCACTATGGCTTCCCTACTATTTTGATAAAATGAATTATAGATTAACCATACAAGTACAGAAAAGATAAGCTTCATGTCACCAGGCAGGTCACCAACATCCACACATGTGCCCGTGAGCGTACAACAGAGGCCCTGCAGATGGATGCGTGCAACGCTCCGTGCAAGAGGAGACAGACACAGGTGTCCACGAAGACGCGCAGATCGATCGCTCTATCATCTGTCCATCCATCCATCCATCCATCCATCCATCCATCAGCACTGGCAGGGGGATACACACAGCCACATATATGTAGGTACACACCCGACAGGCTCCCAAATGACATGCGATCTGAAAAGGATCTTCTAGCAGCAGAACAACACACAGAATCCTGGGCAAGTGGTGTTGGCAGAGGACAACATCCCCAGCTCCCAGAGCTTTCCGGAGCCCCCACCTCCTGGGGTGAGTGGGCATATGTGTGTGAGGCACCATGTGCAGGAGGAAGCCTGGGGATGTCCTTGACTGGAGGGGGGATTCCAGAGGACCAGACGGAGCTCCGAGTCTCTTCCCTGCAGCCCTCAGGATGATGGTCCCGGAGTAGACGTGCGGGATGAGGGGCTGGGGGCAGGGCAGGGAGGCTGGACTCCACTTAGCATCTTGCTTGGTGACAGCAGGTGTTGCACTCCTTTCTGGGCCTTTCCGAGTGACATCCTTCCTCTCAGAGGCCTCTCCCCAAGACCCCCCACTGCCCACTGCGGCTCTATTGCTGGCCAGAGCGGCACCAAGAGGTGCGCTTGGGGAGGGGCCGCACCCACACTCACCCATGTAGCCGACGGTGCCCACCCGGCCGCGGATCAGGTCTCCCTCGGGGATCTTCACGGCCAGACCCAGGTCCGAGATCCGAATGTGGCCTGAGTGGGAAGAGCAGAGTCAGCGGGTCCCCGGGACGGTCGTGTGGACGTGTGCCCCACCCTGGGCAGGGCCACAGACCTGTCATGTGCCCCTGGGCAAGGCACATAGACTCTCACATTTTTATCTGTCTGCGAGGAGGGGCATCATCATCAGTCCCCTCGGGGTGACTGCAGACCCTTGGGAGAGTCCAGGTGTCAGAGGATGTGGGTCAATCATTACTTTTCAGGAAGAAAACATAAAGATAGGAAAGGATGCCTGGATTTGGCTGGACAATGGCCAACCTACCTCGTAAAATGCCCTCATGGGCTTTTTGGAAGGCTGAGATCACCAAGTTTAAAACGCCTTGGCCTCATTCTGGGATTGCTTCATGGGAAAAATGAGAGCTTCTCCTGAAATTTTACAATTTGCTTAAGGGGAAAAATTACAAAGCAACTTGGGAAGCAACTCCCTGTCCTGCCTTGTTGATCTTTGGAGGTTCTTTGTGTTCTCCCTTTGGAGAAACAGAGTGAAGTCATCCAGGCCTTGGGGAGACTGAGAGATGGAACGGAGTCTGGGACTGACCCCCAGAGGCCAAGAAAACACAGTGCTGAGAGGTCTGTCTCGCTGTTGTCCGGTTCGACGGCCCACCCGGGCTGGGTCACGGCCACATCTGCCCCCTCTTCCTTGTCAGTGCCTGCCACGGCCGCATAGCCTGGACCCTGGCGAGGCCCAAAGTCAGGAACTGCCCCCCAGGCCAGAGCTGTGTGGATTCCCTGCTTGGCAGCCCCTGATAAAAGTGGGGAGAAGAGAACACACAGGTTCCAGCCATCGGGCTGCAGACCAGTGGTGGGCACGGTTCCGAGACCAGCAGGGAACAAGAACCCCAATGGGCACTGGGCTCATCCAAGAGGGGGGGCAGGCCCGGGACCCTCTGCTCACTCCTCCACATGGTAGCACAACACTCAAACCTCCCTCCAGGTCACCAACGACCTGCCTCCCGTTCTCCCTCCCCTCTGCCTGGGGCATGCTGGAGGGACCCCTGGTTTCTGGTCTCAGCTCCCCACTGATATTGTTGGGTGATCTTGGCAGGTTGGCTCCTCTGAGCCTCAATCTTGTCATCTGTCAAATGGGATGCTGGCCCTGCCCCCTCTGCAGACATGGGAAGATCTAGTCAGATAACGGGTGTGAACACCATTTCTGGGCTGTGCAAGGCTAAACAGTTGTGAGGCGTTACTGTAGCTGCTCGTTACGTGTGTGTGTGTGTGTGTACGTGCACACACACACACGCACACACAAGAAAATAGCAGTGATAATGCACAAATAATGCTGAATACGTCTAGAGCTGACCGTAGCTGATCACGCTATCTTGTTGGAAACTTACCACCGCGCCCCCGCCCTCTGATGTGGGCAGAGCAGGGCCCACTGCTTCCATTTCACAAGGAAGGAAGATGGGGTGCAGGGAAGTTGTGTAAGAGTTAATTAAGTACTGCCCAGGATCTCTGAAATTCCAGACTCCTCAATCAGTGCTCTCTCTCTCTGTTTCTCTCTTTTGGCCAAGCCACTCTACTTCTGCACCACGTAGGAGCTTTATCCATGCCCACTGCCTTCCCCAGGTACCCAGGATTGGGGGTAGGGGGTGGGTGCTCCTCCTACTCGCCCGCTGCCCGCCCATGGTCCCCGGGCCATGCCTCCGAGAGGCTCTGCCAGACGGTCCACTGCTCCCTTTGGGTTGTGACGCTCATCTTGGCTACAGAGCAGGAAAGGGGTCTCCCAAGCTGCTCCCCAACTTACCATAATCATCGAGCAGGATATTTTCGGGTTTCAAATCTCTGAAAGGGAAAGATGGCAAGCATGTGAGTGTGGGCATTCTGAGCATCAGGGCATGGCATCTGGGCTGACCTCTCTTCATGTCTCCTTCCCATCTCTTGGCTCATGTTGCCTGGTCTCTCTCTGGATCCAGACAATCTTGGACTAATTTCCCTCCTCCCGGTATTTAGAACAAATGCCGCTGTTGCCAGGATCTTCCGGACCCTGGAGACGACAGGGAAGGGGTCAGGCAAAGGCCAGCCCTGGCTCCCATCCACACACTGCTGGTACCAGGGTGGAGCATGCTTCTGGCTGGTGTGGTGAGAGACCCCTCCAGGGCTGGGAACAGCTGGAGGTCTCAGGATGCCCTGGGATGCCCTGAAGGCAGAACGGGGCCTGGGAATTAGCGAAAAGTTATTGAGGACACCGCACCAGCTGCAGATCTGGGACAGAGAATGGTCAAGGAGGGACCCCCTTTGGGCAGGGGACCCCTGGAGCCTGGCACATCTCCCAGTCCAGGAGTGACAAGCAAGGGCACGCCCCTGTCCTTCTGTCCCTCCTGTCTCTTCTCTTTGATTACATCATCACTGTTCATAAGAACGTGCCCCCCTTCCCCGCTGCGGGAGGGAGGTGGCAGAAGTGTCTGGTTTTACAAGTAGCAGGTCCTCTCTGGGTAAAAGAACAGCCAATAGGATAGCGTGTGCAACTCAGTTAAGCCATCAGCATCTGGATTGAGGATGTGATTCTCAACCAACTGGCTTTGCTTGTTTAACTGATGGCAGCTGACCAAGTAAGGGCAAGATCCATCACCTCAGCAAGCCAGCAGCCACAGGGTTGGAAAGATGGCTGGCTGGCAGGCATGGGCCAGAACCCAAACCCACAGAGAGGCCATGGCAAGTGGTGGAGGCCAGGGAGGCGCTATGGTTCTCTTCTTCATGAGAATAAGGGCTTAGAACTTGGAGGCCCCTCTTTCTTTTTGTTTTGAGTGAAAAGCAATCAAGTGAAGAGTTCTTTTTTTCTACCCTTAGGGAATTTTTTCTCTTCTCACTTGAATGAAAACAGAACAAAAGCCTAAATGGGGAGATGGGGGGGGGGGGGAGAAGAGCAAGTCATCAAGACCATTCCTTCTTGTTTTCAAAACCTTCTTGGACTCCCCAAGATCATTTCTGCCAAGAGCTCCGTGGCAAAGGTCTTCACGCTGGGGTGTGCAGGCCCGCTGGGTCTGCGGGAACTGTCTAGGGGGCTCCTGTGTGCTACCAGTTTCAAGAATACCGAAAGAAGAAAATTCAAGAATTTTCTGCCTTTCTAGATCCTCTAGATCTAATGTCCCCGCATTCTTTGGGATCTCCCCTCCCACTTGCCCTTTGTTGGTGGCACAGATTCCAAATGACAGAAGAGAAGCAGGTTCCTTCCCGCCCCGGTAACTATGGTGCCCTGCTCCACGGTGTAAAATCCCCCAGGATCCCAGTTAGAAAAGGGTTCCACTAATAATCATTACAACGGCAACTCAACAGAAGTTATTTTAACTCTTAAAGCCTGTGGTCAAAGGAAATTTTTTAAAAAATCTTATATATATCCATCTATTGCAGAGCTGCATGATGATCAATGACAGACTTTTAGGCAAAAAAAAAAAAAAGATGACATTATAATAACATTCTGTGGGGGTGGAGAAGAGGATGATAGAGAATCCCTCACCTTTAAAGAATTTTCATGCATTTTTAAAATGGATAATGGTGGAAATCACTTTGCCACAGCAATCAGATTCTACTGGATACCTTTAAAAATGTGATGCAACTGTTCAGTTTCAAAATATTAGCCACTATTTTAACAGATGATGAACTATTTCAGATGCTTCTGTGTTGTATAAGGGCACACAGATTTTCAGATTTCCTTGAGAGGGTCAGTGAGAAAAGTTTGAAGACCACTACTTGTGGAATCCATCAAGTCGGATGGAGAAGGATGGACCGAGGTCCGTTCTGCTGCCTGCTTCTCGCTGGTGATCCTACTAAGGTCTTTCTGAGGCAGGCTCACTGAGCTTCCCGCACCCTGGGCTGGAAGGGACCCGTAGCTTGGCCCGTCCTCACCAATTCTGAGGGAACATCACCTCCTACACTTGGTCCCCAAGTGGTCCAGGGCATGAGTCCCAGGGCGGGGGTGCCCGCTTGACCGAGGATGTGGCAGGTCAGCCCCCCACTCACTCTGGCGGCAGGACCGGACAGCGAGTCTGCTCACCTGTACACAGTGTTCTCCCGGTGGAGGTCTTCTAAGCCACAGAGGATCTCTGCCGCATAAAACAAGGCTCGCTCCTCCTCAAAGCCAGGGTTACCCATGTTGTAAATGTGGAACTTCAGGTCACCCCCATTCATGATGGTCAGAACCAAGCACAGCGCATCCTTGGTCTCGTAGGCATAGGCCAGGTTGACCTGGGAGCACAAGACAGCACCATGGTGAGGTTCCAGTGACTGCCACCCACTTCCACTCATCCTCCTCAGGGTCCTTGGAGCTGGGGGAGGTGGCTGGAGTGGGGTCCTCAGCAGCTTCATGCCACTGCCCTGCACCCTGACAGCCTCATGGCGCCCTTGCCCACTGCCCCTCTTGGCTGACAAAGGACACACCTTCTGATATCGTGGTTCCAGGTGAGGAGGCAAAGTGGGGAGGGCAGGCTGGTACTCTGCCCTTTTAGGAAGCCTGACAGGATGGCGCATGTGTCTACACAAACAAAAAAGCCTGTGTGTGCTTCGTTTGGTGAAGTCTGTGGGTTGCCTTGTTGGCCAGTCAAGAAAAGAAGAGCCCAGATGCCTTCTGGGCTGGGGTCTCATTACCGCAGGGATGCTGGGAGTGGGCTGGGGAGGCGGCCAGTGGGACTCTGTGAAGGGGAACACAGTCTGGCAAAGTCTGCCTCCTCTTGCACGCAGGACACGTCTGGGCCAAGGGACCATTAACAGGGAGGACCTAGTTCCTTGCTGGTGGAGACCAGCTGCCCAAGGATGGACAGGGGCCATAGGGTTGTGGGAGAGGCAGCAGGACTGGGTCTGAGGCAAAGTCCACTGGGTGGTACTCGTCCTTCTCCACTAGGGAGCCAGTCCAAATGAAATCTGGCCACCACGGACCAGGCTGGGCACAGGCTGGGCCATACACCTTGGATGCAAAGGCCAGGAACAATGGGAGTTATTTCTGAGGAAAGGAAACAGAACGGGAGCTGAGCGGGAGGGCTCTGGGGATGGTGCTCAGTGCCAGGGGCCAGGCTGGCCCTCCCTCCCACACCTGCCCAGAGTCGCCAAGGAGGGGCTCCTGGAGGGCGCTGGGCCAACTCCCTGCCAGGGGCAGTGGATGGGGCACAGTCGAGGGTGGTCCAGGCCCTTGAAGACGTGCCACCCCATTTATCAGGCACACCACCATTTCCCCCCAAGTAGCACCCACCATCACCAAGCCCGACAAGAGCCAGGGTGCCCCTTCCTTTACTGATGAGGGCTCCACGGGCAGCATGGAGGCAGTGACCTGTGGTCCCCACTGAAGGGGGCTGGCAGCTGGGGGCAGCCTGAGAGGAGACCCAGAGGTGCACGCTCCTGTCCCCTTTGAGTGTCACCTTATAAAACCACGCCCTCTGGGGAATGACGAAAGCACTAGGCTGATGGCATCTCTGGCGCTCACACACAGCTGGTGGGCGTTTGACTGGCACCACCTTGATGGAGAGCCTTTTGGGAACTGCTACCAAATGGAAAATGCACACACCCTCTGACGCCACAATTCCTCCACCAGGAATCCATCCTACGGACACACTCATGGACTTGCGCCAAAGGGATGTGCAAGGGTGGACAGGGCAGTGGCTTAAACACCAGAGATGATCCATAGTGGTGGGGACTGGTTGCACAGATGATGGGTTATCTCCGTGCTAGACAGCAGGGAGGGGGGTGCACAGCGTAAAAAAAAGAGCTACAGCTGTAGGTCTGGCCACAGGAAAAGACCTACAATTTAAGGGGAAACACTGCAGCTTAAGACGTCTGGTAGGACTCCACTGGCTAAAAATATTAAAGCCTCTGCATGAATCCACCATGTTAGAATGGCTACCCGAAGAGGGAGGCTTTTATTTGTATTTTGTACCTCTCTGTGCTGTAGGAGTTTCACCCTGTACATGTTTTTTTATAGTGACAAGTGGCAGAGGGATTGAGAGCTGACCAAACACCCACATGCTCTTCCACATTTCCCTGCAGCTGGCTCGGCCCTTGCAGTGACTAGTTCTGGCCCACGGACTGTGGGCGGCGTGAGGCATGTGCCTGCGGCTGAGGCAGTGAGGGTCCCTGGGCAAATCCCCCAGCACACGCTTTTAAGACTCTAGGTGGGGTAGCTGTAAGATGGAGGAGGGTGGCTGGATCTGGCTGGACTCTGTGTATGTGACAATGGTCTTTGTTGTGTCCAGCTACTTCGGGTTGGGGGGTAGTTCGTTACCACAGCAAAGCCTGGCCAAGACGTGGTAACACGATGAACATAAACAAGATGACACCTCTCCAGGATATCGACACTCAGGTCTCCCCCATGATGAAACCAGCCTGCGGGGGTCTGTGGAAACAAAGCTCCTTGGCTGGGCCCAGGTGGGCTGCTTTTTCCACTGAGGAGTTTACAAGGTGGTTCTAGAGAACAGAGGCCTTGGTCCCACACACAAAGGGGAGCCAGGCCAGTTCGAGTGACCAGAGCAAGTCAGCCACCATTGGCCACGGGGAGCCTTGTGATGGAGGGAAGGCCTGGTCGCCTTTCTGCTGCTTAATCCTCCCACTGCATTCCACTTCCCTGGGGGATGGGAACCTGCCACACTGGAGGACCCCCCCTTCCCAAGGGACAGAAGCCCTGGTCACTAGAAGAGTGGCCCGGCGCTGGGCCCTGGACACTCACCACAAACTGGCTGTTGACCTTCTCTAGGATCTGCTTCTCGTTGAGTGCCATGGACTCCCCTTTCCTCTTTTTGATCCTCTTCTTCTCCAAGCGCTTGCAGGCATACATTTTACCCGTGGCCCGAACCTGGCAGGCGCAGACCTGAGGTGCAAGAGAGAAGCCAGGGGTATGGGATAGGTGAAGGCCTGCCCCAGGCTCCTCCAAGGCCAGTAGGCTGGGTCGGGGGGCAGAGACCTGATGCATCAGAGCCTGGCCTGAAGGTGCTTCCAGTCACGGGACCCAAGGATGCCTGGCCTTGGACCCACTGCCGCCCAGGCCCTGCCCTCAAGAGCTGGCTTCCGTGCCCCTTGCTTCCCTCCTTCTATCCTTAGGTGAATCCTAGCTTTTCAAGGTGCACAACCAACCATTTACACTGGTGTTTACATGACCGGCCAAAGCCTCAAGTGCTGTCCCTCTCTGAGAGGCAACTAGAGTTTCTCCGTCCCAAGCTTCCACCAGATGCAACCATTGCTAACTGGGGATTTCACAGCACCAGCTACTGGTAAGAGAGGCTTGTTTTGGTGTCAGACCCCTGATAACTCTGACTTTATAATTCAGCGGAATAGGAGCCAAGGCATCTGGGTTCTCATCTTCTTGGTTCTACCCCTTTTTGGTTGCGTGACCTTGGCTGGGTCATCAACCATTCTGACCCTCAGTTTTCCTCATCTCTAAAATGGGAATAACAAGGCTTGCCTCACAGACTGGGAAGATCAGCACATATTAATGGCATCATCTGGCCAAGATGCTTGGGCCCCTCATGCCCTCACTCCTCCCCCCAAAGACAGCCAAGAACGCCCATTTCTCCTCTCCAGACACAAACCCTGAGGCGGGCTCCAAGAGCACTTCCATCCCACCGGCCCTGCAGACAGCCTCCTTTCCCACCTCAGTGGCACCTCCTGTTCCCGGGCCCCATGCCTCACCCTCCCTCCCCACCAGGGGGCGCAGGACGCCGTAGGCGCATTCAGAAGGGCCAGAAACTGACAGAGTAGGGGAACTTCCCACTGAAGATGCGGATGTTCACTCACCTCCCCAAAGCCCCCTTTTCCTAGTACTCGGTACTGCCTGAAAGTGTTTTTGGTGACCGGTTGCCTGGAAAAAAGCAAGAATCCAACATTGGTCTCAAGGTGTTGAGGTGCAGAAGCCACAAGAAACAGACGACAGTGGCACGGCATGCCCTCCAAACCAGCCAGGAATCATCACTGCGGATGGGTCCCTCAAGCACTTGCTCTGGGACTGGGTGTTCAAATCCCAGGCCACCCGCCCTCGGCCCCGTGTGGCTTGGGACCCGAGCAGTCCTCGCTCGCTCGCTTGCTTGCTTGCTTGGAGGGAAGAGCAGATGCGTGAAGAAGCTGCTTCACCACACTTTCCGTGTGGTTCCCCTTTTTCTCCCCAGTGAAAATCAGGTGGCTAAGCTCAGAAGGCAGCAGTGTCCTCTGCAGGGCCAGGAGCCGCACAGGTTCGGTGTCCCAGGGAAGACACAACAGCCCTCCCCGCACCTGCACATCTGGTCCGCCCGCCCACCTCCTGTCCCCAGGGAGAAAGGCTGCTGGTCGTCCTTTACGGCAGGCCCCCAGCCCTTCCGCCACCGAGGGCCCCCTTATCACAGTTCCCCCGTGGTTCCGCAGCACCAGAAGATCCTGTCTGCCCAAAGCGGTATTTGTGAAGTAATCATTGCTCTGTATCTCCCGACCCCCATTTTAATTAGCTAAGGCCATTTATGTCTAAGCAGACGGACCCTCTGATCATGAGGCAAGGGTCGGACCTCACCGAGTAAATAAACAAACGGTCATCTAAAATTGCCTCGAAGAACTCCAGGGTGCAGACAGCTTGGGCTTTTTCATCACTGGCCCGTTTGGCTAAAAATAATCAGCTGCCCCCAGCCCCAGCTTTTCCGAGGTACAACTGACAAATGGTATCCAACTTGATGCTTTGATACATGCACACATTGTGAAAGGATCACCACAATCAAGCTAAGTTTCTGTCACCTCCCATGGTTACCATTTGCCCTCTTCCTCTCTCTCGCTGGTAAGAGCACTTAAGATCTACCCTCTTGGCCAGCTTCAAGCATACAATACAGTACCGTGAACTAGAGTCCCACCACTGTACGTCAGCTCTCCAGAGCTTATTCATCCCATAGAACTAACCGAAACCTTGCATCCCTTGACCTACATTCCCCATGACCTCTACCCGCACCCCCAGTCCCTGGCAGCCACCATCCACTCTCTGTTTCTATGACTGGGCCATTATTTTAGATTCCACATCTAGGTGAGATCATGCAGGATCTGTGGCTGGCTTATTTCACTTAGTGTAACGTCCTCCAGGTTCCTCCATGTTATCACAAATGGCAGGATTTCCTTCTTTTTTTAAGGCTGAATAATATTCCGTCGTATGTATCTACCCCGTTTTCCCTCCCACGCTGACCACCGCATTATTCACAAGGGCTAAGAGATGCAAACAACCTAAGTGTCCTTGGACCATGAATGGATAAAGAACAATCTGCTTTTAGGATGTCCAGCTCAGTTCTTGGACCTCCAGGACTATTCCTGAGCACCCCCAACCCCAGCGCAGAGGCCGGACCAGGGCACACACCGGAGTGGGACTGAGCTGGCCCACATAATTGGGTCAGCTTGAGAAAGACCAGTGAGCCTCTGGTCACCCAGCAGCTCCTGAATGAACCCTCTGTTGCAACCTTGCTTGCTGCTGGGTCCCGAAGGTCCTCGGCACCAACACCTCTCACAGGACAGCCCTGAACCCCCCACCCCCCACTGGCACGCCTGTCTGGAGTCCACGTGCCCTGACTCGCTCTCTCTTCTGTTTCTTTGTGGGGGAGGGGGGGCGCGGCACACTGATTATCTCCCCACTGGGAGCACAGGGCCGCCCCTCCGCAGACTCTCCATGGCTCTGTGTCCCCCTGCACACGAGCGGTTGGACTGCAGCGAGGCCTGCCATGTGGCTGCATCCGCCATGCGGCCCTGGGAAGCGTTTCTACAGCTGCCCTTGAAACCACATGAAGGCGCCTGGGCCTAACAGTTTACGATACATGGAGAACAAACAGTTGGTCGGCATTACCACAGAGCTCCTTTGCTAGGGGAAATGAGTGTAATACAGTCTCCGAGGAATTTCTCGGTTAACCTTGGGAGGGAGAAAATCCCTTTAATATTTCAACAGTACAGCATGAACAGGCCATGATTTTGTTAGCAAAAAAAAAAAGAAAAGAAAAAGGAAAGGGAGGAAGCAGGGTGCTGTCAGTCCTTTAGGGGCATTTCTAGGCCAGGGTCCTGCCCTAGTGCCTTCAACAACTTAATGCCCACAAAAGGGCCTAACTTCTTCACAGTCAACGCAGATTTTAAGTCTGTTTCTCCATTTCAAGTGTTCAGTGCAGACAAGTAAAATCAAAGCCAGTGGCCACAGCTAAAGGATTCTATTGGACAGAGTGCTGGGTGAAATAAGGGTGAAGGACTTGATCGCAGGGCCTTGGGTTCAGGTTCCAGCCTTGCCAGGCCCTTGCTGCGTGACCCAGGGCCAATCGATCAACCTCTCTGAGCCATGCATCTTCAGTAAAACAACATTGAAAAGGCATCTGCATCCCAAGGCTCTTTGTAAGCTGCTGTGTGTCAGATGTCATTATTAGAACTCTAGGAATAGGGGCACCTGGGGTGGCTCAGTCGGTTAAGCGTCTGCCTTCGGCTCAGGTCACAGTCCCAGGGTCCTGGGATCGAGCCCTGCATCAGGCTCCCTGCTCAGTGGGGAGCCTGCTTCTCCCTCTCCCTCTGCCGCTCCCCCTGCCGCTCCCCCTGCTTGTACATGCTTGCATGCTCTCTCTGTCAAAAAAATAAAATCTTAAAAAAAAAAAGAACTCTAGGAACAAAGGACACATCGCCTCTGGGGTCTTTATGGTAACAGTCCCCACTGAGTGAAGCACCTTGCACATGCACTAATGTAATCCTCACTCCTGCCTTAGGAGGTGGCACAGTCCCCGTTGTGCAGGTGAGAATGTTTAGGCCCTGAGAAGGGAAACGAGCTGCCAAGGTCATGATGGTAAGTGGTGGCTTTGGGGCTGGATCCCCAGGCACCTGCTGCAGAGCCCACATCCAGGGTCTCAACCCCACACTGCCACCCCGCGAAGGTGGGCAGAGATCAGGCTGTGTGGCACACAGCCCGGGGCTCTGGGGGTGACGAATACGTCCCCACCACACTGTCCTGCGATCATCAGAAACACAAGGGCCAGCGGTTCCCTCCCATACCAGACGCTTGAGGGTGACAGCACAACAACTGTATCCAGCGCCTGACTTCCCGGGGCCAAATGGCTGACCTTTCCTGAGCTCTTGCCTCATAGGCATGTACTACGCTTACCTCAGCTCATCGGCACCCGAGCCCACAAAGGCAGGCACTATTAGCATCCCCATCTCACAGATAAGAAAACTGAGGTGGGGAGGGGTGAGCAGCCCTTGCCGAGGTCCTTGGGGAGAAGGTAGAGCCGGGACTCAGACCCAGGCTGTGGCCTCCAGGGCCCTCAGCCGGATGTCCGCGCTGACCCCACTTCCCCGGGTCTCCCAGAGCCACGATGTGCATGTGTGAGGGGCCCACAGAGGAGACTGCCCCCTGCTTGACTGTCATTCCCCCCCGGTGGTACAGAGCTGGGTGCTTCCGTCTGGGCTTCCTGAAGTGGGCAGGGCAGGGTCGTGGATGGGGCTTTTCGGGCATCCCTAAGTGTCTGCAGGGCACTCACCAGCGAAGGTGGGGACAGGCAGAAGCAAGATGGCTCCTGGCTCTCTGCCCAGAGGGTGCCCCAGATCCCCGTGAGCGCCAGGCCTCAGGCGCAGGGACCCCTGGGCTGCGGAAGGGGGTGCTCCCCGCCCTTGTCTACCAGCAGAGCATGGATTTAACGCAGGCATTGCCTCGTTCTGCCAATTCTGGGACAGTGTGGTGGGCAGAGCCCTGTGCTGGGGGTCCTGGGCCAGGGCCCCCCCTCGGCGCACTGCTGGCCTGCTGTGTGACCGGGCCACACCCTCTCGGGGGCTCTCCTTCCTCATCAGTCACACGGAGGCCGTAGCTGCCAGGCCAAATCACCGCCATGTTTGTGAGAACACTTTGCAGAGAGAAGGCAGGAAACAAAACATGAAAAGATGCTTGGTTTTACCCATTATTAGAGATGACAAGATACACAAGAAGGAAACCCTGCTGCTCACACACCAGCCAGGAAAGCACGAGAACAGTGTTGATGAGGTGGAGGGGAGGCAGGCACTGGGGCACCGGAGGGCCTGGAATTGGGGGGCAGCTGTGTGGGAGGGCAACTTAGCGGTCCCTCACGGTTTCACATCGGGGCTTTGTGACCCAGAAATCCCTCTGCCGGGATTTCCATGGATGTACTTGCAAAAGTACGTGAAGATGTATGTACAGAGCTACTCGTTATTTAGGGAAGATTGTACACAAAATTGAGGGCAACCTCCACGTCCATCGACAGGGGACTGAGCTAAATCAGGGATGTGCCACTCATTCAGCTCTTTATTTGCTGGCAGAGGGAGGATTCCCAAAAACAGTGAACCAAAAAAGTAAGAATAAGTATGTATGTATTTATGAGTGTGTGAGTGTGCGTGCACACTTTAATAAGCACAGAGCATTTCTAGAAGAATAGCCAAGAACTTAACAAGAGAATGGCTAATTTTATCTGAACCATGGACCCATGGAGGTAACTGATTTTTATGAGTTCCCAGATGGAAAACCTGTTCCCCCGCCCCTACCACGCGCGCACATTGGCACACACTTGTAGGTGGGCTGTGCCGGGGTGCACTCACCTTTCCAACCACTTCCACTGGAGAAAGCGATCAAAATACATACTGTCCAGATACTCATGGAAGGGCTCTCCCTTCAGGTAGTCGTGGACAGACCTGGCTCAGAGGGAACAAACAAACATTTTGTAATCCCGGCCTGAAGCAGCCGGGCAGAGCCGTATACATATCCAGCAGGTAACAAGTGGCCTCAGAGGCCCATCGTCCTACCACAGTGACTGCCTGATCGTGCGGACACTTACTGGGTCCCCACCACAGCACGGCTCTAGGCCCGGGGCAGAGCTGTGAGCTTGAGGTTGCTGTTGCGACATGGGACAACCACCAAACAGATGCTTGCAGAAGCAGGTTATCATGAGGGCGGGTTAAGCGAGGTCCCTGGGAGGGGGGGCTCAGGTAGCTCTCTCTCTCTCAAGAAGGGACTCTTGAGCTGCAGTGAGGACAGAAGAATAATTCGGTGCAGGGGTGTGTGTGCGGGGGTGGGCAGAGCAGGGATGCAGCGCCCGAGGGCCCAGGCTCTGGATTTGGTCCAGGACCAGTGAAACCACTGGAAGGTTTCCATCCCCGCAGCAGAATTCACTGGTCACCTGCTGAGGACCAGGCCCGCAGGGTTCTGAAGCTGGCTGTAGGCAGGGATGGGCTTCATTTCTTTAAAAAGTGGTGATGCTGCCCAATCTAGCCCAGGCACTTGGGACCTGTGGGTGCGGGACGGGGTTGGGGGGAGCAGCATGTACAGTGGAGACCTTGTTGGACGCTGTCTCTTGCCAAACAGGAGAGCAGGGGCCAGGGTCACAGTGACAGCCCAGGGGCCTTACCCGCTGTCAGATCTGACCCTCAGCCAGCTCCAAGAGCACAGCAACCGGGTCTGTTTCTGCTCGTGGTGGGGAGGGGGGTCTCTCTCCTCGGCCGGCCCTCCCTAAATGTCCATTCTCAACATGGGGCTCCCAGCTCGTCCCACAGTGCACAGGGGCACTGGTTTTCATGTCCTCCCCGCCTGGCTGTTAAGCTCCATGAAAGCCGGGACTGGGTTCTTGCTCACCATGGCACCCTCAGCACCTATCACTGTGCCAGGCATGCAGCAGGTGCCCGGCTGTCTGTGGGGCAAAGGCTGAACGAGGGCGCACAGCAAGCCATGGGGGGCGATCAGGCTCCGGAAGGTTTTTGGTATGCAGCGTATGGCGTAGGGTACCTGTGTGGACACAGGCACGTGTGCGCGCCTTCCCGGGATGTGTGCGAGGGACAGGTGGGGGCTTCACCGGTGTCGGGCCAGCAGCACACCCACCGACTTGTCTCCTATCCATTAGGATGGCCCTAAGGCCCACAGACGAGGTGATGGGGTGTGGCTGAGAAGGCAGCCTCCAGCCCCCCCTCCCCCCCGCCCCGCAGCAGTGCTACCCGGCTCTGGCTGCAGGCAGCCGTGGGGGTTGGGGGCCTGGGAAGGACTCCCAAACCGCCCAGACGGGGTCAAGTTTTGCACATTCCTCTGTCTCAACAGCCTAGAGAGCCACTTGCTTTCAACACCCTTGGAGGCAGATGTTTTCTTTGGACTTGGCACTTGGGTATCTTTTCCCTTCCTAAGAAGTATACAAACAGCTGGGTGGCTTGGCTGGGGCCCCCGGGGCACGGCAGACCTGCCCTGGTGCCCGGCGCTCCAGGTGGAGGGTAGGGGCAGCCTCTCTCCAGGGCCCCGTGTGGCTGACAGGAGGCTGAAGGGCCTGAGGCCCGGCCTGGGGAGCGAGGGAGCACTTACTGTGCACAGGCAGAAAAGAGTTCCTTGCAGGGCCTCTGTAAGAGCTTCTCCTCCGTCTGGGAGACCAGGTCCTGGCCAACCTGGGCAATGAAAACTGGGGACTGGAGGAAGAGAAAAGGACGTGTCAGTGAGGGGTGGGAGCGGGGCGCCACCTCTTCCGCCCACTCCAGGCCCTGAGCCACATGCCGCGTTCAGGGGTGCGCGGAGGTGGCTGCGGGCTGGGAGGCGGTGAACGAGCCCAGTGGGGGTTGGGGGCCTGGGAAGGACTCCCAAAGCTCCCAAACCTGGTAGGGCCAGGTTTCTGGCTCTGCCACTTTCAGTCTGTGGGACCTCATGGAGGTCACTTGGTTCCTGTGAGCCTTGCTGGCCTCATCTGCAGCACGCTGAGAATGATGTCCCTGTGTCTTGGGCTTGGGGTCAGACCTGAACGAGATGTGTGTCCAGAGCTGTGCAACACGGTGGATTGGTCGGCCAGCCCCCTGGGAGCTTGCAGGTGCCCCTTCCCAGGCTGGGCCTGTCTGCTCAGAGGGCAAGGTGAACACCTGCCCAGCCTCGAGGTCCTGCGTGAGAAGGTCTGGAATGGGCAGAAGGGCCAGCAAAAGCACAGCTCAGCAGCAGAAGAGGGGTGCTCCATGGGCACAGCTTCGCCTGACTGACAGGAGCAAGGCCCAGACCTGCTACTTGCAGCTGTGGGACCTTGGTTGGGACTCAGTCCCCCGTTATCAGGAAGATGCTCAGGAATAACAGTTTCTCCCAGAGAGAATCAACGAATCCTTTGGGTCAGGCAAGTGGCCCAGATCGTGGTACCTGGTAGGGAGCGTGCAGTAAACATCATTACTGTCATTCCCTTCTTTTACGGGAAGCTGCGGCCTGAGTGTTTCAAGCATGAAAGGACAGTTCTGAGAATTTCTGTGTCCTGCCCACGAGCAGGAGCCACGGCCGGGAGGACTCTGGGACCACCAGAAGCCTGCCCCCTTCCTCTGACTGTTCACCCTCCACCACCAGCTGGGCTGATGAGGTGGGTTTTTAATAAATTACAGGGATATTTGAGAAAATTGCCAGGAATGGGCCCAGAAAGATGGAATGTAGATTTATCTTTCTCCCCCAAAGATGCTGAAATCTGAAAGGCTTGCTTTCTCCTTTCAGCTACTGAAATGTGACTATGGAGCTGATTTCCCTGAGAGGCCAACTGGGTGTCTTCTGCGGTGGGGGGGTCCAGCTCCGGGGGTGGCAGGGGCACCCACAGCAGCAGGACCCGGATGAATGAAATTGGTGGCTCATCTTCTATTCATCGTGGTTCTGAAGGCCCACATTCCTGAGTCCCTTCCTTCTTTCTTCTCTCCTATGCTCTGCCCCCTCCAGCCAGGGCCCCTCGGTGGGGGGAGCCTCAGGTGTTGGGGGGCAGCCACGGTGAAGGTAAATGCTGC
Source organism: Neomonachus schauinslandi (assembly GCF_002201575.2). Classification (NCBI taxonomy): domain Eukaryota; kingdom Metazoa; phylum Chordata; class Mammalia; order Carnivora; family Phocidae; genus Neomonachus; species Neomonachus schauinslandi. The sequence continues at coordinate 142,843,080 of NC_058408.1, read as the reverse complement.
TGGCTCACCCAATGACGCCACACAGCAGACTTGTTGGCCATCACCAACCCTGGGTGGTGGTGGCTCCTTCCCCCTGACCCCGTTCCTCCCCCCCACACTAAAAACCTTGATGCAGAAAAGATGCTCGATGTTGCAGAAGGAGCCCCACACCAAGAAACTGGAGCCCCGAGCACCGGCCCACCCTCTGGGGCCATTGTGTGCTTCCATCCCCTCTGTCACAGGCAGGAGCTGCTGCAGAGATGGTTGACAGTTGGGGGGGGAGGTCGCTTCTAAGACTTGGGGGACTTTCTTGGGAATTCTGGCAGCTGAAATCTCTTGGGGATCAGTAACTCTGGGCTACTTCAGAGCAACTGAATCCTAAAACAAACACGGAGGCCATGGGCAAATTTGCGCCACAAGAGTGGATGGCCAGACGACCTTGGTTTGAAGGGCCCAGTGCTCAGCACAGAACTGGTGTCCATGGTACGTATGCGAAGGAGTGACATGAAACAAGGTGCGTGCCAGGATGTGACCTGAATCTGGGAGGAGTCAGCAAAGACCAAACAGACATGCTGGGTGGGGCAGTCATGGGGAGAAACCCCCACTTCTTGGACCTCAGAAGAGGCACCTGGGTTACCCACCTGTATGCTCTCAGCTGCACCCCTGTTTTGCCATCAGACACCACCCCGGGAGGACCCACCCTTACCCGGAGTGGACCGAACCTGGCGTTGGGCATGGTGTGGGGGTGTTAAAAGGTGAAGCCAGTGTGGCCCTGACTGCAAAGCACATTTTCTCCAACAAGACAGGAAAGACAGAAATCAGGTAATATCCTAGCAGGAAGTTCTCTCACCTCTCTAGGCTACATGGGGTCGTGTGTAAAAGGGGCCCACTGAAACTCAGTGGCTCTCACACTTTTTTTTTTTTCCAGCAAACTTCTTCCTCCTCCAAATGAACTTTATCTACAGACCCACTATTTAAAACCAATTGGTAGCTCTGGTTTGCCCCTGCTGAAGGCCAACTGTGGTCGGGCACTGTGAGAAAGACCTTACATTCATTATTTCATCTAACCTTCGCCATGGCTCCGAGAGGTAAATACTACTATAATGCTCATTTCACAGACAAGGAAATGGAGGTCCAAAAAGGTTCAGTCATTTGACACCAGGTCACCCAGCCAATAAGTGGCAGACAGGGGTTGTGGACACAAGTTGGGTGGGTGGGTCTGGAGTGAGTCTGGTTGAAGGTGGTGGGTGTCTGGGCCACCTGTGCCACTCCCGCCCACCCCCCATCTCCCAGGAGCTCCTCAGCCCTCAGGGTGGGCAGGAAGAACTGAAATGGAAGATGGCACAGCTCAGGGCAACGAGCCCCTGGGCTCAGAGAGGGAGATCGTTACGGGGTGGGGTCATCTGGGAAAGGCTTCCGGGAGGAGAGGGTCAGAGGCCAAGCAGAATCTGGGCTTAGACCTTCACGCCCCATGGGTCTTCCCATGGAGGACCATACTCTGCTTCCTCCTCAGCCGATGGGAGGAGTGGCCCAGGGTCTAGGGGCGACCCAGCTGTGCGCATGGAGTCCCACTGCTCTCATTCTCTGGGGTGGGTTGGCGGGAGGGCTCTGGGGATGCTACCCATGCTCAAAGCCCTAAGAGGAGTTAATGAGTGGGTAGCAGTGCGTTCGGTTTGATGACCATGGGTTTAAACTCAGTCTCTGGCTCAACATGAAGAGATTAAGCAATTCCAACCAAACCCCCTTTCAAGTGACTCCAGAGAGTAACGCCTCTGCCAGTAAGGGAGTAAGAAGCTGTTGGCCAGTTTAAGTTGGGAACTGAAACCCAAACTTGCCAGGAGGGTGAGAGGAGCAGCAACCAGGGGACATTTCCATGGGACACTTGCAATGTGCATCGACAGAATTGGAAGGTATCGGTCCTTCCCCTCCAGTTCAGAGAAGTCCGCTTCCAAGGGAGACCCATGAAGAAGGCTCACCCTAGGCTGAGTGCAAGGTCTAACACATCACGTAAGACAAAGTGCCACCAGACGCTCCGAGCGCTCTGGGGTCCCAGCAACCACAGCCCGCTGCACACCATCCCCTGTGGCTTGAAGGCAGAATTCCACAGTTTCAGATCTCATTCCAGGAAGCTAATCCCTTCTGGTCCCAGGAGGCCTGTGAGGTGGGCTAGGGAAGGGAGGGGGTGTATCCTTGGGGCCAGGTGGGCTCAGCAATGCCAGGAGAATTGTGGTTAGCACTGTGGCTCTTTCTAGCAGGAACTGTCCCTCTGGGGGGGAAGCTGAGGGTCAGAGTGGGGAGAAGGCTGGGGGCCATCCTCCTCCATGTTAAAGATGTCCCCCTAATTTCTAATCAAACAGAGAAAGCCCTAAGGCCCTTAGACGTTGGCAGGGCTGAAAGCGGCCAGAACAGGTCTTGCTGGAGGTCTCTGTTACAGGTTTCCCTGGGGTCTGAGACCCTCTCAGGCCAGCAATATTTTGAAGTGACACTTTATCTCTTTGGTCACCAGATGGTCTCAAGTAGCTCCAGCTAGCAGGCCTTGACTTTTAATACCACAGTGTGAATTTAGGCACCAAGTTTCTTCCGAAATGTGTGGAATTAGCTCTTGGTGGGGCAGCTTCCAAGGACAGGAGGAAGAAATTGAGGACAGAGTTCCTCTGCTGGAGGCCCCACCATGAATGGCTTCCTGCTGCTCTTGGGCACGGAAGCTCACCAGCTGGCCAGCCTCCATGTGATCATATGCCCAGCCTGGCCTGACAGTCCACTCTGATGACAGGATGACACCCAGCTGCTCATAAGTTTTGCTCCGTGGCCAACTCCTGGGATAGCTTAAGACAGCATGACGTGCCTTGGGGACATGGCTGTGCTTGCTGGGGGCCGCTCTCTCCCCTCCAGCCAGACTGACAGAAAAGAACTCTGCTTCCTTGAGGAGCTCTAGGTGGCAGGGAGCACCTGTCTTGCCCCTGAAATCACAACTGGAGCAAGAGAATCTGCACCGTGCTCCCCTCTTTGGCTAAAGCTCCTCTCCACCGTTTCCCCCCAAAGTTGCTGGGGAACAGAGGGGGCGTTAAAGCTTGGGTGTGCTTTATCCACTCTCAGTCTGTGCGTCTGATAAAAGCCCCCTTCGCCCATGGGGGAAAGAACCTGCTTTACATCCCCCTTCAGAATGAGCAATTGACCTTAAATCCATCTCCTGTACCAGAGGAACTTGGGGCCTCACCTGGTAGGACAGACTCCCCCCATGCGTGTCAGGCTCTAAGTCCCCCTCGGAATCCCTCAGAATATCTGCTCTTTTTTACCTCCTCCCCTGGTAGCCCAGACTCACTCTCCGCTGTTCCTGATGCTTACGGCATGGGTTCTGGGGATACAGGCAGCCCCCGCTGCCCATGTGAACCAGAATGCACCTTTTGAGGCAGCAAGATGTGGGGATGCATGGGTGTCTTTCTGGGTACCACAGCACAGACAGTGAGAAGAGCCCCCCCCCATGCCACCTGGCATGCAGGGAGGGAAGACCCCTGAGCTGGATGCAGGGGGCCAGTGGGCTTCGCACCTTCACTCTCCTGTAGGCCCCTCTCCTCCCTTTTGTCCTCCCCCC
>NC_058408.1:142703296-142839409 GCF_002201575.2 Neomonachus schauinslandi | reverse complement strand
TCCGGCCCGCCTCTCCCACCCAAGGGGCCCCCCCCCCCCCACCCCGTGAAGCTCTCTGGGGCCTCACGCTGCCTCCACTGCCTGCCTGTGAACCTAAATTCTGACACGTGGCCTAAGCCAGACCTCTCTTACGCTCCGCTCCATCAAAACAGTAACCTCGGCAATGCGCAGGCACAGTATGGATGACCAGTGATGAATCAGTGCCCTGGAGGCCTCAGGATTTCTAAAGAGAAGGTAGTTCGTAAAGCAGAGAGGATGGGGAGTGTGGCGGGAGGTGGCGGTGGGAGATCCCATTGGATGGAAGAGCCGAGCAGCAAGGACCGGGCCTGAAGCTGCATTTATAATCCCCAGCATTGGCAGCGCATCCGGAGCGCCCACGCGCTTGGTCTGGGGGGCGTCCTGGCTAACTCCGTACCTACAGGGAGCCCCGAGCTGCCTCAGGGCCACTGGGCACGCACGTGCTCAAGCCTCCACCCCTCCCAGGTCAGAACTGCCGCTTCCCAAGGGCCTTCCGTGCAACCCGAAGCAGGACAACCCCGGGTATTTCGGGGACTCAGTCCCGCTCGAGAGGGAGGGTTGGCGGTGAGGAGGTAAGGGCCCGGGCCTGGGCAGGGAGCCACCCCACGGTGCTTTACTTGGTACTCAACCCAGGAAGCAGGTGCTGATCACCTGCCGCACCCAAGGCTCTGCTTCTTAGGGTGCTCCGACGCCCAGCCTCACTGACTTCACGGCGAGAGACGTGACGCCCCAGGGCAGGCGACGGCCCACGGCCAGCTCTGCCTCCGCAGGCCGGATCATCCAGCCTCGGCCCGCCCAGCGGTCTGCCCACAAGGTGGCGCCCGTGAGCCCCTCCCGGCGCGCTTCGCTGCACACACTCCCGGGTGGCCCAGCCTCCCGGCCTCGGAGTAGGGAGGCCAGATGGCACACCTGAAATAATTACCGAGTGATTCGTCTCAGACCTGAGGAGCGCGGCCTCTGCAATAACAGTTGAGGGGAAAAATGAGAAATCGGCCTGGGAGGGAGCCCCCGGGAGGGAAGGCGAGCGCAGGACCGTGCTGGAGAGGTGGGATTTACAAGGGTGGAGGAGGCCCGCATGGCAGGGGCAAAGGCCAGGAGGCTGGAGAAAGCAGGGAGGGGGTGCGCAAAGAGAGGAGGACTCATCTAGAAGATATTAAATAAGCAACTGACACGGGGTGCCGCCATCTCTGTGAGGCTGGTTCTCATGGACCGCTGCATCTGCTCCCCTTGGGCACTGCTGTCTCCCGCTGCACTGGGACCACTAGCAATAGAAAGGGACGTCACTTCCTGCATGAGTGAGGGACGCCACGTGTCTGAAAACCTTGCTCCTGAAGCATCTGCTGGCTTCAAAGTCTCTGGTTTAAAGATGTCAGACGGGAGAAGGAATCAGCTGTACGTGGCTGGTGTCTCTGGAGACACACAGGGATGGAGGCATGGTTGGGCTGTCAAAGGCTCTTCAGAACCACCTCCCACACCTCCTTAGTAGTCATCAGCAATCCTGAAGTAAGTGCCCTTGGGGTCACCCTCAGAACCTTCTGGAAACACAGAGCCTACACTTGTTCACAGATACAGGACCTGAGGTGGAACAGGAGGAAGAGAGCACAGAGGGCTCCCCTGGAAAGATCCGTCAGGGTCCAGTTGGCTCAAGTCACTCATGGCACAGATGGGTTAACTGAGACAAAGGACTGAGAAGGGAAGGGACCCCTCCAAGGTCACACTGTGGCCCACGGTACAGCCAGGATTAACACCTGGAAGGGCTCCATGGCAGGGCTGAGCTGCACCAGCCGGGAACCAGGTGTGCTGGGCCAGCTCTAGGGGAAGGACATAGCTTTGGTCTCATTGGCCCCACTCAAATCCAGCCTGTCCCCACCTCACAGACGGACATGCACATACAGCAACCCTAACCCTGGTATGTCTCCCACCCACCCCTCCTCTCCGTCCCCACCTGACGGCCCTGCATTCAAGAATTCTCTTCTCTTACCTGCTACCACTTGCTCTTGCCACCAGGGGAGTTTTTCCAAACCACACAGCACAGATGGTCTCCACTCCAAAAGACAAAGCCCACTGCCTTCTTGGCCCTGGCCCCAAATGCCCTTCTCGATCTGCTTCTCGCCCCTGCCTTCTGCTCATGGATGTTCACCCCATACTCGTCTCTTCCTGGGAAGCTCTAGCTCTCTAGCTGCTGGACCTTTGCGTGTTCCCTTGGAAGAAGCCCTTCCTGCCCCATCAGGGCATGTCCAAATTCCACCCAGTCTTCAGGACCCACTTCCAATAGAACCTCATCCAAGCTGATTTTCTGAGCAGACAAGACCTTCCACCCAATCCCAAAGTGTCACCATCACCATCACTGCCATTTCTTGAGCACCTACTATATGTTAAGTGCTAGAAGCTTTACATGGGGTTATCTTTTTTAATCCTCTCAAGGTAGGTTTTAATTATTATAATCTCCATTTTAGAGATGCAAAAATAAGCTCAGAGAAGTTAACTAACTTGCCCAAGGTCACGCAGCTGGCATGGGAGCAAAGACAGGATTCAAACCCAGGTAATCTAGTCAGAGAGCCTTAGCTCTAAGCACCGCCATATCCTCCAAGAATGTCACAGTCCTTCTCAGATCTCCCGAGGAGGATGGGACTTTGGTCTTGGAGGCCCATGGGGGCTGGAGAATGAGATGAAATGGACTCTGCGTGTTTGGATTAATGCTATTTGTATAGTGGTATCATACGTACCACACAAGCATGCACATGCGCGCGCGCACGCACGCACACACACACACTCAGGCTAATGGCCAACATATGCTTCGCTTCAACATATGAAAGCATCCCACCGAGGAGCTCGTGCTCATGAGCAGCGGTTGCATCAGTGAACAAAAGGTCAGCCCAGGAGAATGTCCTATCTCCAGACGCAAGCACTTAGGGCTTAATGATGTGTGTATTTTCATATGTGGGCAGCTGACATTCCCCATGTAAACGATTTGCAATTTCCCAGTGTGGACAGACTCAGCTTTCAGGAAAAGCTGAGCAGGAAAAGGGGTTCGGGAGGGCCCCCTGCCTTCCAAAAAGGGCTGCTTCGAGGGCTGCCTGTCTGGCTCAAACTAGGGCGGAGGCTGCTGTTTCTCGGGGGGCCACCCCCATTTCCCATTTCTCCTCCAGGACAGGAACAGGGGAGGGGCACTCCCACAGCCATACCCTGGCCACCACTTGACCCCTCACGAGGGGATCTGCGTCAGCCGCGGGAAGCCCTGCACACAGAGCCGCCAGGGCCTGGCCACGGGCGGGGGCGGGGGTGGGAATCAGGCCTCCAGCACGAGCCAAGGCCAGAGGCGGTTGTGGGAGCCTGGGAGGGGGGCTGGCCTGATAGTTACTGGCCCCTCGATGTGAGTTTTCCCACAAATTTATACTTCTGTTGCTCCCCAGAACAAGGCCATATGGTGGAGTTTGTTGATCTAGGGTCATGGATGTGGAAACTGAGCCCCAGATAGCTCTTTGAAGGGCAGGACGGCTGTTTGTTTCTGTCTCCTCAGAATCGGGTACAATGCTGGGTGAACGGCTAGTACTCCATACATGCTCCTAGCCAGAACAGTTAGTAGAGGGTGGACCTGAGATTCAAATCCAGGCCTGCCTGGCTCCAAGACCTCTAATCTCTCTGCTCTATTTCACTGAAAAGAACTGATGATGGCACACAGGAGGTGCTCAGGGTAGCTGCTGAATACATGTGTGTACATACATTCACATTCATTGCAGGGAAGAGGGAAGTGGAGAGCAAGACTGTCTTGTCCATCAGAAGTACCCTCATGAGGTCATCTGGTCTACCTTAATTTCGTGACAACTGGGCCAGAGTTCTTCAGGACGTTCTTAGTTACAACAGGTTGGAGTGCCTCTCTCAGGCAGCAACTGTGGGCTGGAGGTTTGGGGGAGAACCTGGAGCTGCCCTTGGGGTAAGCATCCTGGTGCCAGGGTTCCCCAGCCCATGTACAGCTGGTGTTCCTTTCCAGTTTCATCATATCCCCACCCTTCCAATAAATTCCTCCTTTGCTTGAGCAACTGGGAGTTACGTATCTGCCACTTACCACCAATAATCCACACTAATTCACTACCTGTAAAATTAGGAGGTAGGGAAGGTGACTAGGAGGACCCTCCAAACATGACCCAAAGCACCAGAGGCTTCCTCTCTCCTTGCTCTTTCCTCCCTGCCACCCCTCAGGTTGGCTGGTTCTGAGTTCCATGAACTAACTCGGCCCAGCCCACCTGACTCTAGGGACGGGCACTGGGACTGGCAGGAGGTGGGCGAAGCGGGGCTCGTTTCAACCCCAAATCCAGGCTTGAAATGAAACCTGCTTGTACAATCACGACCAGAAGACAAAGGAGGGAGTTCACCGAACGGCAGCCTCGGACAGAGTTTCCTCACTCGAGGGTTGGTTTAAGTTCTGGCTGACAGGAAGAAAAAGCACCCCATTCTTCCACCTTTTTAATCAAAACCTTCAGCGGCATGTGGAAAAGCCACTGTCATGCACTCTGTGTCCGTCTGGAGCAGTTCCTCTCTCCGACCACGGCCAGGCAGCACACAGTCCACGAGCCCCAAATCAGAACAGAACCGGAGGACAAAGTCAGGGTTTTGTTTTCTTGGCCACTGGGGAAAAATAAATCAGCCCAGACAAATGCTTGTGAGCACAGTGCCGCGGGGCTGTGGCTCCCTCCACGCAAGTTCTGATGTCTGTGGCCCCCAGCTCTCCGTCGAAACATCCCCAACTCCTCCCCGAGTGTCCACATGGTCAGCCTGACTGGTGGCCTCCAAGGCCTGGGCACCGTGCCAGATGCAGCCCCGCTAAGCAGAGACACAAGGCTGGACAGGCAGCTGGTGGCCACAGGTCCTTGGGGTAGAAGGCAAAAAATGACAAGTCTCATTGTGCTTCTTTCGAGTTCTAAGGGAGCTTACAGCTTCCCCTCAGGGTGGGCACAGACTTCAATCAGAAGCGATTCACTGGAGCAGAGAAAGCTTAAGCTTCGGGGCCCTTTACTTGCAGTCCTGGGAGCTACAAAGAGCTCTGGAGTGGGGCGGGAGGGAAGCATTTCTACAGAGGCACTGATGGTAAACTGAGATCTCAGATAAAAAGGGCCCAAATCTCCAAGGCTCTATTGATTGTGATTTCTTTTCTCATTCTCAGGAAATACTTTTGTACTTAATATTCTCTTCTGTTTTGTAATGAGGATGGTCTCCAGGTTATTTTCGCTTCAACTCCCCTCCAAACCTGGATCTTCCCTGTCTCCAAGAGACAGCACGGTGTCTCAGAGGGGCCTTGTCCAGAGGGATACCCAGGGGTCCACCGTCTACCTGCCACCAAGCCTTTAGGAGCCTGATCTCCACCTTTATCTTTCCGTGATGAACAGCCAAAGACCCAGAGTCTGAGGAGCTCACGGGGCTCCACAGAGCTTTCCGTGGGAGAAGGAGAGGGTGCAGAAGCCAACAGCCTGACGCTATGTTGAGAAGTAACCCGGCGTCCTCTGTGAGGCCCACAATCCCACTGTGACGCAGATACATGCCACCACCCTGGCAACCTCCTGAACTCTTTGGGCAACAATCTCAGGCACCACTTTGGGGGTACCCCTGGAGATAGCTGGTTACCCTGCCAGGCCAGGAAAACATTGTAAGGGACGGAAGTGGTCTTCGCAAGCAGAGCTGAGGAGGCACTGTGAGCAGTCAGAAAGCCGGGAGCCCGCCGCTTCTCCTGCTGGGGTCTAAGCTGATTTAGTCCGTCAGCCACGTGGGCTCCCTGAGTGTCCATTCTGGGCTCAGGTCATGAGCTCCACCCCAAGGACCTCATAGACCAACTTACTCGGCCAAGGGCACGAAGGAGTTCAAGACTGGCAGGGACGAAGGATGGCTGAGTGTGGTGCAGCCTCTCACCCCCCAGAGGCAGTCTTATCAGACCCAAGTGGCTTCATGGCTGAGGTGAGGTCTGACCAAGGCCCAAGGATGAAGGGGGTTTGGCTGAGCAACCAGGAGGACCCTTCCTGTTTTAACTCCTGGCATTTGAATACTTACAAGTATTCTGAGAAGCCCAGGGCTCTGAGAGAATCAGTTCTTTCCCTGACACTTTTCTGGACAAAGTTAAGATGGCGGATTACCTGGGAGGACCCCAAAGAGCAGGCTCCCAGAGGTCACCAACCGAGTGGGGGGCCCTGAGGCCAGCAAGTGCTTGGAACAAGCGCTGCCTCTGCACGGGGCTCCAGTCCTCTGCGATGGTGCCCCTGCTGACCTGGCCGCCCCAAGTCACAAGGTGTCATGTTTCCTGGGTCAGCAAAGTGGAGAAACACAGCCCTTGAGAAAGAGCCACAACCCTTCAAGAAGGGAAAAGCAGACTGGGGCTTAAAGGGTCTTGACCCGTATTTCCTTTGCTGTTCAAGTAGCTTCGCAGAAATCAGGAGGAAGGATTTTTAGGGGTCAGAAAGAGAGAGAGGACGTTTTTAAACATCGGCAGAACTTAGCCAGGGGCCCCGAGAGCTAGGCAATTTTAATGAGAAAGAAAGGAAAATACATGAGTGACCCTGACCCAGGCCTCAACTCTTTACGTCAAAAGCAAGAACTGATAATTAACAAAATGAAACGTGCCCGGACAGGAGTGAGGGGCCAGCCGGGCTCTGTCAACTTGATAATCCCCGGCCGTGACCTGTGGGCCCAAAGCCCTGGCTGGGAGATGACGTGCTGTTTACCCAGGCCGCGCTGGCTGTCAGGACCCTCAGAAGTGTGACTTTTCCTGGCGAGTTGTTTGGATCCAGCTGTCTGTGCTCTGGGTGAGTGCAGCCGCGCGCAGGTGACAGGAGCTGAGCTCCGGTCCGAAGGGGCTTGCTGCAGGATGCTCACGGCGGGGAGTGTCCCTCATTCCTTGTGCGTGAGAGGCCATGGCGCAGCAAGCCAACTTTCCATCTGCCAGAACACCCTCCCTCCCGTTCCTCGGCTTCCAAACCGGCTTCAGTTTGAAATTGTATTGGAAATAGCTTGGCCTTGGAAGGTTTTCCTCCAGTGAAGATTTCATTCCATGGGGCTTGGGAATGAAGGAGGGGCAGGAATCTCCAAAGATCCAGGGAACTGAACTGAAACCCCCCACCCCCTGCCCCCTTTGATGTCCCCTGTTCTGCCCAAGGTCCCCGGCCGGCCAGGGAGGGCCAATCGGGCCACGTGGTGAGTCAGCGGAGCGCAGGCCACAGGGAACGGTGGCTACCCACCCAGGGCAGGTCTGGGGAGGCGGGGGAGGCGCTATGTCCTCAGGAAGCCTAAGGCTGATTTCTGTGTCCAGCCGCTCTAGAGAGAGGAATGCCGGGCAGGAAATACTATACACACGCAGGAACGGGGACCAGAGGCAGAGCTGGCTCTGCCGGCATCAGAGGAGCGTCCAAGTTTCTGACCTGGAAGGTCACAAGAAAAGAAAGGGACCCAGACGGGCATGCTGTGAGGGGCTCCAGCTGGCCCAGCAGCCTCGAGGAGGTCAGAAGGAGCTGAAAAGAAATCAGGCCGCGGGCAAAGAGAATTTGCTTTCCGGGAAAGTCATGGAAGACAAGTAAGTACATCTCTTTGAAGGACAATTGCACGGTCGTTAAAAATGCTGTGCAGGGAGACCGTGACATGAGACCATGCGAATGACACAGTACCAAGTGGAAGCCAAGCCCCAGGTTCGCCCTGACCAGGGCCAGCAGCTAGACAAGGGCCGGGAGGGGACAGCCAGTGTGTACAGCCTACAGATGGCAGCACGCTTGTCCTTCCAGACTTGCTCATTCCTGCAGCACCTGGGGAGCTGACTGGGGGGAATTCCGTCTCTGGTTAACTTTAGAGAAGACAACACAGTGGAGGAGAAAGATCGCAGGCTCTGAATCAGACAGACTGGGCTTATAGCTCAGCTTCACTCTCTTTTTGTGCTTTTTCTTTTATTGTAAAATATTTGTAACATAAAAATTGCCATTTCAACCATTTTTAAGCGTACAGTTCAGCAGCAATAACTATATTTATAATGACAACTTTCACCACCATCTTTTCCCAAAATTTTCTCATCACCCTATTAAGCAGTAACACCCCATCTCTCCCTCCCAGGAGCCCCTGGTAAACTCTAATCTACTTCTGTCTTGACAGATTTGCCTATGCTGACATTTCACATAAGTGGAATTATACAATGTGTGGCCTTTTATGTCTGGCTTCTTTCACTTTGCATAATGTTTTCAGGGTTCACCCACGTGGTGGTCTGTGTCAGGATTTCACTCCTATTTATGGCTGAATAATGTTCCATTGTGTGGACAGACCACGTTCTGTTTATCCATTCATCTGTTGAGGGGCATTGGGTTCTCTCCACCTTCTGGTGACTCTGGATAGGTTGCTGTGGATATTGGCATACACCCATCTGTTGGAGTCCCTGTTGTCAATTCTCCCAGCCTGCCCTCTCAACAGCTAAAGACCTCTGCCCAACACAGAAGGGACAACTGTGTCTACTACACAGGATGGCCAGGAAGATAGGACAAGAGAGAGGTACAGAGCATATAGCATTAACCTGACTTGCTCACACCTCCCCCATTACAATCCACCCTTAGTAAAGGAAAGAGCTAACAATATTCCCCTTCAAGGGTCTCCATTTAAAAAGCATGGATGCTAAATGGTGTAACTTTCGGCACCAGCAGCTTCTCTGCTTTGCCCGGATGCCGCAAATGTCTCAGCATTTAGACACATATAAACCCAAAGAATAAGAGCCTTGGGAGAATTGAAGCCCAGCTGCGGGCCAATGACAGTAGAAATCGGAAAATGAAGTCAGTTCCTTCTAGTGCCTTCTCTCCAAGCTTCCAGCATAGGGTTGTAGAAAGCCTGGCAAGGAATGGTCCAGTCTGCTCTTCCAAGCCATGTGACCCTTGGAGGGGAGAGGTGCAGCCCCTCTCTGAGCCTCAGTTCCCTTACATAGGGAATGAGAAGTTGGGCTTAGTTCAGGTTTTAAAGCTGGGTTCCACCAAGCCACAAGTGTTCTTTAAAAGCCAGGGTCTGGGGAGACGGAGGGAGGCAAAAGGGGGTCCACCCCCAGGCTGCTCAACTGTGGATGGTCTCTGTGTCTTTGCATACTGGAAACTTGTAGCTAAAGCTATCTGCAAGGCCCTGGATTGGGTGGCCCCTGAGATTGCCCTGGGTGCCTGGGCTCACCCCAGGAGGTGTCCTCTGTCCCCTTGGGGTATATTGGAGGAACGATCCCCCGGATGGGCTCTCAGCCCCTCTCCCAACGTACCAGGATTTCGGGAGGCTGAAACCTCCATTCAGAAGGCAGTTCAAGCAGCAGGGGCCCTTCATGGGAAGTGGTGCTGTGCTGGGCACTGGGGTGAACTTGAAATGACCCAGGAGCCCTCATAGGTCCTGCTGTTCTACAAACAGTACCCTAGCTCCCTGGTGAGTGCTCCTGGGTCATTAATAAACCCTCAGTCAAGAAGAGACTTAGGCAGAGCCCAAGGCAGGGAGCCAGGTTAGGTCATCTTAGGAGAACAGGATGGGGTAGGGTCAAGAGCACAGACAGAAGACTCAGCTTCCCCCATCCCAGCTATATGACCTTGAGTGAGTTACTTAACCACTCTGTGTCCATCTCTTCGTTTTTAAAATGGAGATAATAACCCATGGGATAGATGTGAGGATTAAGTGAATTATTTAAAGCCCATATCATGTTTGGCACGCAGTAAGAACTGCTCCTGGGACCGCAGGGGGTTGGAGCCGGATGGGCCTCTCAGATGGCATGCAGGCCAACCTCCTCACTCTACTGATGAAAACTGAGGCCCAGGGAGAGCAGGCATCTGGCTGTGAGGGGAATGAGAAGAGGCAGGCTTTGAGGCTCAGGCCTGGCTTCGATTCCCCACTTGGCCCAAGCTTGGTGTTCTTGGGCAGTTACTTAACCCCTTTCAGCCCTCATTTCTCATCTGTTCAGACAACTGTTACAAGGACCAAGTGAAACAGGGAACATGGAGTTCCGGGCATGCAGCAGTTGCTCAGTAGATGCTAGCTCCCTTCTGTCTTGCCCCAGGATAGCTAGTGAGCACAAATGTGCCTTTATTTGTTTTGAATTCTGCTCTCTGCTGCTCCCAAAAATGGAAGAGGAAGAGGCCCAGCCTCCCCTTCCCCACTGCGGCTTGAGAAAACTCAGGAAGTTCCTCTCTCAAGTTTTCTCCTCAGTCCTCTTCCGCGGAGTCATTTTGCAGGGCCGCGGCAAAGTGGGAAAAGCTGCCCCTCCAGCCCCGCTGCCTGCCCAGCCAGATCCTGCTCAGAAGGGGCTCAAGAGAAGGTGGACCCCGAGCTCCCTGGATTCATTGACAGCAGGATGGAGATGCTCTTCTAGGCATCTGCTGGGAGACAGATGAGGGCCAAGCAATCTAGCAGAGATGAAATGCTGGGTCCGGGGCCAGTGTCTGGAAGCCCCAAACCCCATGGAGGATGGGGCAGGCACTGGGAAGGGAGCGATTTGTCCAAACCACCTATATCCCATGCCTTGGGTTGCCCTGGGGACCAAGGATTGGTTAGGCGGTTAGGCAGACTCTAGGCCAGCTCCCCGCCAGGCCACAGAACCCAGGAAGGGAGATGGGGAATGAGCCTGACTCCTAGTCCAGGGCTCCTGGCTCCAGGTCATGCTGTCTCCAGCAACAAGCCAACATTTATAAAATGCATCACAGCTGGGAGGTAGATAGTTAGCCCAGCATTTTCCGAAGATGATGAGATGGTCTTAGGAGGTGCAGGGACACAATTAAGTAATACTGAATCGCTTAGTGATAAAGGTATTCTCTTTTCAGTTGTCCTTTGAGCCTCCCGTCATCAAGAAGGAAGTCTCAGTGTGGGGCCACTGGCTTGCTAACACATCTCCCATACTCACTAATCTCTCTTCCAAACAAAGAGAAAGGCAGCTTTAGGCTCAGAGCCTTAGGCAGGCAAAAGAGGACCCGGGGAGGATTTCTTTTTTTTTAAAGATTTTATTTATTTATTCATGAGAGACAGAGAGAGAGAGAGAGGCAGAGGGAAAAGCAGGCTCCCAAGGAGCAGGAAGCCCGATGCGGGACTCGATCCCAGGACCCTGAGATCATGACCTGAGCCGAAGGCAGACGCTTAACCATCTGAGCCACCCAGGCGCCCGAGGACCCGGGGAGGATTTAATGCCACTTTTCCCAGTTAGCTTTCTGTATGATAAATAAATGCTGGCTTTCCAGGCATGGTCTTGACACAAAGTTTTCTTTTGAAACCGATTTAGTTTAATTAATTAATTAGTTAATTAATTTTTAAAAGATTTTAAGGAACCTCTACACCCACATAGGGCCCGAACTTACAACCTCTCAATCAACAGTTGCATGCTCCACTAACTGACGCAGGCACCCAAAACTCATTGATTTTAAACAGAAAGACACGAGTTAATTTAAAAGAGAAAAAACTTACATATAACCAATTGTAAGGGTGGTATGCAGATACAGCAGGACTGTGGGGGTGCCTGCTGTCAGAAGGAAGGCTGGCCATGAACCCATCCACGCGCCATGTTTATCATCCCCATACTCAGACGGGAGAACTGAGGCTCCAGGGATGTATAGCAGGAAGGTGGCAGAGCTGGGGCTCCATGTGCTCCTGAGGGCAAGGACCGAAGCTGCTGACTGCCCCGCCCCCAAGGTGGAGGAACTGTCCCCTCGGAGAAGCTAGCCAGCTTGGGCTACCTCAGACTCCTAATCGGCTGCCCAGGCTGAGAAGGGGGAGGCGCCGGTGAAATGAGCAGGGGGCCGGGGGCCAGAGAAAGAGGAACTTGGAATAATTATTATTTCCTTCCATTCAAGCTCTCTACTTTTTAAAAGGTGGATGTTTTCCGGAGAGCCACACCAGCACTAGGAATAGATTTCTTTTGTGCAAAAACTCGGGCTGATGGGTAACTTCCCCTTAACAAGAACAAACTTCTCTGCCTTACCCTATCATTGTTTACAGAAGCAAAGAGGCCTGTGTCTGTGTGAGGCCCAGAGAACAATATCCTGCCAGGAGACCTCCAGCAAGAAGTGCCCCCCAAAAGCTGCCCGCCCCGGGCATTCCCAGCATCCCACAGAGGCTGCCAAGCCGGTTCATGTCAGGAGTCTGCCCCAACCCACCAGTGCACCTTGGTGTCCAGGCCCCTTCAGCAGGACCCTCCACCAGGTCTGAGCCTCCCCTGGAGTCTGCTGATAGTACATTAAAACTGGGTGCCACCTGCCAGGCCTCAGTGACTGGGGTGGTGCAACTCAAAAATGGAGACTTGGCACCACTGCTCACGGGTCCAATTAAAATGAATCACGGCAAGTCGGACTACAAACAACATTGCTGAAGCAGGAGACTCAGGGGCTCACCTGAAGCCCTGCCTCCATGATTTGAAACCAGCCTCTTCCCTTCCCAGAACTTGGTTGCCTGATCTGTAAAATGGGTACACTAACACCCAGCTTGGGGAGTTGCTATGGAAGAGCCAAGAACAGGTCTGTACAATGCCGTTGCAGTGTTGGACACCGATGGCCTAAAGGACAGGATACTGTTATGTCAATTGGGAGGCCTGGAATAATCGTGAAGGACCATGCCTGGCCCTGCTCTTCCCAACTGGCAATGGGGCTTTGGTTCTCCAGAGGAAGACAGATTCATAGGCCTAAAGTGCACTACGATTTGTTTACTTTGTCCCCATATGCACCCTGTTCCCCAAAACCCTGAGGCCTTCTGACAAGGAAAGATAAGACAAACTGAAAACAAGTCCTTTAAAAACAAGTAACAAAAATGAATCTGAGTTTTATCAAAATTAAAAACCATTGTGCTTCAAAGGACACCATCACAAAAGTAAAAGGACAGCTCACAGAATGGGAGAAAATATTTGCAAATCATGTATCTGATAAAAGACTTGTATGCAGAACATACAAAGAAGCCTTAGGATTCAACATTAAGATGACAACCAGCCTAATTTAAAAGTGAGCAAAGGATCTGAATAGACATTTCTCCAAAGAAGATCTACAAAGGGCCGATAAGCACATGAAAAGATGCTCAGCATCATTAGCCATTAGGAAAATGCAAATCAAAACCACGATGAGATACCATTTCATACCCTCTAAGATGAATACAATTAAAAAGACAGAAAATGCCAAGTGTTGGTGAGAACGTAGAGAAATGGGAACCCTTAGGCGCTGCTGGTGGGAGTGGAGAATGGTGCAGCCCCTACAGAAGCGGTCTGGCAGGTCCTCAAATCACTAAACATCGAGTTACCACGTGACCGAGCTATTCCACTCCAATGTTATCTACTCAAGGGAGATGAAAACTTACGTCCAGGCAGAAACTTGTACACGAATGTTCACAGCGGCATTATTCATTCTAGCCAAAAAGTGGAAACCACTCAAGTGTCCATCAACTGATGAAAAGATACATAGAACAGGGTCTATCCATACAGTGGGATATCATCCTGCCATAAGGAAGACTGAAGTACTGATACATGTTACAACATGGATACACCCTGGAAACACTATGCTCAGTGGAAGAAGATACAAAAGGCCACACACTGTATGATTCCATGTATATGAGATGTCCAGAACAGGCAAATCCACAGAGACAGGAAGTAGATTAGTGGTTGCCCAGGGCTGGGAGGAAAGGGAAATAGGGAGTGACTGCTAATGAGTATAGAGTTGCCATTGGGGGTGATAAAATGTCCTGGAAGCAGACAGTGATGGTAGTTGTACAACTTTGTGAATATTTTGAACCACTGACTGTACACTTTAAAGGGATGAATTTTACAGTATGTGAATTTCATCTCCATAACGCTAGTATTTTAAAGTCTGTAGTGATGGATGATATATCACACTGCTTTCATAATCACCTGTTATTATTTATTACTATAATTAAAAATACTGTCCGGTCCACCCCAGCTCAGAGCAAGCCTGCCCCCCTCCTCACCCCACACGCACCCCCCGAACACCTGTATCACCTCTGGTCTGCAGGTACCTGGAAGGTGAACTGCCCAGATCTCTACAGAGCCCAGCATACAAATCTGATCCGACCAAGGGGCCTCTGGGCAGCTGCTCCGAGCTGACACACCTTTGACTATTTCTAGGACATGCAAAACCCATGGCTGTCTCACCAGCACCAGAGGACTAGCCTGTCATACAGACAACGTGTGCAGTTTGGGGTCTGGGGGGTGAGAAGGTAGGCAGGAAGCTGTATGCGCCATACGCTTCCCCGAATCCTCCAGACCCCCTTGCTGGCCAGTGGAGCTTTAACAAGGCAGCTCCTGCGCTTCCTTCACTCCTCTCCTCCCCTTTGGCAGTGACCACGAGGCAACATCTTCAAGACGGTGGGGCCACAAAAGCAGCCAGGACCCCTGGTCTTCACCCAAGAGAGCTGAAGACCCAATCAGATTGTGCCTAAGAAAGAAAGAATCTCTGTTGTGTGAAGCCCCTGAGATTTGGGGGTTGTTTCTTGTGGCAGCTAGTATTAATCATCCTGATGAATGCATTGCCTTCTAATGAGCCTGGCCTCTCTGGCCAGCCTCTGTGGTGGGGGCCCGCCAGACCCCTCCTTGGCCTCGCTCAACTCCACAGCTGGAGTTCATGTCTGAATGATTTCCTCATTCAACAGCCTAATTTGGAAAGCACAGAGAGGAGGGGGGAAAGTCAGACACCAGCCACCACTGAGTGAGCGTCTAACACGGACCAGCTCTGAGCTTTGTACTTGCTGGTATATCTGTGACCCTCACAGCCACCCCACCCACTTAACAGATGAACCACCCGAGGCACTGGAAGGCTAATTAACTTTCCCAAGGCCATGCAGCTAAAGGAGGCCGAGCCTGGCTTCCAACCCAGGTCAACCTGGTTCTGAAACACCTTCTCAAAGCACTCTGCTGCCTCTGTGTTAGATCCCCACCACTTCTGGTGCACTCCAAAGCCTGCCCAGGACTGGTGTCTCTAATAGCCTCCAGAGCAAAGCTGGCCACGTTTGGGCAACTGATGCAAGATCTGGGCAGCGTCCAAGGAGTGGGCTTTGCCGCCTGGGAAGGAAGCCTTCAAGCCAGGGTTTGAAGAGCATCATCGCACAGGGAATGAGAATTCAGCTCCAGGCATAAGCTCTGGCTTTGAGCAGGGACTTTCCAGCCAGACTCTCAGCAAACACACCATGTCAGACACCGGGGAACACAAGCCAGCCAAGTGGCACCTCCCCAGGAAAAGACACGAGGCAGGCAAGGTGAGGGGCCCACAGAAGGAAGCTTCCCAGGGCCCCCTCACTGTCTCATTCAAACCAGCTCGCAATGATTGAGAGCCATGAGTCCAGCACAGTGCAGGCGCAGGGGATCCTGCCGGATACATCTGTCGCTCCAGGGGATACCCACAGAGAGCAGATGCCATCACCTCTGCCCAATGAGCTAATAACCCTGTGACCTGTAGCAATGACCTTCGTCCTATGTGCCCCGTCCCCCCGTTTTTCCGGGGGGGGGGGGAGGGCAGCCACTCAGTAACTCAAGATGAAAACCAGGGAGTCACCTGGGACTCCTTCTGCCCGTTCTCCTTCATGCCCCACACCTGGCCATCCCCTAAGAGCTCCTTCCTCCTAACATTTCCCAAGACTCTTGTGCCACCATGTCCCTAGGGCCACTGTCCCAGCATGGGGCACAGACACTCCCACAGCACCTGCAGCAGCCCCCTAGATGGTCTTCTGGTCCCGTCCCCTTCTCACCCCCATGTGGTCAGAGGGACCAGCCTGAACTGCAAAGGGCCTGCGAAGCCCTCGTGGCCCCCGCGGCCGCCGGGATGGTGTCAAACTCCTCAGCACGGTTTGCCAGGCCGCCCAGAGAGCCCTCATCCCCCTATCTTTCCACTCCTACTATACTGACCACCGCACACCCTCTCCCACCTCCACGGCAGGGTTTCTCAACCTCGGCGCCACTGACACTTAGTGTCAGAGAATTCTTTGTTCTGGGGCCATCCCGTGCATCGGAAGGTGTTCAGCAGCATCCCTGGCCCCTACCCATTAGATGCCACAGCACATCCTCCCAACTGTGCCAATCAAAGCTATCTCCAGACACTGCTGACTGTGTCCCGGGGCGGAAGATGTCCCCAGGTGAGAACCACTGCTCTATACCTTTGCCCATGAAAGGCCCTTCTTTCCTTTCATTCGAATCTGGCCTCCTCCTCCTCCTCCTCCTCACGTTAACATCTGATTCAGCTGCGTCACCTCCCAGACGCCTCCCTGGCTACTCAGGCTGGTGTAGGGGCAGCTTCCCTTTGCAAAGTGCTGCCACGGCTCCTGCCACACTGCAGCGGGCTGGTCCCCGGATGTGCTGTCACCAGCTCTGCAAGCAGGGCTCCTCAGCACCGCCGGGGGCCTGGAGCTTTGACCGTGTGTACCTGCATGAGTACAACAGTGCGTCGCGCTCAGAGACCACCCAGGTAGGTGGCCAGAGGCAAGGGGCTGTGTGCAGCCCAGGTGTCAGGCTGAGGGACACAGAAGGGAAAAAAACCAGAGCAGGGGTCTAGGTGAAGGGCCCTGCAGGCGCAGTGTGAACAAAGGCTACGAGGTGTGGTCGAGATGAGACTGGAAATGACATGGCCAGAGCCCAGTGGGAGGCTTGTGGGAGAGGTATCAGGAGAAAGGATTTTGAAGCAGAAGGAAACCAGGTCATGAAGACCTTTGGATGTCTTCTGCAGTGACAGATGTATCCAGCAGAATGTAAAATTTGGGGGGCACAGGTTTTATGGTCAAATAAGTTTGGGAAATGCTTTGTCTGCAAACAGGTTTCTTTATTGCAGGACTTCTCAGAGCCTTCGATATGCTCACATGCCAGGTGAATCTTTACAAGCGGAAGATACATGTAGGATCACCCACAGTAACTGACTACAGAGCCTCTCAAATGATCGGTGTCCTTCAGCCTACCCTTTGGAAATGCTGCGTGGAGCTGAGACACAGGGCCTACAACTTCAAGAAGGGCTCAAGGTAAGGACGATCTGGGTTTGGGGACAATGGCTCTGGGAGTTCTTCAAAGACCTCAGGGCCAACACTGGGGCCTCAGCCACTAGCTCAACCCCTCTCTCCCAGCCCCTGGGGCATCTGCAGCACTGAGAGGTGAAAACAGCTCCCGAGAGACTGTCTACAGGAAGGACTGGGAGGCAGTGCGAAATTTATTGTAGGAAAACAGTCGCCCCACGGGGCTGCTTTGACCACCTCCCCTAGGCCCCTGGGCCACAACATATGGTGTGGTTTAAATTTTTATAATTGAGGAGTACTTAAGGAAAAATGTTGGCAGGCTCAGAGGCACTTGTAAAACCGTCTGGGCTGATGAGGAGTCTGGGCCCCATCCCTCTAGGAGATGGAGGCAGCACTGAGCAGGGGCAGGGGGTCCGGAGAGCAGGATGGGGTCCGCCAGCAGGGGCTTCCAGATGAGGCTGGCCAGGCAGGGAGAGAATGGAACAGCCCCTGCAGCAGCCCCTGGATGGGCCGAAGGAGCCGATAAGGCTAGACAAAGGAACCACTTCATCCTCACTGTAGACCATAGCCGGGGCGGGGGCAGCAGAAGGGCAGTGAGGGACCAGATGTGGGAAACAGGGCACCACAGTTGGGGGTGGGGGGCTCAAGTCCCGGCTGCATCACCTGGGACAGTGACAGTCCCTCCGGAGCCTCCCCGTGCTCATCCATAAGATGGAGCCAATGGAATCCCAACACGTGATAGCAGCAAGGACTAGCAGAGAGTGTCTGCACACAGTGGGTCCTCAAAACACGTTAGCTGCCACTGTCTGGGGGGAACACAAGTGGGTGGGCAGCCCCAACCGGGTGCAGATGGAGAGCTGGACCGGCAAAGCTGAGGCACCGTGGAAACCGCCTTTGCTGAGCGCAGCTGAAGATTCTGTTAGCTGAGTGGCCAGAGCACGTTACCCGCCCCACCTGGCCCTGGCAGCCACCTCATGGAGCCTGCGGCCATCACGGGTGACGCCTAGGAGGTGTCTGGCAGCCCGTAGGCGCTGAGCCGGTGAGCTGTTGTTCTCACCCACCCTGGGGTATTTACACCCTCAGGGCCATGCCTCCTCTGAGCTCTGGGTCCTGGTTCTGCCCCGGGTGTTCACGCTGTCTCAAGCGGTGGCCAGGAGATCAAAAGCAACACGACAGCGGCTGCGAGTGCGGGGAAACGGGGACCCTGCTCACACGTCTCCTCCTTGACCATTTTCAACCTGAGAACTTTCAGAGATGCCAACAAGGCCTGTATCTGGAACAACAAGGCACAGCTGCCCGAAGGCCCCATGGCCGCACGGACGGAGCGGGCAGCCACGTGTGCCCAGGGCCGCGCCTGTGCAGAGCAAGCTGGCCCTGCCCAGCGTCTGGGGCTTTTATGGACGTGAATCCTCTCGTTTCTGCCATGTGCAGAAGGACTGGGAGTGCTTGCCCATCACGTGGAGAGAAGCGTACACTTACGAAGGAAGCAGAAGCAGAGAGACAGCAAGGGGAAGCAGCGAGAGAATGACAAGTCAGGGTGGTGGCCTGGCGGGAGCTGGAAGAAGTGACACAGGAGACCTCTCTGGGTGTGAGGCTGAACTGACTGCACAGAGATGCCCCTGGCTGCCCGCAGATGCTGGAGACGAGCAGCCCTGCTCCAGAACAGGACCCAGTGTGGTATGAGAGACCCCCGGGAGGTGGGACAACCCCACACGCTTGGGGCCCCCTGGCCCTCCAGAACCCCCGAGGGGGCAGCGAGGGTGTGTTGGGGGGGGGACCAGAACTACCAAGGACCTCCTGGGACGCTTGTTGAGAACATCAGGGTAGGAGTTACAGGCCTCAAGGGACTTCCATGTCACGTCGATAAAACGTATAAAAACCTGCGGAGATGGTCTGTATGCGCAGGGCAGAGGAGGCCTGATTTTAAACTCTGAAGGAGCTTCTGTGAGTGTAAAGGCCTCGGGTCACCCTGGATGCCCTTGCCAGGGGGCCACAGGCTGTCAGAAGCCCACCTAGGGCTGCAGGAGCTGCTGTATGGGACCCGGATTCCTTGTGTCCACAATCCTGTCTCCTGAGGGGAATCCTCCAGAGCAGCTGCGGCAGACCTCTGCAACTGCATTCTGCTTTAGTGAAGCTGTGAAGGGACCCCCGCCAGGGGACAGCACCCCCAAGAAGGCAGGCCGGCAAGGCAGGGGCTGCCTTTTTTCCAGGGGCCCAATGTCACATCCAGGGAGTCTCTACACCTCGGTGGCAACACCTCTCTCTCTGACTGAAGCATCTCTCATCTTTCTCATTGTTTGGTTCTTATCTTGGGACTCACTTGTCCTTCCCTCAGTGTAGGCTTGGAGAGAATGGAGTCTGTGATGGTCCGGTTTACAGGGACCCTGTGACATTATCTGGTCAAGCCTCACCCATTTTACAGCAAAGAACACCGAGGCCTAGGGAGAGGAAGACCAAGGTCCCATGGCAAATTAGGGGTGAAGCCATTTCCTGACCCGCATGCCTGTGTGTTGCCACTCCCTGCCATTCTCTGTGGGGACGGACCAACAGGGCTGTCACAATGGCTCTGGTAGCCCCAGTCCCCTGGCAGCCTGGGAGAGAGGCAGCATCCAGATCCTGGATGAGGATGGAGCCACTGCTGGCCCACAAGGGTACAGGACACACCCAGAATTGTTGGGATGCAGGTCACATCTCAGGCTCCTAAGGCTTCTAGGAGATGGGTCTGGCAAGGAGGACCACTTTTAAGAAACAGAAACTGAGGCGCAGGGAGGGAACATGACTTAATTGTGTGGGTAGAACAGCTGGGACTAGAACCCCAGGCTCCCAGGCCAAGCTGTAAACTAGATGGAGACCACGTTTATCTGTCAAGCTGGGGATGAGAAGGAACAGGTTCCAGGGAACCAAGGCCACCAGGACCCCAGGGGGTGGTGCTAACTCTCTGCCTTCAGCACTGGGGTGGGTGTGCTCCTGAAGTCGGGGCCTCATGGCCCCTCTCCCTTCAACAGACAGCAGAACATACTTCAGGACACTCTACATTCTGTGTGTATTCAACCCATGTTGCCTCTACCAGCCTCAGCCACTTCATTTCCCTCTTGATCACCCCCGATCCTTCCCCTCCACACCAACCTCTCCAAACTACCCCTGCTGTGCCCTTTCTTCTGGGCCAGGCCGCCACTGGTCCAGCTACAAACACTTGGGTGTTGGCCGTGGCAGCATAAGGCCCCTGGAGGGGACTGGGCTCCAGGAAGCAGGCCTCCCCACCCCACCCCGGGCCCGGCCTGGCCCACCTGCCTTGGCCTTGCCAGTCTCGGGCACTCTCTGAGGGAGGTGAGAATGCTGGATCTCTGGAGACCAACAGCTGCCACCAGCTGGGTGCGTCACAGCTCCCCACATGGCCTGGCTGGGATCTGGGGCCCAGATTCCTCTAGAAGTCCTCCTATTCCTCCTACTGTGGGGTTTGGGCGGCCTCTTACCTTTGGGGTGAGGTACTTGGTCATAATTTCCTTCCCTTTTTCCCCCAGCTTTTCATCTGGAGTAACTTCATATTCTGCCTGAAACAGAAGAAGGAAAAGAACAATAACAGATCTGCTCCTGAGCTGCTTCTAGTTACATAAGCTTCTCGGCCCCTGGAGAAGACACCATGGAGGTCAGGTGACCACTCCCTCCCCCCACAGAGCAGGAAGCTGAGGCCCAGACTGGGGAGAAGACCTGGCCAAGGAGCCCTGACATCCAGCCCAGCCTACTCTGCACCATCCATGGACACGTGCTTATTAGAACAGGTGCTGTCCTCTCGGGCTGCACGTTAGGGTCACCGGGAGCAAACACTGGTACCCGGGCCCCACCCCACACCAACAGACTGACCCTCTGGCCAGGAGGGCAGGGCTCTGGGCAGCTGGGGTTGAGAACCACCGACTCAGATAAATCACAGGAAGCCACTGGAAAATAACGAGCCACCAAACTGGAAGGTCCCCGAGAGGCTGCCTCGGGTCACTCAGACCTTACAGCTGCATGACCTTAGACGATTTCCTTCACCTCCATAAAATGCAGATTGAAAAAGCACCACTACAGGGCAACTGTGCAGACAGAATGTGACAAAGCTCTCAGCCCAGAGCCAGGCACATCATAATACTCAAGGAACACTTGCCGTAATTATCACCATTCTCATTATTATGCCTTGCAAAAGAAAATGCTAATACGGATGCCTTACCTTTTGCAGCTTTTCAGCTTATAAAATGAACATACAGAGATTTTTCAGATGTTCAGAGGGCACACATGCACACAGAGGGAGAGGGAGAAGCAGACTCCCCGCTGAGCAGGGAGCCCGATGCGGGGCTTGATCCAGGACCCCGGGATCATGACCTGAGCCGAAGGCAGACGCTTAACGACTGAGCCACCCAGGCGCCCCCCTTTTCAGATGTTCTTATCTGAACCTCAAAAAAGCGCAGGCAGTGATGTGGGAGGGTAGGGTCTTCCACCACAGCCCTTCGTCTGCATATGACGAGCAGGATGTTCAGCAGACTTGGCCAGAGTCATGCAGAGGAGATGGCAGGGCTGAGGCCTCCATCTCCAAACCGGAGCTCTTTCTCAACAACTCCAAGGAATTTAGGACTCCAGATCGCTGGCCAAGTCAGCGGGACCTCCAAAAGACAAACCTTTTTATTTTCCTTGACCTCAAGAGGGGCTCCTTCACTCACATCTGACGCACTTGCCAGAGGATAAAAGGCCTCAAGTTAACAAGAAGCCTGGGTAAGCCTGCCTTTCTCATTTAGACAAGAGAACTAATTGCAAATTGTTTATAACCATTTCAAAATCCACCACCCAGGGATTTGTCAACCTCGGTCCAAAAGTACAGCTATTTCAAAAGAGACAGGAAATGACATCAACACAAACTGAAACACCATGGAGTTAGGCGCCCCGGCCCTCCTGGCCCAGTTCACGGCAACCCCACAACCCAGTGTCTAGGGTCCAATCTCTCCCCGCAGGCCCGTCCAGAAGCCCCTCCAGAAAAGGGGGAAGCAGAGGCAGCACATGGAGTGCCCATAGATGCAGCCACACATTTCCCTCCAACACGAGTAAGTTTTTCCTGTGTTACAATTTCTCTTCTAATAGAGAATCAAGACTCAGTGATTTTTCTCCAAGGAAGAAATGTTAACACTTCAATCATTTGGCTCACAGGGCTATGGGATAGTAATTCTGGAAAGAATCCAACCCCCTCACTTTACAGAGCTGGACACCGAGGCTCAGACAAGCCAAGGACCGGGTCCAATATCACACAGCTGGTAGTGGTAGAGCTACGGGGCTGGGGCAGGGGGACACAAGCCTCCTGACTTCCTTCCATGGGCCGCCCGCCTCAGTGCGTCGCCCTCCACAATGCCTCCACACCACGAAGACTAGCCTGGTGGGACTGACGGTTTCTTGTTGAATTGATTTGATTGATGCAATTTCCTGACACTATTTAAGGAGAGAAGGTGGCTCTTCCCCCTTGAGTTTTTCCTGTTATTTTCTCCCCCGATGCTTCCGAAAAATCCCCCCAAACTAATACGCACATGTGCACACCCAACACAGTATGGAGTAGGTTATAGGCTCACCCTCAAGGTAGGTATTATTATTCCCTATTAACAGATAAGGAAACTGAGGCTCTGAGAGCACAAAAAACCAGTTCAAATACAGTCACGCGAGCACGTGAGAGGGCTGGGAGCTATGTCTCCAGAGGGGGTGAGAGTTCTAGAGCACAACTGACCACCCTTTTTCCAGGATGAGAGAAGCACCTAGTGTCCTGCCGCTCTGGAAACCCGCCTAGTGGTCTGGCACCATGGGAATCTACCCAGACTGCTTTGCAGGGCCCAGGCCCCGGGCAAATGGCCGACCACCTTTTGGGGTAACTCAATCTCATGCAGAACCCTGGATTTGCACTGTCCCAAAATACATCTGTGAAGGCGGCTCTATTTAACCAAATGGAGGCTTGAAGCTCATTAATCAGCCTCAATAACCAGCTGAAAATATTATTGCTCTGGGTACTAAAACCCACGTTAAAAAAATAACATCACTTTCAGGTCAGCTGCCTCCCAGCAGAGGCCCGGCTGGGCGGCTGGGCGCCACGGTTCCACAGGGAGGCAGCCGGGAGCACGCGGGGACAGGCATCCCCAGCCCAGGATCAAAAGGCCTTTCTTTGAGAGTCCATGTCAGGTCACCACCACTTGAAGAGCATTTGTGTTGGGAGGCAGAAAACCAACAGAAGGCTTCCAGCTGGGCTTTCCACACTGATTAAGTCACCTGGAGTGACAGGCCATGTCTCCACAGTGACCCCCAAGAGGCCTCCTACAGAGAGAAGGCACCATGGCGGCTCAGCTGGGTGGGCAGAGCTCAGGCAGATCACACCACCCGAGGCAGGGGACCACCCGGGAACCCACTGCTATGGGAACACCCTTGCCCAGGTAGTGGGCAAAAGCTGCTGAAATCAGCTGCGACCGGAAAACATAAGCAGCAAATAAGAGGTTGGGCCAACAGCCCAGAATTTTACAATTAGCGCTGGCTCGGGAAATGGCAGCCAAAGACTCCAATGAAAAGAGAGAAAACCACATGCAAGGAATGCCCCCATGACCTCCATCAGTAAGGGAGCTCCCTCCAACCAGAGAGGGTGCTAGGTCTTATCCCCTCCCATTTGAAACCTGGGAGCTCAACCCTAATAGCCAGAGCACCAAAGGGCACCTACGCTAATCCACTCGGAGGATCTCTCTCTTCCCCAGATACATCGAAGGTGCTCAATTCATGAGCCTCTCCTCGCACTGTGATTTATGTCAAACGCAGAAATGGCCTTTGGGGAGGAGATGCTGCTATTAACACAAAGAGCAAAACACTACATTGAGTTTAAGGCAGAAAGAATTATTTATAGATCTCTGCCTGCCAAGGAGTATAAACACCAGTGTACATCCTAGTTTATAAACCTAATATTTTATCCTCTTTGTCTGCTCTAATTGCATCATCAATCTCAGAAAAGTCCGGTGAAAATATGTCCTCTCTATTAAAACACACTTCCCTCCGATGACTTTTAAAAACATGAAGACCACAAGCCAGTAAAAGGGGACCTGCCATGTTTTCAAAGCAGCCGGCACTGGTTTGAAGAGCAGAGTGAGCCGGATTCCTCTCGGCCTCTGACTAACTTCAGATGTCACCTCCTCCTCCTGGGAGACCTTCTCCTGCCCTGACAAGAAGATGAAGTCAGAGATGCTATGAGGTCTTGCCACCTCCAGCTTCTGTAATTACCGATGTGGTCAGCTTTTCCAGAGTCTTCGCGGCAGGGACAAGTGACGTGCTTGGTTGGCAGTGCTGCTCACCACGGCCCTTTCTGGAGAACACCCAGCTCCACCCACCGGCCTCGGCGTCTTGCCTGTGCTGCCCGTGTGGGCTGGAGGTCTCCATTTGCCTCTCTGGAGTCACTCTCTACCCTGGTGTGGGGCAGGTGAGAATCCGGGTAAGCAATTACCGCCCCCCAACCTGGGCACCATGGTTGCCGGCCCCCTCTTCTAAAGACCCAGCTCACATACGCTGGCCTGCATCAGTCCCTCCCCTTGTCCCTGCAGACCTAGAGGTGGCCAAGAGAGACCGTAATGATCCTTGCCTCCTGTTATTCGTGCTCTTGAGAAGTCTCTTTCCATACTGGAAAGAGCTAACCTGTATAAATATTATGATATTGGGGATAGGACAGTATGGAACCTCTGAGGCTAGGTCATAACAGACACTGCAGGTTCTAGCGTGCTGTCCTGAATCACTGGCTCTGGGGAAAGCCAGCCATGTGACAAGGACACTCAAGCAGTCCCGTGGGGAGGTTCACATGGAAAACAACTGGGGCCTCCAACCAACAGCCTCTAACCTGCCAGCCAAGCGCATACACTTGGAACAGACCAAGCCTTGGATGACTGTAGCCAATATCCAAGCCAACATCTTAATAGAAATTTTTTTTTTTAAGATTTTTTATTTATTTATTTGACAGACAGAGACACAGTGAGAGAGGGAACGCAAGCATGGGGAGTGGGAGAGGAAGAAGCAGGCTCCCACTGAGCAGGGAGCCCGATGTGGGGCTCGATCCCAGGACCCTGGGATCATGACCTGAGCCGAAGGCAGACGCTTAGCGACTGAGCCACCCAGGCGCCCCTTAACAGAACCTTTTAAGAAAGCTGGAGTCAGTGGCATCTCAGTAAATCATTCCAAAATTCTTGACCCACAAAAGCCACGAGATAAGTGTTTCTTGTTGGTTCACGCTGCTCATTTTTGAGGTAATTTCTTATTCAGCAATAGGTAACGAATACTTACGTATCTGAGCTCATAGCTAGTATCACTTACGTCATTAAAAGTTATCCTAATTTATTCATTTTTCAATCTTTCGTTTAATCAGAAAGCAAGTTCCATGAGGGCAGGAACTTTCTTCTCCTACTCAGTGTGTAGTCTCCGAATACTAGAACAGAGTATGATATACTGGAGACATCCAGGAAATAAGTGCTAAATAACTGGTTGAGTATCTGCCAAATCTCCCCTAACCCCAAAGAGAAGAGACCTAAAAACTTTCAGTCACACCCAAGTGAGGGGACAGGAGAGTTTCAAATGAGCTGGGATGCCATCAAGGCTCCCAGAAAACAGGTGAGAGAAGAAGTACATCAAATCTAAGTCTGTGGAAAGACCCTATTGGCCTGTGGAGGTTGACACTGGAGCCTCTTCTGGTCCCCTGACCAGGTGGGCAAATCTTCTTTGAGGCCAAATCAAGTCATGGCTTTGACTTTGGTCACTGACCCCATTTCTCTGTGGGAAGGCAATGAAGGAGTCCTTCTCAGGTTCCCAGGAGGCCCTTGACAACTAAGACTAAGGGCTGAATTACCCTGTGAATGATATACAAACAGTTCTGCTGCCCACCAGTCACCCAGGCCCCATTTTAAAACAGCCATGGTTTTGACTTGAGAGACTTGACTTGAGAGACTCAGACATTAGGACTGTGCAGGACAGCAGCGTTTCCCGGGGACTGCGTCAGAGCCTGATGAAGACGGGTTATTTTTAATAAACCCCACTTGGTAAAAATTCAACACAGAGGTGGGAACGGTGTGGATGGTGCCGGCTGAGCCAGGGAGCACTGGGGCTGTATGCTGCCTCCTTGGAGTTCCAGTCAGGATGGAAGGAAAAAACATATTTCAGACGAGAGCTGCGCCAGCCCTGGAAAACTCAATAAAGTCTTCCTGCGTAAAAGAGGTGTTCCAAAGGCTGGTCATTTGACGTCAAGATGGGTGATGAAAAGGCCCTGCTAGTTCCCAGAGATGCAGACAAAATGCGAGGGGCAGGGCCAGCCTCTATGAGTGTCGGCCGCATTAAGGCGTATGTAAAGAACATTTGTCGCATCAACACAGGGAGCCAGACTCACATTTCCTTTCCAGAAAAAAAGCTCTTGGTACTGGCCCAGCAAAAGGGAACGTCTGCACGACCAGAATGAAAATGGGCATCCATTGGATTTTTTTTTTTTTCCCCTCCTCAAACTGACTATAAGCCTCTAACAAGACACGTGGCTGGAAAATTCCACTGACTCCTGGGTTTAGCCTTTCCCTGCTCTGCCTCATCAACTCTAGATGAGTCTCAAAGCTGGTGATGCCTCATCTTTTCCAAGTGGGGAGCAGCCTTGGTCCAGGGCTCCATCTTTGGTCCTCATCTCTCCTTCCACATTCATCTCCTTGGTCAGCTCACCCAGCCCACGGCCCTAAATACCAGCTATATGTTGACAACTCCCAATCTTCCATCTCCAGCCCAGACCTTTCTTGCAGATGCCAGACTTGAACGTCCATCTCCCCTCAATCATCTCCACTCGGTTGTCCGAGATACATTCCAGCTGAGAGTACCTAAAATGGAGCTCCTGGTCTTCCCCCAAACGTGCCTCCCACAGCCTTTCCCTCACTCCATCCTTCCATCTGCTCAGGTCAACACTTTGAAGTCATCCGTAACTCTTCTGTCTCACCCACAATGCAACCAAAAACACTGTTAACTCTGCCTCCAAAACATGCCCCAAATGCAACCACTCTCACCACCGCTACATGCTTCCTCGCTGGCTTGAGCAACCATCAGCCCTCGCCTGGACTGCGACAGCAGCCGTCTATCAGAGCTCCTGCGCCCGGCCTTTCCCCTCCAACACAGGTGCCAAAGGGATCCTTTAGAAACCTAAGTCAGACCATGCCATTGCTCTGTTCAAAACCCTCCAGGGGCTCCCCATTTCACTCAAAGTCAAAGTTTTTTAATGGCACAAGGTCTTGCATAATCAACAGCTCTCCTAGACCCGTCTCTGCCCTTGCTCCCTCCATTCCAGCCACAGATGCCGTGCCTGTGGGCCTTTGCACTGGCTGGTCTCCTGCCTGCCTTGTTCCTCCACCACACACTCCCCTGGCGAACTCTCCCAGAGGGGTCTGGCGCCCACCCAGAACCAGCACTGCTCCCTCAGTCTGTCTGTGGAGGCTGCACGCCCGACCAATACACCGCTCTAGCACTGCCCAATGATGAGGCTCCGGTGCGGGCTGGAGCCAGCACCTAGGGCAGAGGGCACCGCGGGGAGGGGCGGTGGGGGAAGGCTTCTGAGAGCAGAGCGTGAGAGAACAAGGAACCAGCAGGCATTCTCCTGAGGGGCACGTGGGGGCATTTCAGGCATCAGGAGTGAGGGAGCCAGGGCCAAGAGGCTTCAATCTCTGTGGTGGCAAGTCAGAAAACGCACGGCTCAAGAAAGACCAGGGTGAAGGTCAAGGATGAATAGTGCAGGTGGGGGCCTGGCAGTGGAAGACCTGGTATTCAACCTCAGAACTTGGACTTTATCCTGGATGTCCATGTTTCCCAACCCTGGATACACAGTACAATTGTGGGCAACTTGAAAAATGCCAATGTCTATTAGAAATCCAGGCCAATCCATGGGTAATGAGCACCCCTAGTGCCAAACTGTGGTCTCCAAGTACCATTTCCCAGTAAAGGAACCAGGGCTCCTTGGAGATACAGTGGACTCTAGGTCTAGGCAGTAAAGATACAAGATGAACTGAGACATCGCATCCTACCAAATAGCAAGGAGCTGCCCATGACTACTGGGTCCTCTCAAGGGCTCAGAAGCCAACCTGGTGGCCAACGATGAGATCACGGGGCCTCAATAAGGATAAGGACCACCACACATCAAAATGCATCCGTGTTTAAATCCACGCCTTTAAAACAAATTGGTTACTACTATTGGAGGGTGCTAGTGAACCAATCTGGTACTTAGAAAACATAAATACAGGGAAAGAATGAAGCAACCCCTCCATGAACTTTATCACTGGGTAACCAAACAGTAATCGAAAGGAAGTTTCCCAGTCAGCAAATGAAGAAGGAATGACAAAATGAGAATGTCACCATGCCGCAATCCCTAATTAATCAACACATTTAGGCACTGCCTAAATCGGCTGCCATCTCTAACAGAAAGACAAGCGGAGAGTAATGTCCCCTGATGGAAGAACAAAAAGCCACATATGAAGTCACCCTGCCCCTGCCAAAACAAAAAAACAAAAAAACTGAAACTGAATCTGGTCAAGTTTCTCGATTCAATGAGCAATTTACAAGCAATTCAGAGAAACCTATTACATGACATATGGAGTGACAGAGCAGAATTCAGACTCCGGGACACTTGTGGATGAACAAGGAGCGATGGTTATAACCTGTTAAAACATGCATTTACAGAAAGTATGAGAAAGTTGGACATTTAAACACTAATATTTGATGATAATCATTACTTTTTTACCTTAGCTGCACTAAGGGTATTGTGGTGATTTGTGTGTGTGTGTGAAAGAGCCCTTACCGCTCAGGGATACTGAACTGAAATGCTCACGGATGAAATCATATGTGTGAGATGTGCTACAAAATGCTATAAGCGAGGAGGACGTGGTGAACAAGACTGGCCATCAGTTCATAACGGTTCAAGTGGGGTGAAGGGTGCATATACTGCTCTTCAACTTTACTTTTTACAGTTTGAAATTATGAGAAGTTATGAAACTACTAGCCCCTCACCCCCTCCCGAGATTCAAATTAATGAGTCTGGGCTTCAGCTCAGGCATTGGTATTTTTTTAAAGGCTCCCAGGTGTTTCTGTTACTCAGCCAAGGTTGAAAACTATTGTAGTCACTATGTGAGACATGCTGAGAGCCTCCACTAAAACCAAGACAGAGGCTATGGAGGGGAACTGGTCTGCGAGGGGTCAAGGAATCAAGCATATGGTCCTGGATTAGATGGGGAAAGAGATGAGGAAGAGGGAGGGGTCAGGGACATTGCAAAGGGGTCACTGGATTTAGGGAACATGTCAGGCCTGGTAGGTTTGGGGATCTGGGGGAAGGTGACTTCTGGCAGGGACACTCAGTGGGCAGTTTGGTTCGTAAATCTAGAGATCCACACCAAGACCCTGAAGCAGACACAGAAACCTGGGCCCCACAGGACTGTCCCCGAAACTGAGATAGAGGTCGGGACGGCTACAGCCAAGGGTGGCACTGGGGCCTCTAAGAAACAGCCATATCTTGGTCCCCTGCCCTGGGAAGGGGCGCCTGGAAATACCCCATTCTTTTCATGACTGGTCTCCATTCCTTGCCCTCCCACCCACTGTCCACCTTCCTTGGATAGACACCCAAAAGGCAGTCTGCCAGGCTGAGGTGCCCTGCCTTCCTGCACGAGTGCTGAGGAATTCCTGCATATTCCTACGTCCTGTCCTAAAAGCCCACGCAGATCAAGCACCATTTGTTAAACCAGTCAATGACCGGTAAATCTGAAGGAAGACTCCATATGGTGTCAAACACGGCCACACATGTCAGCGGCCGCTGGGGCCAGCAACTGTCAGATTGGCTTAAAATGGCCAACACATGTTCATTACACGGACGTTTACTTAAAGCCTGTACGTGCCATGCTCTGTTCTAGGCAGGGATGAATGGGAAGCCCAGGGTCCTGGCCTCAGGGAACTTGCATTCTAGAGGAAAAGTAGACAGTAAATAAGAACACAAACACAAGCTTCGGAATTTTAGAAAATGGGTTTTCAGCTAGGAGGGGTCATGGAATCTAAGTGTTACCTTGGGATGTTATCCAACTTCCCCAGGCGCTGCCTTGCGTAGTAACCCAGGCTCCCAGAATCAGACAATTGACAGGGCTTCCCTTTAAAGCAGCAATAACTGAGGCCCAGAGAGGGAGGTGGCCCATCCATGGTCACCCGGCTGGGGCAGACTTGCGGACAAGTCTGGAAATTTCTTGAGCAACAATTTCATTCTTCACCCTTCTAAACGATATGGTCTATCTTTTCCTCTGGGCAAAAACAATCACTGATCACAGAGGACCAAAGGGCCTCCCCAGGAGCAGAGACTTACCACTGAGTCCAGGAACTGAATGTAACACTCTAGCCCAGGTCTGGTTTCGCAGAACTGCCGGAAAAGCAGTCTCCCAATTGGCTGCTTGTCACATAAACTGCAGTAATCTCTGTCTGGAAACAAGAAAAGAAGAATGTGGTGAGATGCAGGAGAGAGCTTGGGAGGGCCATCCAATCAACGCACACCTGTACCCAGAGCCCCAGAGGGTTGGAGCAAGATGACTGGCAAACTCTCAGGACGCCTTATTTATCTCCAAGCTATGCAGACTCAGAGGGGAGAAGAGCGGTTTAGAGGAAGGCACCAGTTATGCCCCAACCTCTAGTTCTTAGCCCACTCCCCCTTTCCGATGCCCTGACTCCTGTATGCCAGATGTCAGCAGTTCTGGGGAGGGTGACTCTACCCTGCTGGATGGCCGATCACCACGTCACACTGCTCACTTAGTGACTGGATAAGGGTGGCAGGCATGTGACCCAAGCCAGTTCTAGTCGGAGTGGACCACAGACTGTGCCTGGGCACGCTGAGCAGAAATGCCCTCCCTTCCTCTGGGGGCTGGGGTGCATGGGTGCGAGGCCAAGGTCTAATGCAGTGCTCTTGACACTGCAAGGAAAGCTGCTATGATGACGAGGCTCACACACAGAGGAGGTCAGAGCTGAGAAAATGACAAAAAGTAAAGTTGGTGTCCTCGCGGTGTCATCAATCTCTGGATCAAACCATGCCTGCAGCTCAAATCACATCTGAAAAGTTTATTTATGAGCTTTGTTTAGGGCAGTTTGAAAAGATTTAAAAATTACTTGTAATTCAAAGCACTTCAAATTATGAAAACCCTGCATTTTCCAGCTGAGGAACTAGAGGCACGGAAACAAGAAGTGACCGGCCCCCAGCCACACAGCAGCCAAGAGAGTTCCAAAGAGGAAATGCAGTGCAAGACTCCAAGCCTGGAGGCCTGGAGACCAGGTGCTAGCCAGTGACTTGCTATGTGACTTCAAGCAACTCACTTGCTCTCTCTGGGCCTCAGTCTTCCTCTGGACAATAAAGGCACATGTTGGAGGTAAGACTGGGGTGTGGGGGGGAAGGTACCTTCTGGCTCTTCCTGCAATGATGCTAAAGCCTCTGTTGGAGGTTCTTCTGGCCAGAAAGATGCTCAATGGACTGCCTGAGACATGCTGCCTCTGACCCTCTCAAGCACTGATCATTGGACCTTGGTGCAACTGCATTAGAAACGGTCAGGGGACTTCATGGGGAAACCGGGAAGAGGGTTATAATGACTTCAGGAGAGCAACCTGAACAGAAGGAATGACTATATCCTCGCTGAACGCAGAGGAGGAAAAAGGACAATCATCCCTGGAAAGGGGGTTTCTCTGAAGATAAGGAACACAACAAGGAGATATGAACACAACCATCACGTCCACTCACTTTCACAACCAAAGAAAGAGTTTATCCACAGAAAGTAAAGCCGCGGGGCACCTGGGTGGCTCAGTCGTTAAGCGTCTGCCTTCGGCTCAGGTCATGATCTCAGGGTCTTGGGATTGAGCCCCGCATCGGGCTCCCTGCTCCGCGGGAAGCCTGCTTCTCCCTCTCCCACTCCCCCTACTTGTGTTCCCTCTCTCGCTATCTCTCTGTCAAATAAATAAATAAAATCTTTAAAAAAAAAAAAAGTAAAGCCGTGACTTGTAGGGAGGATGGTGGCTGTGAGCATGGGCTCTGGAGCTAAACTGCCTGGGTTCAAACGCCAGCCTCACCATGCTCTGCCTGTGTGTCCTGAGGCATCTGACTTAACACTTTCATCCCTCAGTCTCCTCATCTGTAAACTGGGGACACTAATCATACCTATCTTCTAGGACTGTCTTGAGGATTAAATAAGACAATGCATAGAAAAGACTCAGAACAGAACCTAACATATAGATAATGCTTACTAAACACCATCTGCTATCACCGAGTTTGTGGGTCTCTCGGCCTATTCTGTCTCCATTCCTTCAAGGAATCTCAGTTCTCTGAGACTGTAAAAATCCAGCCCTAGGCTCTAAGGGAGCCTCACTATGGGCACGTGACCCAGTTCTAGCCAACCAGAGCCCTCATCTCCCACCCACATGATAGGGTGAAGGATGGGCACATGATTCAGCCCTAGCCAATCAGAGATCCCCATTTTTACCACAGTGATAGGTTCAGAAACAGACATGTGACTTGGCCCCAGCCAATCAGAGCCCCCTCTGTCTCCAGGCCACAATGATAGGTTCAAGGCACATGACCTGAGTGGGTAGGAGTCTTCTAGAAGTTAAGGGAGAGATGCTTGCTTCTCCCTGGGATGCCAAGGTGTTAGGATCAGTCAACTAAGAGCTGCCACAACTGTCTTTCCCACTAGGCAGTGAGAACCCACAGAGAGTGAAACAGGGAAAGGTGGGGTTGAATGCAGAAGAAAGAAACCCCACACTGCCAACATCACAGGAGCCCCTGAAGCCAGCCTCACCGAGGCCAGCCTGGTGCCTGCCCAATTATTTACCTGACAGAGTGCTGAAGTCAGTTGGTGTTGGGTTTTTGTCTATTTGCAACTCGAAGAGCAAGTGACTAGGCGTACAGGCTGGAGAGTTTTACAGCCCACTTCTCTCATGGGTAAACTGCCCAAGGGCAGCAACTTTATGTGGGGATCCACCAGTTCTAAGTACAGTGTGTATAAGAAGGCACTCAAACATTTCTCATTCTCTCCTGAATGGATACTTTGATCAACATGGATAGCCACCTTCAAGTTCCCTTCTTGATCCCCTTGGTTTGGGGGCTGAAACTAGCCTTGGACTGTTGCCTTAACTCGCTTACCTTTCCACGCACAGATGGTTCACAAATAGCCATTCCAACAAACATTTAACCCACCTCAGTGTGGGCCAGAATTGGTGGGGTGGGGGTGGGGAATGGGATGCAGTCCCAGCCCTCAGGAAGCTTGGATTCTGTTGGAAGGGCTGGAGTGTGTGGGTGAGCAGACAAGATCCTAAGTGACAGTAATAAAATGTCAAGTTAGATGAGTGTTATCATCAGCCACAGTAGGGAATCTGGGAAGGAGGGAGCTGAGAGGGTGACAGGTCTGTAGCTCGCACCTGTTAGCATGACACCCTGTAGATACAGCCTGCATTCTCACTGCCTCCCACTCGACCTGATCCCCCCCCACCCTGAGGTGAGGAAAACAAACTTCCTCACCCTTTCCCAATCAGCTGAACCTCCCAGCACAAACACAGAATGAAAGTAAATTACCTAGTGTCAAACTCCAGTTTTATTCAATTATGGCAGAGAGAACTGCACGGCTTAATGTGATTTGAGCAATGTGCCCCTCCCCATTTCCAAAAGCAATTAAGAGATTTCATGTACCATATTGTGATTCCTTAAGGGTTCATCTGACAGGAGTTTTTCTCTCCATATGGCATTTGCTGTCAGTATGGAAACAAGGCTGTTATAAACTCACAGCACAGTAAACACCATGTGATTCCAACACAAGCTGTCAGCACCTCAGTTCCATGCCTCTCCCAGCTGTACAGAGGATCCCAGGCAGGAAACCCACTCACTGGAAGCCCAGAACGAGATAAAAGAATCAGTAATCATCTATTTGGATTCTTTTCCCAGGCTTATATAAAGATAAATGGTCGTATCTTCTGAGGAGGCATTGCCATCGCCACCAACAAAATCAGAGTGCGATGTTTGCAGTTCCTTTAGAAATGAAGGGAGAAGGCATAGAAGGGAGACTAGGAATTTGGAAATTGATCAGAGTGACGGGAGGAGATGTAAATTGCCAAGCGCAAACCCAAGGTGTGGGTCGCTTCTACAAAGTAAGATGACGTAAGTTGGAAGCTTGGGGAGGTCTGTAATACATCTTCAGAGCGGACCCTTCCTTCTTGGTTTCTACAGAAGCCTTCCTGTCATTTAAATCCAGCTTGCAGGGCCCTGCCCACACCCCTCCTCTGAAGTGCAATCTGTTGGGTGTGGTGGGGAGGGCCGTCCAGGAAAGAAGGGCAGAGCTTTTTCTCTCTGTCTCTGAATCTCTCTATCTTTCAGGCTGATAGAACCCTGGGATGTTATGCACACAGCCATGCATGTGCTGTCCACACACACACACATACACACCAGCTCTTCTAGAACATGAAAACCCTGCTTTGGCCTACGTGCTTCATTGGCCCTTCCCTCCAAGCCAGAAAGAAGCTGTCATTATATAAGTTATGAGGGGGAATCAGGCTCCTCTATCCCAAAGTATCCACCAATCATGTAATTATTTTACTCTTGTGGGTCCTTCATTTAACAAACTGTCTTCCAAGGTCTCCTGATTTTTGATACAAGAAGGTTCCTTCAACTTTAAGACTCTCTTCTTGAATGCAACAACTGGAGGGTATGTGGATGAGTGGAAGGAAGAACACCTTATATTTACTAGCAGGTTAATGATCCAGTAACAGGCTTAGAGTTAAGAGCTGGTGGTCAGTTAGGACCAAGAATGGGGGTGTGGCCTTTGTGATGTGACATTTGACCTTGGTCGTGGTAACAGAGGTCCAGTGGACATGGC
Organism: Neomonachus schauinslandi; assembly: GCF_002201575.2. NCBI lineage: Eukaryota > Metazoa > Chordata > Mammalia > Carnivora > Phocidae > Neomonachus > Neomonachus schauinslandi. Next base: position 142,804,547 of record NC_058408.1, on the reverse strand, counting down.
AAACTGAAGCATATCTAGAGGAAGGTGACTAGAAATGGGGAAGGGTCTATGAAGCCCCTTATAAGCTCTAGGACACTGAGCTGTGCCCTTGATCAAAAGGCAGAGTGCCCCAGGGAGGGGCTGGGTTCACTGTGCACCCAGGAGTGTGGTGGGAGGTAATATGTTGCAAAAGCAGGCTGGGCCCACGAAACAGCTAGGATCCAAGTCCAAGGAGACTGGATGGAATCAGTGTCCCATCAGGGACCAGTGATTTTAGAGCACATGCGATTCAAGTAGAGTCCACAGAAAGGTGAATGACAATGGGGTGGGGAGCAGGGAGCCTGAGACATGAACAGAGGAGGTCCCTGGTTGGGGAGCCACTGCTGTATGGATAGGGAGGGTGCAGTCCCTATGGTAGGAATCCTGCTTTGGTGATGAGCTGGACTGAACTGGCTTTAAGAAAACCACATATGTCATTGGTGTCTTCAAGGGTTTGACACCTCCCGAGCATGCCCATGAATAGGAAGGCAGGATCACCACGCTTTCCTATAACACTGAACTGAATTCCAGCCATGCCTTCAGACAGAACCATTTCTTCCCAGCAGATAGTCCCTTTAGCAAACTGACAGATGCTTGCTGAACCCCTCATGGGCACTGTGTTCTGGGCCTTGTTATGAGCATCCCTTAGAGCAGACAAGGCACCCAGACTTTGTCTTTGTCCTAAGCAGTCTGCTTAGCAGTCAGGGCAGGAAGGAGGCATGTTCACAGACCGGGCTAGTGAGAGCAGCCACCTAACAGTGTCCATGAAACAAAATTGCATAAGGTAGGCCTGCTGGGAATGTTCGGGAAGGTGTCCCAGCACAGACTGCTCTTGTGATGTTGGGCCCGTGCCAGGGGTGATGCCCATGGGAGAGCGCCCTGACAGCAATGCCGGCAGAGGGTGAGTGCTGGGGAGCAGAAGGAGAAGGTCAAAGCCAGAGAAATGCGGCCAGAAGTTGGGCGCAAGGAGAAGGTACAGTGAGGAGGTAAGTCCATGTGAGAAGCCAGGAGGGCCAGGAGGGCATGGCAAAACATGGGGGAAGGTGTGTTAGGGCAAGAATTCAGAGCTAGGTCTGTGACCACCGCAGGGAGCCAGTGGGTAGATCTTCCAGAATGGCTTAAAGTATTCAAAGGTTCCTCAAAAAATTACAAATAGAATGACCATATGATCCAGCATTACCACTTCTAGATATTTATCCAAAGAACGGAAACCAAGATTTCAGAGATACCTGCACTCCATGCTCATTGGGACACTCTTCACAATAGCGAAGATGTGGAAACAATCTAAATGTTCATCGACCAATAGATGGATTTTCTAAATGTAGCATATACATACAATAGAATATTATTCAGCCTTAAAAAGGAAGGAAATCCTGCCACAGGTGGGACAACATGGAAGGATCTTGAGGTGCTAAGCGAAATAAGCCCATCACATAAGGACAAATACTTTATGATTCCACTTCTATAAGGTATCTAAAATACACAAACTCTTAGAAACAAGGGTAAAATGGTGGTTGCCAGGGGCTCGGGGAGAGGGAAGTGGGGAGAGGTTGTTCAATGGGTATAAAGTTTTAGTCCTGCAGGATGATTAAATTCTAGAGCTCTCCGGTGCCACGTCACACCTAGAGCTAACAATACTGTATTGTGCACTTAAAATTTTATTAAGAGGGTAGATCTCATGTTAAGTGTTCTTACAGTAATTTTTAAAAAAGAGAATGGCTTAAAAATATAAAGAGAAAGTGATAGTTGCTTGGGGATGGGGAGTGAGGCAAGAAGGGACAGGAATCAGAATGTAGTGTTAACTGAGGGTGTCAGCAAATACATTTACTTGGTAATGAACATAACTGCCTGGGAGTACCCATGCAAACTTGCAGGCATGTGCATATAGAAATGCAACAAGCATGTCCTGAGGTCTAGGCACCGCCAAGTCACTTTCAGTTCTACCCTACACAGGTCAGGCATGATGCTTACCAAGTTACAAGACAAGGGCCCTGTCCTCGCCACTACCGCCTCGTGGTGTTGGGTGCTGAGCTCAGAGCCTCTCCTTGTAAGAAGCCACTCACGGGGGCACCTGGGTGGCTCAGACGGTTAAGCGTCTGCCTTCAGCTCAGGTCATGATCCCAAGGTCCTGGGATCAAGTCCCGCATCAGGCTCCCTGCTCAGTGCAGAGCCTGCTTCTCCCTCTCCCTCTGCCATTCCCTCTGCTTGTGCTCTTCTATCTCTGTCAAATAAATAAATAAAAATCTTAAAAAAAAAAAAAAAAGCTACTCACGGTACCACTACCTCAGGGCTACTGTAAAGGATAGCAGCTGGAGACTAAATGTTCATGTCTCCCCAAATTCATACACAGAAACCTAATCCCCACTGTGATGGCATCTGGAGGCGGGACCTTTGGGGTGATTAGATCATGAGGGTAGAGCTCTCCTGCGTGGGATTCGCGCCCTTATAAAAGAGACTACTGGGAGTTCCCTCACCCCTTCTGCCACGTGAGGTCACAGCAAGAAGCTGGTCCTTTATGAACCAGAAGGCAGGCTCTCACCAGACAGCAAATCTGCCAGCACCTCGATTTTGGACTCCCAGCGTCCACAACGGTGAGAGATACATGTCCATTGTTTAAAATACCCAGTATGAGGTGCTCTGTTACAGCAGCCAGAGTGGACTAATGTGCCCTATAGTCTTGGGCAAGTCTCCTGACCAGGGGCCCAGGTGCCTCACGTCTCCCACTCCCACGGTCTCAGCACTCAGCAGGCCCCACATAAGCTGTAGCCTCTAGGCCAGATCGTAGCTCCTCTAGAAGACGCAAGAAATGGTGGCTTTTACTTCTCTGAAGGTTCAGAAAGAAAATGGGAGGCGGCCAGTGAAAGGGGACTTGATTCCACATCACCGAAGAAGGCCAAAGCCGCCCCTCCTGTGGCTGAGCCATGGACTCCCAGCTCGGAGAGGGCAGGGGCCAGGGCTCTGCCGGCCTCCTCTGCCTCACTTGGAGCCTCCCTCTCACAGAGAAGCCACATGTCCCCACAGCACATGGCCGAGGTTAGACTCTCACAACCCAGTCAATTCCTTCAAGACTCCTAACCCCTGGTGGACTCAGAAACAGGAATGTTATCAATAGTGAAGAGAAAGAAATGCTGTCACTGTTTTCATTCTTTTCGAGTGACACGAAATGGGAACATACTTTCTTAATTAAGAGCTGTGGTATGCGGACGCTTGGAGGGCAACCAGATTTTCCCAACTGAAGGCCAGAACATAGGCGGCAAGGACAGCGTGGCTCCCCCAGAAGGCCACAAACCCAAGTGAGCGAGGCCGCCACCCCCTCCTCAGCTGGGAGAGTTGGCGTCAGTCCCTTGCTTGCTTGTGGATGGGGAGCAAGAAGTCATGGCTTGGGGGGTGGGGTGTCGCTGACTGGAACCTGCTTGGGACTGATTTCATTGTTGCCCCAGGCACTCCTTGAACTGGGGCCAATGAAAATGCACGTTTCCATTTCAGAAGTAAGAGCAAGAAAGGCGGCTTCCTGAGGAAATGGAAACGCTAACACGGCTAACACCGGAGCCCTTGGAAATGAAACCACATGTTTATTGTATGTGGGGGGTGGGGGGGGGTCCAAAAGCGATTTCTGGAACCATCTTTCTACCAACTGGAGGTTTATATTAGTTTGCGTTGTTTCATTTTTATTTTATTTTATTTAACATTGTTTTTCCAAAGTACCAGGGGTGGGTTGTTGCTTTTGGTCTTTTGGGTTTTTTTCTTTTGTTTTGTTTTGTTTTCATTTTTTGTTTTTTCAAGGGGTGGGGAGGGGCTGATAGGTCCTAAGGCAATTTAGGAAAACAGATGTGAGGAGACTGGATTAGGCAGGGGCCATGAGCCCTTCACTTTGCCGTACTCCAGGTCTAAAACAATAAACAGAAAAGTGATTTGAAAACAGCTTTCTCCTAAAAATTCCTGCCAAAGCTGGAAAAAACAATCGAGTGCTCTAAGGAAAAAGCTCTCTGACGTTTGAAAGGCAAGATAGCATCACGGATAACAGCAATTCTTCACAGCCCACCTCTTGGAAGGAGCGAGAGAGGAGAAGGGAAACATTTGGTATTTGGTTAGCAACAGCTGAGTGGGCTCCTGTTGCTTCAGGAGAGATGTTTTCATGTGAAAAGAAAGTGACATATGGCACATTACACAAACACACCCAAGCCAAGCCCCATCTTCCTGTGCCTTTTGTCCCCCTCGTTCTGGTCTGGGGTTTTACTGAGACTCTGGGAAGGAGCTGGGGGCTGAGCTGGACAGGGCACAGGGCATATGCCTTCACCGCGGGGCCCTCTGGGCCTTAATGGGGCCCCGGAGTCAGGCAGTGACCTCTCCCTTACCCTCAAGGCCAGGAAAAGCAAACAATTTAGATATTCCCGAGCAGTGGTAATGAAACTAAGAGTCGGGTGGGTAATCGGAGGAGTCAGCGGTGGCGGTGGACCCGGGGACAGCCAGGTAGACCAAGGTACTGCAGGCAGTAGCTGGGATGAGTCGGGGGCCGAGGCGGGACTCGGGTTCCAGGCCTGGCTCTTTCACCTGCCATCTCCAGATGAGAGCCCGAACCCCTGCACTCTGAGCCCTCTCCTACACTGGAAGCCCACCACTCTGTGATCAGAAGCCTTCCTTCCATGCCAGCCAGCACCAGGTGAGCATGACAACCAAGAGGTCGGCAGAAAGGCACCTGCTACATCAGCAGTGTGGGCTCTGGAAATGGCCAGGCAAAAAGGGGACACGCCAGTGTGTGGCCTCTGGTTCTTTCGATTTCTCTAGATTTTCAATATTTTTATAAACGAAGGGAACGCAACTATTCTAAAAACACAGCTGCGGGGCGTCGGGGTGGCTCAGTCATTAAGCGTCTGCCTTCGGCTCAGGTCGTGATCCCAGGGTCCTGGGATCGAGCCCTGCATCGGGCTCCCTGCTCGGTGGGAAGCCTGCTTCTCCCTCTCCCACTCCCCCTGCTTGTGTTCCCTCTCTCGCTGTGTCTCTCTGTCAAATAAATAGATAAGATCTTAAAAAAAAAAAACCCACAGCTGCAAAACCACTGAGACCAAGGAGGCCCTCGGAAGCAAAGGAACTGTAGCCACCAGACATGACCCCCTTTTAGGTGCAAGGCCTGGGTCACAAGCAGGTGCTCAGCACTCCGTGTTCACCCCCAGTGGCCCGTGATGGAACCTTCTGGAAAGCTGGGACCAGGCCTGCAGTGGTACCAGCCAGTGGGACAGCTCCATCAGTGGTGGATGCTCTCCCTTCTTGGTGACCCAGGGCCCTCCCTCGCTCCACTCTGCTCACAACCGTCCTGAGGACGCTATCCTCTACGGTCACATTCTAGAATTTCTACAAGCTTTTTTTTCCCTCCTTGAAAAGAAATTTCCATGCAGGTACAGGCAGTTTTAGAAACTGAAATACCCAGGCCACGCCCGGGCCAACTGCATCAGATCTCTGGAGATGGTGTCAGTGGTGTTAAAGCTCCCGGGGTGACTCCGGCTCTGTGCTTGCTGTAAGGTCTAGCTCACTGTTCATCCCCAGCCCCCGGACCAGAGCCTGGCTGGAGCAGAGAACAGGTGTAGGTGGCAGCAAACAAATGATGGAGCAGGCAGATGAATGAATCAATGTCATGTGGAGGCCACTGGCTTCCAAATGGGAGAGTAGCAGTCTCGGGCCCACACTCCCTCGACACACCCCCAGTGGTTAATCTGCCAGAAATGAAGGTCTCCCTGTGGCAACGAGATGATAGAGCTGTTGCTAGTGGGGGCCTCAGTCCAAGGGAAACAAAAGGGCTCGGGGTGCCCGGGCCCGAGGCAACACTGGTCAGGCTGAGTGCTGCACTCAGAGGGGAAGCCGCGGTGGGTCCAGATCCCCTGGAAGTGAGGTGGGCCTGAACGTGGTGCCCTGCCTGACTCGCTGCTTTCCAGAAAGCTCAGCCAGGGCCATGGGAATGGGGCCAGGGGACTGAACTTTGCCTCCAGCTCCTTCTCTGACGCCTGCATGACCTCAGGCCCATCACTGTCCCTGGACTTTGGTTTCCCCTTCTACAAAATGAGCCTGATGAATGACAGGAGCTTCAGTGTCCCACCTCCCAACGTGGTAGTCCCCCAGGGAGACTGTGAGGAGCCTGGTGGGGATGGAGACACCGCAGGGCATGGGGCCTTTCTCCGACATCAGAGCTCCAAGTAGAGCACACACCTTTGGAGTCCTTAAGCCCATAAAGCTGCCTTCCCACCCACATCTGCACAGTGGCCAGAGCAGGAACAGAGCAAGCATGAGCTTAAAGGCAGCGCTTCCAGAAGGCCCAGGAAGGGTGCTGTCTGGGGGCCAGGAGCCCTGGCTCCCGTAGCAGCCTGCTACAGTTTGCTGTGAGGCTCTGGGGTTGTTACTCCCCATCTCTGTGCCTCGGTCTCTCTTGAGTGCTCTTCCAGTTTACCCTTGGATGGCAATGCCTAACCCACCCTTACTGTGAGCTGCCGTGGCCTGGGCGGTGTGGGGGCTCTGAAGCCTCGGCGGCTGGGCCATCCAGGGCCCTGGGGACTGGCTTCACCTGGAGCTATGAGCTAATGAAGCAAAAGCCGCGGGAGGGCGGGGCCAGGAAGTGGCGGGGCCAGTGGGGGCCAAGGCAAACAGCAGCCTCTGTGCAGAGAGGCGGCCCTGCTTCTTCCTGGGCCATGGGCCAGGGCCCAGTGAGGCTCACAGCTGTGCTGGCCAAAGGCTCTTGAGAAATAAATGCCCAGGCAATGGATGATCTCCTGAAGGTCCAGATGTCTCAGGGTCTGAAGACCCCAGCTACAATGAGCGCCATCAGGGAGTCAGCCAACCTTAGTTTGTGCACTCCTAGGGACAAGGAAGCACTTCACCTGCAAAGTGTCCAGCGCTCTTTATCAACATCACATTAAGAGTCCATTCTTATTTTGAGGCCAGACCTGTCCTCCTGTAAGACCTGCTCCTTGGTCCTCATTCTTGGGAATCAGAGGACAAATGTTAGGTGGCAGGTATTCTCTGCTCCTGGACTCCTCTCTCAGGTAAACCTCTGGTTTCCCCCAGATGCTTCCTTGTGACTCCTAGAATACCAGCCACCTGACACACCCAAACTCTGTTTCCCCGAGGAACGGAGCTGGGAGGCCTCGGCCTGCTGGAACCTGATCCAGGTTTTTGGTAATTAAACATGAGACAATGTCAACAAATCCCATCAAGCCATCTTTGCCTAAGTCAGCCCCAGAGCCAAGAGGGGCTAGAGTGGGGGAGACAGGCCTGTTCGCGGGCACACCGAGTTCACCCAATGCCCCTGTTCCAGACAAGAGACGGGAGAGGCATGTTGCTTCTGCAGAAACGAACACAGAGAAAGCTGGAGTCTCAATTCAGACTTTGCTCAGCTGAGTTATAGCTCAGGGGTGTCCGGATTTTAGATATGGATTTTTATAGCATTTGGCAGAGCCAGTTTTCAGAAAGAGATGACTTTTGGGCCAGACAGTGGCTTTCCCACTTCGCCACCTGATGGATGGTGCTAATCGTAGAAACAGTAAGAGCTAACATGGATGGGGTGCTTGCTGTACACCAGGCTCCTTGCTAGGCATTTTACATACTTGTCTCCTGCAGGCCTCAGAAGAGGCCTAGGAAAAGGCTGCTATGATCAGCCTGTTTCAGATGAGGCCAAAAAATGAGGCCCTGAGGATTAGCACCAGGCCACGGAGCAGCAAATGACAGAGGATCTGAGCTCAGCTCCTCCTGATCCTAGAACAACTGTTCTGGAACTTTTAGCTCCTAGGGATCCACAGCGGCAGCAGGCAAGGACCTGGGACCCTGAGAGGTGGATGACATCTCACCAATGATACCATCTGGCAACCTCTGGGGGCCCACAGTGGAGGGAGCACCCTTGTAACGTGGTATGTAATGTGGGTATGTAACGTGGACATACCCAGTGGCCATCCCGCTTCCGTGGGCCCAGGGCTGCTGTGCACACGGTACCTGGGAGCTCCAGTAACACACTAAGGACTAGAAAAGCCATGACAACGCAGTGGCTGGCGATCAGCCGGACAGTTACATTCCGCAGGCTGGGCCTGCACAGGACAATTATTGGGAATGCCCTCTCCCCTCCTCCTCCTCCTCCAGAACACCTGACCCAAGTATGCTGTCCCCTCCCTGGCTGCGAGCTCCTTCAGCTCCGAGGCCTGCAGCACACCTGTGATCACGTAACTTACGTGCCGCCTCATTCCTCTGGCCGCTGTCCTCACGGGGGGCCTTGGCTCCTCAGCCAGGCTGTGAAGTCCCACTCCACTGCCACCCCCTCTGCATCCTCTGTAGAGTCTGGGACATTCTGGACACCGTGAGGTCACCAATAAATATACGACGGATTAAAGCAGGAACAGCCATGAGGAAAGTTATTCACTAGGATCCTGTTTACACTTCTTTTGTCAAAACAAATCCTTTGCTCCTTGAAGATAGAAGTCTTAAAGTCCTCGGTGTCTAGAAGTAAATGCTTGGCTTTTAATAGGGTGTTGGGACTGCATTTCATAGCACATTCCTGGGCGCGGACCTACATGGAGGCAAGTCCTTAAGCCAACAGGACAGAAGTCCAAGCAGGGCTGGACCCAACTTGGAGCAGGCAGGGCCCCAGCCGCCTTGTTCCCCACATACCCCAGCACCTAGCACAGAGCCTAGCATGGAGCCAGCACACGATAACATTTGACGAGCGAATGAAGAGAACACATTAACTACCTAACTCGTCCATTTGCTTGGTCCGGGCTATATTCTAACATACTTGTTTCCACATTCTTCCCTGTGCTGGGGTCACGTTAATGAATGGATCTGCCCCATGGGAAATAGAGTCCCTTTCCAGCACAGACATCGAGCCACCTCCCCTTCACAATGCAATAATGTCACAGCTGGAGAAAGGACATGGCACAGAGCATGGTCCGAGACCTGGCAGAAAACCTGAAGGAAAGCCAGTCCACAGCCTGCCCTCCCAGATGGGGAAACTGAGGCCCAGGTGGGGAAAGGGTCTCATTCATCACCCCAGGACTTGCTCAGCTGCCTCAGTTGCTCGCAGGCCCTGGAATAGTGTGGACGGGGAGCAAAAGTCCTCTAGTAAAACTCAAAGACCCTCACCCAAGAGTGCCCCCCCGCCCAGGTCTGGCACAGAGAGAGGCCCAGTCAAGCCTCTCAAAACTCCCTCTTGGCATCTGGCACTTTGAGCACTGTGAAGTATAGCTGCTTGTCAGCCTGAAGGCCTGTAATCGATGCCACACAGGTGCCTCATATAAATTTTCAGGGGCCGTCTCCGCATGGAGCCAAGTAGACGCTTTTAATTGTCAAGAAGAAAAAAAGCAAAAGACCTCATGCATTTTCATTTTTAGCTAAGTACAAGGGCACAATCAGTTTGCCAGCATGCAGTACCACCTCTTGCCAAAAACCACTTATTTTAAACTAAAGCTTTCTCAGCCATCCAAGTACAGAATCAAAGCATGCAGGACCCAAATGCACATGCTTTTCTTTTGTCCCTTCTTTCTTTCTTTCTTAAGAGCCCCACATATCTCTTAGCTGTCTAGACCACGCAAGCTACGGCTCAGCCTGGAGCATGGCCCTCTGTTAATGCTTTTTCTCTTCCCTCTGGCTCCAGGCTCGTAATAGACATTTTGACAAACATTTAACTGATGCTAAGCCTCATAGGTATCCTCCTCAGCTACTCAGCACAAGACAGATAGCTGGGAACAGGGAAAAAAAAAAAAAAGATTGGGATGATCAGAAAACACCCCTATTTCTAACTGGTCTGAAAATGTAACCCACAACGGCTGTTTGTTTTAAATTATTCCTTGCCAAGAACAATGTTCGGATGATAGAAAAATTCCACACTGGAACCTCCAATGCTTACTTATTTTTCCTTCTGAGCACCTGCATGGAAAAGCAGCTTTGTTCAGAAAATGTAAGCAGTAAAAGGGATGGGAGAACTCTCAGCAGCTCCTATTCAGCATGCTGCACCAGAAAGCCTCTGAGGATGTCTTACCGGGGACCTGGGCCCTGACAGGCCAGGCTGTGACTGCATTTTGCTCTAGCTGAGTCAGGGCCAGGAGGTGACCAGAGCATTGCGGGAGGAAGGCAGAGACCCTTCCTTGCAGACAGGGCCCACGTGGGGGCCAGCGGCGGACAAACCGGACCTACGCATCGTTGGAACCAAGTCAGGAATGTGTGTGGCACAGTGCAACTGACCCACCACTAGGACGGAATCCAGTTCCTCCCGAAGGGGGCTCGGAATCAGATTTCCAGTGGAAGCACAGCTCACAGACGTCATCCACGGTTGGGGTTAAGCCCACAGGATACCCTGAACCTCTGGTCCAGACCAAAACAGCTGCAGAGCTCCACCCTCGAAGGGGATCCTTCTGGACCTGGCTGCCTTCTGGTGGTTGGTCACAGAAGTCTCCAGCGCCCTCATCTTTGCATCCCGGTTTGTTCAGCTCATTAGCTGGGTTGGATCTGATAGGTCAGGGCCCCCTCTCCCATCCTTCCTTTAAGACTGATTTACTGAGCACCTACTTGGTGCCCCATGCTGTGCTAGGCCAGAGGATCAAGCGATCACCAGAAATTCCTAGCACCCCCAAGCACCCAAAAAGCCAGTCCAGCTCTGGGGCTCTTTCCCTTGGAGCTAACCCAGAACTCCTCCAGGATGAGAAGCAGTGGAGGGGTGAGAGACGGAGGCGGGAACTAATTTCCTAGCCACCTTTGCAGCTGGGTGTGGCTAGATGACCACGTTTCCAAAGGAACGTGCCCAGAAACACCGGCTCCAAGTTAGCTCTGGATTATGCCCTTAAAGGGAGAGGGTGTGTGCCTTTCCTTCACTGTCCCCCTTCCTATAGATAGACACGCCTAGAAGGCAGATGAGTGGGCTGCCATCTGGGACTGTAAGGACAGAGGGACAGAAGAGACTGGAACGGAATGGCCACACAGAGCTTCCATAGCAGCCCTAGACCGCTCCCCAAGCCCTGTTCCAGGAGAGAGAAATAGGCTTCTACCACGTCTAAACCAGGGTTAGTCTTCATCTTTGCTACAGCAGCCAAACCTGTACTTGATCCAACCAACCACGTACTAGCTGTAGGACCTTTTCTGAGACGCATTTTCTTGGTCCTAAAATGGAGATAACGCTAAAACGACCTACCGCGTAGGGATGGCTCAGTCAAGGCGCTTGGCACGGACCCTGGCACATGCTAGGCCCTCAGTAAATACTATCCATCCACCATTATTCTAAGGAGCAACCACTGGATATTCCCGCCCAAATCCCCCGCAGCCGCCCCTTCACTGCCCCACCAGGAAAGAGTGCGAGCACACACTGCCACAGAAGGGTTGACTAGAGCCCATGCTCGCCCACCTGAGCCTCGTCTAGGCGCCGTTTCACACACTCCTTTGCCACAGAGCGGGAGCCTGAGGTTGTCGCTTCCAACACAACGTACCCACCTGACCTCCCCCGACATGAACCGGGTTGCTGTGACTCGGCTCCAAGGGCCCCAGGCTCCTCGGGCAGCCCCTACACGTGAGCAAAGAAGGACTGTTTCCCTGATGGAGTTAAGGCACCCAAGTCTCAAAAAAGCTTGAGTTCATTTCTAAAGATGGTGACCCGAAATGCAGAACATTTTTCCTCCCTGTTGAACACAACTCAAGTCTTCCTCCTCTACAATGTCCTGGGTCATCCACATTGGAAGAAGATTTTAGTAAGAATTATAGTTCAGATGCTGGAAGGTTCTGAAGTCAACAGAACTGGTTTTGCTGTATATTACGTAAAATAAACACTCTGGTTCCAGGAACTCAAGGGAGCACGCTGAGAACCACATTTGTTTTCCCAAGATGCATGTGTTGTGGCCACATCAGACTCGTGTGTGTCTAGGGTCCCCGAAGGGCACTGGCGAGGGGCAATCCCAAGCTGACCACACCAGCCCCTGGGCCGATACTGCCTTTACTTACAAGGGCTGGGAAGGTGAGTGAGGTATGTGCACTTGAGGGGCTGACATGCATGCAGTCTCTGACCCCAGGCTTTACATAAGTGGCTAAACACAAGATTGTATACAGGGCGACCAAGGGCTTCCTAAGAACTGACGTTCCTGTTTTTAAATACTGACTTCCTTCTTGTAGTATCACTGCCCTTGATGGTCACAGAGCACAGAGCGGGGGCAGCCTGCAGCTGGCGCCCACACTTCCAAGAGCTGCCCTTCCAGCCGGAATCCCCTCTGAGCCTCACCCGGTGCCGGGCACCAGCATGGGCCCCTCCAAGGCACTCAACACAGGTGATCTTCGAAATCTGCCTGGGTAAGATTGCTTGATGACTCCCCACCTTCTGCCTGGAAATGAAGCACAAGCCCTGCCCTGTCGGGTTCAGGGCTGTGCTCCCCAGGTCGAGGCCGGGTGCACGGCAGGTTCTCAGAAATGGGAGAATGAATGAATGGTGACCAGGGCTTGCTGAACAAGGGACTGATTTTGATCATGATGAAGATGAGGCCTCCCCATCTAGGCAGTCAGAAGGCGGCAAAGGACATCCACTGACAAATGCATGTGGCCCCCTGTCCACAGTCACCCACCCAGGCACCGGAACACGCCTACGGTAGTGAGAGCATGCATATTTGGCATCTACTAGGAGCCAAATGCTTAAGACTCCTCTCTCTCACTTAATGCTACCCTGCGGGGTGGAGAGTACTTCCCTCTGGTGCAGCCAGTCTAAGGGACTTGCCCGAGGTCACAAAGCGGCAGTAGAGAGGCTCACCCTTGAGAATCGGAGGGAGGCAGCCACTGCCCTTCCCTTAAGAGGAAGCCATGGTTTCCCACCAGAGACGTAGGGGAGCCACAGGCTCGGAAACACTCAGGGCCTCCACCGGGGAGGCGAGGAGATTCAGGGTGACACGGGGTCTGGGAACAGGGAACAGAGCATGACCCCGAGCAAAGGGCTCTGGGCCAGGTGCAGAGGAAGAAGATAAGGGATGGGAGATGCAGGCAAGGTAAATATTCTCGTAACTAGGGGGCTGCAACCACTTTAAGTACTTCAGTATGGAACTATAAGAGGGGGATTTTCCTTCTCCTTCAGGCTGGGGTTTAAACTCTGAAAAGCAACATACTGAACACCTTTGGAGCCCACCAGGGGCCCCGGTGAGCCAGGCTGAGGGACAGACACAAGAGAGGCCAAAGACAGGCTCTGTACCCCGCAAATGGATGGGCTCACAGACTCTTCTTTGGGGAGGGCTGGGCACTGTGGCCTCAATGGAGGAAATGTGAGAAACGGAAAGTTCCACCAAAAGAGCCGCCTCCCTAGCCTACCCAGCCTCTCCAGGCTCCCCCAGCCTCTCCAGCCTCCCCCAGCCTCCCCAGCCTCTCCAGCCTCCCCCAGCTTCTCCAGCCTCCCACAGCCTCTCCCAGCCTCTCCAGCCTTCCCCAGCCTCCCCAGCCTCTCCAGCCTCTCCCAGCCTCCCCCAGCCTCCTTGCTAATACCTTTTGCAACCCTGCCTGGAACCCGTATCTCTTCTGGACTTGGTGCATGAACCCAAACCTCTGCCCTGGGAACACTGTCCTCATTTCAAAAACAAAGACACTGCAGAAATTTAAATTTTCTAAGCCTGGCAGTGAAGACTCCCTTCCCCAGCTGAATCTGGCATGTGAGTCTAAGAGAGGGGGACAGATACTAGGTGAGGAAGGCAAGAGAATTGACAGCAAGGGCCTGCCCACACATAACACAGTCCATCTTGACAGAAAGATCAGCCTCCCCGGCAGCAGGGCCCGGCAGCAGGGCCACGTGCAGCCACCCTGCTCTGCAGATGTCTCTGCTAAAGGAGGGCTCCCTGGGTCCTCAGCTCTACTTCGGCCTGCCTCAGCCCCTCCCTGCCCACCTGGAATTCCATTCCCTCCCACATTAAAGACCTGTGGGCCCTCCTACCTGATGGGCTGAATCAAGCTACAGCTCCCTTCCTGGGGCCTAGGAGGAACCAGAGGGTCCCCTCTTACCACAGCGGAGGGAAAGCAGCTCCTGGAAAACAGCCATAGCTCATCTCAATTACTCGGAAGGGATGGACTGTGTGTGGGGTGGCCTGAAATGGGCCAGATTCTCCCTAAGCACACATGCTACCCAAGTCCAGCATATGCACGCGCACACCCCTCCTCCGAGAAGCCTTCTCAGATTGCCCCAGCCCCATTTCCAGGCTCCTGCACAATCACTCCAAAATGATTTCCTTAATGCATAGTAGCAGCTACCTCCTGCTGTGGCCTGGGGGGCCCAAAACAATGAAAGGGGCTCAGGGTGTATTGTGGGCTGAACTGTGCCTCCCCTCCAAAATTTTCCCATGTTGAAGTCCTAATCCTCAATGCAACTGTATTTGGAGATAGGGCCTTTATGGAAATAATAAAGGTTAAAGTCGGTCACAAGTGTGGAGCCCTAATCAGAGGGCTGGTGTCCTTAGAAGATGACAAAGAGACACCAGAGATTGCTCTCTCCCTCTCTGTGCACACAGAGCAAAGGCCCTATGAGGACACAACAAGAAGGCGGTCATCTACAAGCCAGGAAAAGAGTTCTCACCAGAAACCCATCCTGTCAATACCCTGACCTCAGACTCCCAGCCTCCAGAACTGTGAGAAAATAAATTCTGTTGTCTAAGCCAGTGAGTCCGTGTCATTCTGTTCCGCAGCCTGAGCTGGCTAATATTGGGCGGGGATCAAAAGAGCAAGGTCTGAGGCTCAGTCCTGGCCATTTATAAGCTCAGTGATCTGTGACAAATCACTTGGCCTCGGTTTCCTGGGCTGTGAAATGGGGGCTACTAACCCTCTGCCCCGCCTGCCTTCCTGGGAGGCCTGTGGAGGCCCAGGGAGAAGGTGGCCAGACCGCAGGGTAGGAGGGCTGGGACGTGAGATGGACAGGAGCTCAATCCTGGCCCCACCACTCACCATCGGGGTGACCCCAGACAAATGACATGATGAAAGCAGCTTTCATAAGCTGAGCATTTGCTACGTACTAGGTACAGCACTGGGAATGAGAATCCTGCTGTTCGTGGGGGTGACAGCCACATGCTACCGTGGGCACAGCATCCAAGCCGGGGCCAGCCATGCCTTCCGGGCAACCTCCCCAGAATGCCGCCTCCCAGCCCTCACCACTGCGGGCCCCCGGACACCAGCTGATGCTTTTTTCCAGGAACTGGGAAAACCTGGCCCTCTGCTCCTTCCCACTGCACAATGGGGACATCCGCTGGGGCCTTGGAAACAGGGGCCAAACCATTCCAGGCCACCTGTGGCATGGTCCAAGGCTCACATACATTCCACACCGAAGCCTCTCCCCTTGGGGTGTCACTGACGCAGCCACCCCAAGAGGATGGGAATCTGCTCGGCAGACGCTGCCCAGCCCGGCTCAGGAGCCTGCCTTAACATCCGTCCAAAATCCAGTCCCCACAGGGCCAAGGCATGAGTCAAGAAGCACAGCCCCGCCCACCCATCACCCTGCTGATGGTCGTGGCCACTTAGGACAGGAAGCCCTGATAGGCCACATGACCACGACAGCAGGCAGGGAGCTGAGCGGTGGGGAGGGAACCTGGGGTCCCTCACTTGCATGGAGAGAAACACATGCAGAGCTGTAAATGGTGGGGGCCAGCAGAGGGGTGCTGAGTTTGAGCTGCTACTGCTAACATTGAACGAATTTCAGTCAATATGTCCCTGGCCCCTGGACCACAGGTCTCTGGAAAACAGCCAAGAACAGTGCCCCAGGATGGAGCATTCCTCACCAGGTCTGGAGGGACCCCCTCCCCGTTATTGGCCATAGCTCTCCCGACATCTCCCTGACCACAAACACCACCTAGCACAGTAGGATACCCCCATGTGGGGCCTCAGCCTCCATCTTGCGGGGGGCAGATCTGTTGACACAATACAGGTCCCTACAGAGGCACTTCTCCGTCGTGCCGACATGGCTCAGACTTCAGGGAATTTGCCCAGAGAGAGGGAACAGCTTCCAAATGCAGTGGAAGGCCACAGCCCACCCTGTCTCCCATTTGTTGCTTTATCTTTGCAGCATAAACAAGCTTCGCCTACATTTATGGTTAAATTGGTCAAATCCTATTCCTCAGCCAGCCCTGCTCTGTCATTTAAAAGGAAAAAAAAACACCACTTACAGATCACTTTCATTACCTTGGATAGGGCAAAGCGTTTGGCATCACTTCACTCCGCCTGGGCTCTAGGCTCTGGTTGGCCCCCACCCCTTTCACACCCCACTGGTTATTAAGAATTTTCCCTGCGCTAGCCAGGCCTCACCCACATGCTGTTCTTCTGTGGGCGTGGAAGCTCCTTATCCTGAGGCTGGGTCTTTGTTGACAGTGCCATACAGATATCATGAGACAGCCCAGAGCTGGTAGGCTGCAAAAGGGAGGGTCAACAGTGCAAATTTCAGTAAAGCAAAGCCTTTTTCCTTTTGTCAGTTTTGAGAAAGCTTCTCACACGAGAAAACAAACCCTCCCATAGACTGTGTTGAAGACTTGTGACAAAAGGGGTCAGTGGTGGCTTAGGCTAAGCCTTGGCATACAGAGGGTTGTGGTTCTGTTTTGTTGTTTTTTTATTTTTGGTAGTTCTCTCTATTCTAGGTGCTTCCCTACTGACGGTTCTGGGGCACAAATGGAAATAAGCCTGGGATCAAAGGAGAGAGAAGGAGCTAGAAGAGCCCAAAGGCTCTCAGAAGTTGGATCTAGGCAATGCTGGGAGGAGATAGGCGGGCCTGGTTAGGGGACTGCTCTGACAAGGCATCAGGCCAACCCTGGAAATCAGACAGGACCCCAGAATCAAGGCATGAGCCACGAACATGATCTGGACAGTATCTGGACCAGATATTGTAGATATGATTACATTCCCTGGAGAACTTTTTTTTTTTTTTAATTTTTATTTATTTATTTGAGAGAGAGAATGAGATAGAGCATGAGAGGGGGGAGGGTCAGAGGGAGAAGCAGACTCCCTGCCGAGCAGGGAGCCCGATGTGGGACTCGATCCCGGGACTCCAGGATCATGACCTGAGCCGAAGGCAGTCGCTTAACCAACTGAGCCACCCAGGCGTCCCCCTGGAGAACTTTTTAAAATTATAAAAGTCTGGGCCCAGAGGCTCATTCTGTAAAGCCTTAGAACTATTTATTTCTTAAAAGCTTCAAGGTGATTAGGCTCTACTCTAGGTTCCCTGATGAAACCACTAATTTTCCATCAAACCGAGGAAAACAGTGCATAGGCAATGGAATGGTCATTATGTCTTTTTTTAGTTGCCCTCTGTTTTGTCTAGGAATTTGTTTTGCGGGACACCTGGGTGGCTCAGTCGGTTAAGCATCTGCCTTCAGCTCAGGTCATGATCCCAGGGTCCTGGGATCAAGTCCCACATCAGGCTCCTTGCTCAGCGGGGAGCCTGCTTCTCCCTCTGCCTGCCTCTCTCCCTGCTTGTGCTCTCTTTCTCACAAATAAATAAATAAAAAATCTTAAAAAAAATAAATTTTCAAAATTTTTTTTTTTTAATATTTTTTTTTTTTTTCTTTTTGCCTAAGCCTATCATAATGTCATACTCTGCCTGACAGAATTTGCTCTCCTCTATGTCCGTTTTGGTCTGAATACAGTATTGACTCTTGCTCGTACTTTGTTCCATAAAGCTGGGTTGTAATATCCCTGTTGTTCAGTAGGTGTCGCTGTAACACAGGACAACGACCCAGTCCTGACCTCCTTCCTGGTCCAAGGTCTTGCCTGCAAAACACATTAGCACCTTTCTTCATCAGTCCTCTAGATTTAAAAGTTTCTATCTTGAATTATCTTAGAATGAAGAATAACTATACACCACCACTTGTTTCTCAGAGCTCAGGAAATGCTATTTCACAGGGATTGTCTGTTTCTCTTTCCTTTTGTCTCCTCTCCTACAATGATGTATCTCAAACTTTATGGACTCAGGACATCTTCACATACCTCTAGAAATTATCGAGCCCCCCTTCCACCACCAACTGCTTTCATTTAGGTGGGTTATATCAAGATTTTCCATATTAGAAAACAAAATTGAGAAAAATCTAAAACACAGGAATACACAAGCATATATTCTGTTGTCAGAGTGATATCGTCACATGTCATATAGACTCTAGAAAACTCTACATACACTTGTGAGAGAATATGAGTGAAAAAGGGAGAATAACATCATTATGGACTATTATGTATCATTATGAAAACAGTTTTGACCTTGCTAAAAGAGTCTCGGGGACTGTGTCTGTTCTTAACAAATCTGAGGTTAATCAACATCTTTACTTTCTTTCTGAAAAAGACAGAAGGAACTTCAAATGCTTTAATTCTGATCATTACATCTTCATTTTTAAAAGTTGTCTTCCTTTTTTTAAATCTGCTTTGCCATTTTTTATAGCCTCTTCTTCCTTGCTCATATTTCCAAGTCTCTCCTATACTTCTTGAAATATACCTACATCCCATTCGCTCTTCATACAATGTGACTGACACTCCCCCCCCCCCCCCGCTGAGAGCTGGGGTGGGTGTTCTCTCTCTTTGAATTTGGGTACAGGCTTGTCACTACTCCAACCAATAGAATGTGGGGATGGTGATGCTTTGTGACTTCTGAGGCTAGGTCACAAAAGGGACAGAGCTCTTGCTTAGATCTCCATCTCTGGGAAGCTTACCCATGGAACCAGCCACTATGCTGTGAGGAAGCCCAGGCCACATGGTAAAGCCACATGGGGAGGAGCTGGGAACCCATTAACTGCCAGCATCCAACTGCAAGACATGTGAGTAGATTAGTCTTCCAACCTTCAACTCTTGCACTCAGGCCTTGAACAACATGAAGCAGAAATAAACCATGCCTGCTTTACTCTCTTTGAATTCTGGACCTACAGAATCCGTGAGCGTAATGTTTGTTTTATGTCACTATGTCACTCAGAGGTGGTAAATGGAACATTTCCCCGATGTATTTCTGGTGCCTAATTTAGCAAATGCTTAAATATTTGTTAGATTTATAAAACACATTAGAAAAACATATTATTCTTCTGCAGTCTACAGCCTACTCTTCAGAAAAGTCCCACGACCTTCACTGGATATCTTCAATCTATGATGGCAACAAGAGCTCACTCTCTTGTTTGCCAGTGAATGAAAGCCCCCAGATCAGAGAGGGCTTCTGTCCCACACAGCTCCTTAGAAAATCAAAGAGTATGGATTCCCTGGGATCCACCCTCAAAGCAAATAAGGCACTCATCCCTCTGTTTCCCAAGCAAATATTGGCATTGTCCTTGACTGTGGGTGCCATTTTGTTTTCCTTCTAAACTGGGTACTTCCAGGGCAAAAGTGATGTGGGGAGAAAAAGACATTTCCAAACAGCACCTGCATCATCCAACCTAAAAATAAATCCAGTAGAACTAGTTTTAGGAGTGATGTCACTGCTAAAAATAATGCTTACACGTATAATGACAGCAGCAGGTAACCGACCTGGGACCTGCAGGGCCTCAGTGTCTACGGACATCTTGAGCTCCTGCCTGCTTTTGAGGGAGGATCAATCCATCCTCACCCTCCTTCCACCTGGGGTTCATTTCAGGAGCCCAGGGCTGGACCTACTAAATTCAAGGAAAAGGGCTGGCTGAACATAGGGAAGCTCTGGATTTAGAGGTTTCATTAAAAAGTAATATGGACTTTCTATTTCAAGAACAGAATATCTAATAGTGTTGCCAAGGAGAAGCTCTCCAGGACCTGCTTTAATGGTAAATACGAATGGTTGTAATTAGCATATTAATAGCGGTTTGATTTTCTAACGCCATATGAAAGCCTCTCTCCAGCCTCTTTACAATACTATCTGCTTGGAGGTAATTACAGAACAGAGACAAAGCACTGGAGTACAGAAGCCCGCTCTCCCCAGTTCTGCCTCCAACTGGCCTCAGCCAAGTTTCCAGATCAAGAACATGGAGGCATTGGTGGGGGGCTGCTGATCGCAATTCTCGCACCCCATTTCAGCCCTAAGCTTCTTTCCATGGTCTGACAACCTGATTCCCAAAAAATGAAAACAGAACATTTCAGACCCCAAAGAACCCAAATCCCAGCAGAGAGGGCTTCCCACAAACAAGGCTTGACCTATGAACGAGTCCCAGATCAACTTTGGCAACTCACAGAGCATCACTGATTTTTAAAGAACTCTCCAAACTTGATATTCCTGGCAACCAGCTAGGCTGCACTCCTGAGAGCTGAGAAGTGAAAAAGCAAACTCACAGCCCTGGGGCCTGGAGGCAGGGGATGAGGCAGGAGGATGGTGCCAGGCAGGCCGTGCTTTCCAGGTCTCACGCTTGCCCGTGAGCTGCACGGAACACCCCACACCCACCCTGGGGCTTGTGAGCACCACACTGGGCTCTGAATCACAGCCCAGGATTCAGTTCTGAGCTGCACTGAAAAGCTGGCTCTGCGGCTCTAGCCCTAATTGCATTGCAGGGTGGAAGGTTGGGGAGCTGGACTGGTTCGTACTCAAGAGTGGTTCTTGTCTTTTTAGAGGGGCTGATGGGATGGCAGGCAGGGGCCGCCTCGGGCAGCTTAACTGCTGCAACTCTACACTCCAATTAAACACCAAATGAACGTGCTGAACAATCCAAACAGACGAAGCTTCCCAGGGCCACTCCAGAAGCAGGTTCTAGTTCGGAGGAGGCTTTTTCTTCTCCACTCAACTGCTGTCCCCTCCATCGCCTCAAACTGGAAGCAGCTCACTCTACTGGAAGCACCTTGAAGACAGGACTTTTGCCCTCCACTCCCAGATGCCTAGCCTCCCTCATAACCAGAGCTGGCCAATGAGATGAGGACAAGCTCTTAGGTTCAGCTTCCAGAAAATCTCCTTAAAGTCCTTTGACTCATTGAGAGAAACGTACATGTATCCTTCTCCTGCTATTCGTTTGTTTGTTGGTTTGTTTGTTACTGCCTGGAATAAGAACGTGATAGCTGAAGCTGCATCAGCCATTTTAGACCATGAGGTATCTGGTGAAGCAGAGAGATAGAAGGAGCCTGGATCCTTGATGACACGGAACAGCCAACCACAGCTTACTTCAAGACTTCATTTATGTGAGAAAAAAATACGGTGTTCAAACCATCCAGCCAACTATCATGAGTATCTAATCCATGGGATACTCTGCCTTACCACCAAAACTTCCCTTGCTACATCCTACCCCTCAGTCAAGGCTGCCCTCCTCCCACCCTCGGGAGGAAATAATCACTTCTTTATTTGACCAACTGCAGTACTTTGTCATATGACATAGTGGTTAAGAATTTATTACCAGGCGTCAGACAGACCAGGGTGCAAATCCAAGTTCTTCCATTTACTAGTCACGTGACTTTCAGCAAATCATTCACCTCATTCAGACCTAGTTTCATCAGCTGTCAGTCAGGATGGTAACACTACCACCTCTCAGAGTTTCCTGAGGCTTGGAGGATAATAGAGGCAAAGCCCCTGGCATTCCATCAGCACGCAACAAACATGACCATCAGCCATTCGTGAGCCACAAATTTTGTCGCCATAATCTATCAACTGCAATAGATCCCACTGTTACAGTATTTACTTGATATTTTTCTTTATTTTTAAATTTTTTAAAAAGATTTTATTTATTTATTTGACAGAGCGAGACACAGCGAGAGAGGGAACACAAGCAGGAGGAGTGGGAGAGGGAGAAGCAGGCTCCCCGCGGAGTATGGAGTATGGAGCCCAATGCGGGGCTCGATCCCAGGACCCTGGGACTATGACCTGAGCCGAAGGCAGATGCTTAACGACTGAGCCACCCAGGCACCCCTGATATTTTTCTTTAACCTGGGTGTTAACTGACTCTCCCTCCCACCTGCTGGGAAGTTACTGTTGTGGTTACTGTTTATTTTTTTATGACATACATTGAAAAAATGCATAACCACAGTTCATTGTGCTACATACAATCATCACACATGAAGAGGCGTGCCTTCCACCCTTCCTAATATCGTTCTGATGTTCTGAAGAAAGAAATGCACATACATCTTCCGTTCCTATCCACCAGGCTCCTTGAGGATGGGGCCTGGGTTGTACTTGTCTCTGATTAACCTAGCATCTGGGACATAGAGGAAGCCCATTGAGTATCTGCCTGATGAGCAGGAAAACATTCTCTTGTAGCCATATCAGAGACCTGGACAGAGAGCACGGCCAAATTCCATTCCAGCATATTCTGAGGGTCATCCAAATTCTTCTGCTGTGCCGGGTGCATGTTCCATAAAAAAATTACACGTAAGAAGTGGGCAGTCAGCAAAGGAGTCTGCAATTGTTTCCACAAACATTTCCATGAACCTTAAATGGCTTTTGTTGTTATGGGATTTGATCCATCTCGTGGAGCCCTGGAGAGACCTGGACAGGCCAGTGAAATGTGGCAGGGACTTTATGGAAAAGGGGTCCTTCTCTGAGCTGGAAAAAGAAGACCTTCTGAAGGAGTTTTGCACCACCTCGACAGCTGAATACATTCTTGCAAAATATTTCCATCAGGGAGTGCGGTCCTTATGCAAAGCAAGAGGTGGTGACATTCTGAAAACATTGCATCCCAAATAAAATGTGAGCTGTGACAAGGATGCAGCGGGACCCAGCTTCTGGGTCAGAGACACTTTTTTAATGATGGAAATGTTTTGATGGAAAATAATGCACTTGGCCTGTTAAGAAGTAACCAAGCAAAATGTTTTGGGGCATAAGTAAAATGTTTTATTTGGCAAATTCATGTCAATTCGGACTGGAAGGTAACTCACTTCTCCTACCACCTCAACCCTCCATGGCCAAATGGCAGACTGAAAAAAAAAAAAAAAAAAAGACAGGTGTAGGCGGCAGGCTGCGTGAGACCAGAGGGCCAGAGACCTACATGCAGAAGGTTTTAGAGCTGGAGGATCTCCGCTTGGCAGGAAGTTCGTCCAGCAGGAAGGAGCTTGACCCTCCAGCCCCATCCCAGGTGAGAGGCTGGGTGGGGGTCACCACCATGCGTAAGGCCCGAGAGGCAGCAGTAAGCAGGCACGTCCAGGCTTTGCCTGTAAATAGGTAACTGAGGCAACTTCTAGAAGCCCGATCTGCACGATGAGAGCGAAAATACCACTTCCTGAAGGACTGCTGGGCAATGACGTGCGCTCAGGCAGGGTGAAGAGAGCTTTGCAAGCTGCACAGCAGCCCCCAGCCTCCACGGGGAGCGAGGCAGGTGCACTGAGAGCAATAGCTAGTGGCGTGTGGCCCGAGCGAGCCCCACAGGCAGGTGGTGGTTTTGAGGATCACAGGACACCCTGGAACTCAGAGGCCTAACAGGAGAAGCTGGTAGCTGAATCAGTCCCGGAAGGGAGAGCTAGCTTTCACGGTTCAGACCTAACTGGGAAGTAACTGGCTGCTGGCCGAAGACCCCAGAAAGGCTGTCAGCAGGACCGTAGAGAGAGAGAGAGAGAGCCCACGTCCACTGCTGATGACCATTTCGGGCACTGGCGAGAGGCGTTCCCCAGCTGCGGGGCCCGTCCCTGCGCACAAGGGGTCCCGAGAGGGGTCTGAGTGGACGTTCATGGAGACCCCAGGAGGTGTTACTTATTTAGACCAGGGTCCAGGTGAGGAACTGCTTCCTGAAGGTGACAACTTGCAAGGCCATTCAGCGAGTTAAGTGGAAGAGCCAAGGAGCCTAGTCTGCTTTTGAAGACACTGCTTTCCTTCCAGAACCATTGGAAATATGGTCTGACATAGCACCCCTCAGCCCACCTGCCAGGGCCATGCCCCTGCCTGTAGCTGCTATCTTCCTTTTGTCTGCAGCTTTGTAACACTGCAGCCCAGAGAGGACCAGCCTCGGCCAGCTGCTAACCCAGCCCGTCAGCTCCCTCCCTGTGTCCTTCCCGCAAGAGCTCTTCTCTGAACTCAGCAAATGGACTATGTTTAACCTCTCTGCCTAAAGCTCATTCTCTCAAACTCTCTCTTTTGATGGTGCAAGGCAGGGGGCGGGGGGAGGAGAGTGGAGGACGGTGGGGGATTGCTCACCTCTCATCTCTTGCCAACATCTCAAAAAATCTGTCTCCTGCTGGTGGCCAGGACTTCAAGAGCAGCCCTCCTGTGGTGGCCAAGGGAGTGAGCAGAGCAGCCCTGTCCTCTGCCCCTCCCCCACCCATCCCGCCCCCAACACACACACACACACACACACACACACACACACCTATTTATACCCCTCAATCGAGCTATCTCCTTTTTTGGACAATGTCGCCGTTTTGGCTCGCTGTGGATGCTCAGTCACCGAGTCTCTTTACCAGGAAGGGAGAAGCACAGCGAAGCAACAAACGTACTTGACCTGCCACCAGGGCTAGAACCAGTGGTGTCTGATTCCCCTCTGGGGCACCTTCCAATGGCCTGTCTAGCCAAGCGCTCAGCCAGTTTCTCCAACCCAGGGGAGTGGCCAGCTGTGTGCAGCCAGGCAAGCTCAGGCCCCCTCCAGGCTGGTTGTCCCCCAGCCAAGTCCATGGAGGCGCGTTCCATCTTCCTGCCTGAGTCAGCCCACCTTGCAGAGAGCCCCGGGGGGGACCCTGGCCCAGCGCCGCCCAGCACGATGGCCGGTCACAATTCCTTCCTCTCCTACATTCCTTGAAGCCGGTGGGGCAGGCGTCAGTTTGCCCACTCTGCAGAGAGGAGGGACAGAACTCAGACACACCTGCTTCCCAGGTGGCACAGGAAGCTTTGTCACCTTTTCACTTCTAAGGTACTGATTTATTGATTGCTTGCTTGCATCCCAAAAGGATCCACAGCATCTCCCAATAAAAGCACATTTCAATTGTTCCATGAAAGACAAAGAACAGGAAAGAAGCAGTGAAGAGGGAAGGGAGACTAGAAAGAGCTCCCTCCAGGACATCTGACGAAGGAGAGCTATGCTTTCAGCCTGAGACTTGGCTGTGGGCTTCCCAGCAGTTTGAACAGAGAGAAGTGCAGGTGGGTGGTTGGTGGCGGGGATAAACTACAGCCAGGCTTCAGGACTCCTCGGGAAACAGACAGACAACAAGCACCTACTGTGTGCAGGCTTTGGCTCCGTGTTGGGGGAGAACTGAGATTCAGCCCCCGTCCGTGAGGGCGGGCAGGCAAAGTCTGGTGGGTGAGTGAAGGGCGCACTGGTGGGGCATCACTCTGCCCTCCCGCGCAGAACAGGGGTGGTGGACACTGGAACAGGATGGGACAAGGGACAGGGACACCTGGCATTTCCTGGCCGCACTCGCGGGGGCAAATGAGGCTGCCGTCTCCGCTAGCCATGCTGTCCCCGTCCCCTACGGAAGGTTCAGAGCCAGGAGAAAGGCCTTCCCCAAATCGGAGGCTGCCCCTGGCTGAGCGTGCGGCCTCGCCTACTTGTCCAGCAGTTACCTCTAAGGCAGGATGTGAGGAGGTCGGGCACCAGTGCCATGTCCCTTCCTGCCACAGGCCCAGAAATGCTTCTCCCCAGCTCCAACCCTACCCGCCCTGCACGAGATGCCGCCGCTGGGGTCTTCCAGGCTCCTCAGCTAAGGCACCTCCAGGTCCACGGTGCCTGGCCACGAAGCCAGCAGACCTGGTCCCTCCTTGTTTCCTGCCGTCCTCAGCCTCCAGCCTGCCCCATCCATGCCTTTGCAGGGCCTCAGATTCCCCACCGGCCAAGTGAGGGAGGGGGGCTAGCACAGGACTGAGCTCTAGTGCCAGCTCTACCATTACAGAGAAATCCTAACTTGTGAGCGGGGAACTGGACCGGAACTCAGATCCCCAGCTCCAGGCACTGGCATCCCCACCTGGAAGGAGCCACCTGGACGGACGTGTGGGCTCAGTGGCCGCTGGGAGGGGCCAAGCTCACTTCCTGCTGCAAAGCAACATGGCAGAGATCAAAGCTGCTCCTGGGGAGACTGTCCACCCCCCCCAAGAAAGGCCTTACACCCCTTGGGTCCCACTCAGCAGGAGGCAGAAGCAGAAGCAGCTCGTCCTCCCCCTGCACACACGTGGACTCTTTGGACCCTAGGGTTAGGCTCTCCCACTCACCAGCCAGTGGCCCTGACCAGTCCCTTCTCTCTGAGCCTCAGTGAGGTAGCACGACTGATAATCAGGGGCCATGCAGAATTTGGAAGGCCTAGCTTCTGGCCTGGGAGACTCTTCACTATAACCACTGCCTTCTCTTGCCAGGTCAGAGTCTCCAAGTCAGAGTCATTTCTTTCCCTTGACATCCGTCAAGGTGGGAGGGCTACAAGACACCCGGTAGCCTGCCTTCCGGATTCTTCATCTGGTGACGGACAATCACACACATACACACACACGCACATAATACAGGGGTGGGTCACACAGGCCAGGCTGGTCCTATCAACAAGAGGGAAGCCCTGCAGACTCTTCCAGAAGGCTGGACAGCAACAGAGAGCACACACACAGGCTCCGCTCAGGTAAGCCAGGTGGCAGCAGCACCTCAGCCCTCTGGACTAGGCTGTCAACAGAAACGAAATGGCTCCCAGAGATCACGACTGCACCTTGATGCTGAGGAGGGGAGAATGAGTCCCACAGACAGTAAATCAGTCCAATTTCCTTCTAGTCCTGGGTGAAAGATTCTAGCCAACGCCCCCTATGTAAGCCTCAGAGACGGCCCGGCCGGCTCTGTCCTCAGAGGGGCACAGAGAACAGGAAAGGCCAGCTCATTCTATGGGGATTTCTGGTGAACGGGTTTCACCAGGGCTCCTGCCCCCTGCTAAGGCCCAGGGATCAGGTGAGCAGCGAGGAGCCCCCGTCCCCCAGCAGGGCCCACGAGCCAGCCAGCTAGCCCTCGCTGATGGCATTCCAACGGTCGGGCAGGTGGCTTGTCGCTGCAGCCCTCATACCCCACAGAGACCTGAGGCCGCTCCCGGAGTGGAGCTGTCAGCACCACCAGGCTGAGGCTCGACGGCAGGGTCCCACAAGCAGGAAGCTAGCTGCAGCAGGAGACTGGTCACCCTCCATAAACCCAGCCCCATGGGGGTTTTCCTTCCTGTTTCAGGAGATGATAACTCTGAGCCAGGAGGTCATGGTCAGGAAATAACGGAAGGAAATGCCCCAAACTGCAGATTGTGGAGGTGTGAGGACGGGGCTGCCAGGCTGGGGGGGTGGGCCGCACCAGGCCCAGCGGCGTGGGCTCCAGAGGACCACTCCTCGAGTCCTGCCACGACAATGGCCTCTCATCACTCCATCCTCCCTTCCCTCCCTCGTGGATTCCTTCGCTGACCCGCTGGTTCTGTGGACACCTTCCCAGCTCCCACGGAGGACCGGGCACTAGCGGAAAGGCAGGGCTTACAAAGGTGTCACAGATCCTTCAGGAAAGTAGTCAGACACCTGAAGCCTAGTTCTGTTCCCCGTGGCCAGGGTTTGGTGGCGGCACGTGCGGAATATTCTAGGGCCTGGGTGAAGGGGGTGGGTGGTTATTTCAGGCAGGGGTCCATTGACTTTGGAGGTAGGACCTGGCCAGGTAGGGAGGAGGACAGAGGATGCGGCCTGAGCAAAGACCAGAAGCAGGAAGAAAACCTGTTAACCAAGGCCCTGGGTGCTCAGGCCTGGGCTGGTGCTTCTAAATGTACCACCGCATTTAAACTCTCCAGCAACCCTGAGAAGTGAGTGACATGGTCCCCATATCTACAGGCAAGGACCAGGCTCAGACAGGATCTGAGTCTGGCTCTGCCTCCTTGTGGTGTGTGACCTTAGTCAAGGGGCTTCACTGCCATAAACCCTAATTTCCTTATATGCCAAATAAGCCTAAAAACAGCGCCTCTCTCTTAGGGTTGTGGGGTAGGTATAAAGAGGCAATGCAAAGTGCTGGGCACAGTATCTGGCACATAATAAGAACCTGATCAGTGATAGCTCAGCGAGGTTAAACAAACGGTCCAAAGTTACACAGCTCCGAAATAAAAAGCAAGGATTTGGCACGGTGATGTGCTGATAACTTCCATGCTGGTAAAGGTTTACTCAAGGGCATGAGAAGCCCAAAGGTTTCCAGGGGTGGGCGGTTATGGAGAGAGACCACTCTGGGTAGTCTCATACAGCTTCATACAGCAAGTCAGAGACCAATTTTAGAGGGGCAGAGGACAGGCTTGGTAAGAGGCCCTGCCTTAGGGCTGTGTGGTTTGGACTCTGTCCTACGGGCAGTGGATAAGCCATTTATATCTGCTAGAAGTCTCAATTTTGATGTCTTTAGAAAAGTTAAGAAGCGTCTAAGTGCTAAGATCAACAAACAAGAAGGCTAGATTGGATGGGCAAGAAGGAAAAAGAAACCAGCCATCAACAGTGGACCAATGAAGAGGCTACTGCCTCAGTCCAAGCAGGGTGATGAGGGTCAAGGCAATGGGATGGAGAAGGGGGGCGCTGACCCAACCAAGTGGGCGCAGGAACTCTGAAGTTTCCACCTGGTGAGGCTGATAAAGCCATTGTGAGACACAGGAATCCAGGAGGGGTGCAGGTTGGGAATGGGTGAGAAGTTAACACGGCGGCAGGTGAGTGGGGCTGAGAACGATTCCTTTCATGTTAAAGCCAAATGGGGACAGAGGGTAGCAAAAGCCCGAAGAGAATAAGTCTCATGGCTAGCTGGCCAGAGGAGGCAGCCGGGGGACAGTCAGGGTGGAGAGCTCCCTCTGCACCCCACACCCGCATCCTGACCCCCAGTTAGCGAGGGCCTGCAAGCCCCACCTGGGTGGCACCTGAGGTGGTCTCTCGGACAAAGCCAGTGTGACATTCATGCCCATCTGCCGCCTTCCAAAAGGCCCCGCAGAGGGTAGAGGGAGAGAGGACAGACAGCAGGGGTGTGAGAAACCACCCCTGAAAAGAGGGGAGGGAAGAGACAGGTGGGCAGCGGGAACAGCTGTCAACTCGGAGACCTCTTGGGTGGTGTGAAGGGCATCCTGTGACCCAGCGTCACAAAGAGAAACCTGCTCCCAGCCTGACGCCGCAGGTGACATAAGATGCAGCGGCCGCTGCCTCCTAGCATCATCAGGAACGGGGGCCCTCTATGGTACATTCCAGGTCCCGGGCTGGGTCCTTGAGAAACGCTGTCTCATTTCTCCCTGGCACACAGTAAATGATAGATATCTGGAGAAGTGAGTGAATTTCATATCATTCCAAAAGCCCAGCCTTCTCTGTCTGTCCCTGGCTCCCCTTTGCTCTCTGTTCTCCCCCTGAGGACTGCTGCAGGGGCTCTCAGAGGGACATTCAGTGGCTCCCAACTACCTGTAGGACAAAGACCTAACCTTTTAGGCCAGAGGCACAGATGATGTCTCGGGCCTGAGCCAGCCTCCCTTGAACCTCTTCCCTCATGACTTCGCTGCACAAAGCCCATCAAAGCACTGTGCGCATCACTTCCCACACGTGCCCCACGTTGTCCTACCTTCATGGGGAAAGCATGGCAACCATGGTGGAAATCCATAGCCGGCACAGGCGTGACTCAGGCCCAGGTTTGCATCTGGACTCTGCGGCTTCCAGAGCTCTGTAACTTTGAGCAATTTACAAAGCTCTCTGAGTCCCTGCATCTTCATCCATAAAACGGAGGGTGGAGGAAGTGGTGCCCAGCCCATAGGGCTTTGTAACGATTCAATGAGTGTGTGTCCGCAAAGCCAATAGTCTGATTCCCAGCCACGGTGAGTGCCTAGGAAAGGCTTGCTGGTTGTATGATGCTGCACTGCGGACTCCAAAAGTCTCCCTTTTCTCCCACCTACTCACAGATGCCTGTTTCCCTTCCCCACCCCACCTCTGGGCACTTGGTACTGAGGAAGAACATGTGATAGCTACCCACTTTCACATGGCTGTCACCCAGCTTTCTGCCCCGTCTTCCCAACTAGGGACAGCTCCCAAAGGGACAGAGCTGGCCTTACATCCCCCCTTGGGATCCCCTGCAGGGCCATGCGCAGAGTGAAAGCTGAACAGGGGTTCGTGGCTGGGATTGTGACTGACTTCGTTAAGGTCTCTCCTGCCTGGAGGCAGAGGGACAGGTAAGATGGCCTTTCTTGGGGGGAGGGGATCCCGTCCTGAACTTCTAAGTCTGCTGAGGGTTAGTAAATAGAGCTTTGCGGGATGGAAGTGGGGCTAAGGGGAAAGGGGTCATATTCCGGTTACATAAAGCAATAAATGTGGCCCAGCCCGTGTTGCCAGGAGCCACTCCTGAAAGCAGCTCTCCACCACCTGGCAGCTCCCCAGATCCCTGGCACAGAGTACGCGCAAAACAGAATGAATGAACGAATGAATGAACAGATAAACTTAAACCCAGCAGGCCCTGGCAACCGCCACCCACAGGGGAACCAAGAAACAAAGCTCTGAACTGAAGAGGACTCCTGCCGACAGGGATGATGACGAGCAGCAGTGACAAAGCACCGGCCACCTCGGAGTGCTTCACTGTGCGCCAGGCCCTCGGCAGAGCCCCCTCCGTGCATTTCTTCATTTGATCCTTGCGACACGCCTATTCCCATTTTGCAGGTAAGGACATTGAGGATTGAGAAGATAAATCATTTGTCCAAAGTCACAGTCAGTAAGGAATAGAGCCTGGCTCAAACCCAGGTCCCTCTGACACCAGAGCTCATGCTCCTCACTGTTGTCTCCACCCCAACTTGACTGAGCTGGGTTAGCCCTTCAGTAGCTTTGTCCCTGAGGCATAAGCACAGTGCCTACAGCGGTCTCGCACTCTCGGGCTGCGGACACCCAAGCCTGCTTTGCCCCAAGCTGGCTTCAGCCGAAGTCCTGGAGCAGCGTCACGTCTGGGCCCATCTCTGCCTGGCCAGTCAGGATCCGACAGCCAGACGGGCCGACATGACAGCTGGAGGCATGCACCCCTCTCTCAACTCTCCCGTGCCTCCCCCTCAGGCCAGCCGGGGCCCAGCAGGGGAGAGGACAGGGACCTTTTAAAAAGACTCAGAGAGAGGGGCGCCTGGGTGGCTCAGCCGTTAAGTGTCTGCCTTCGGCTCAGGTCATGGTCCCAGGGTCCTGGGATTGAGCCCCGCATTGGGCTCCCTGCTCCGCGGGAAGCCTGCTTCTCCCTCTCCCACTCCCCCTACTTGTGTTCCCTCTCTCGCTGTGTCTCTCTCTGTCAAATAAATAAAATCTTTAAAAAAAAAAAAAAAAGACTCAGAGAGAAAAAGAAGACCCATCAGCAATCATTCTAGGACTTGGGAAGACTAAGATTTTTTTGTTTTCCATCCCCAGGGGAGAACAAAAACATCTGAGAAAGGAAAGAAAATTAAGATTCTAAAAGGGCCTGGTGCAGAGGAGACACTGGTGTTGGGGGCTGGGGAACGGCACCAGGCAGGTCCAGGCTCTACCCTCATGGAGGCTGCAGTTAAGCAGATGATAGAGGTCAGTCATCAGACTGCTGCAAGGGTTAAGGACCAAACCCAGGCCTGGGGAGGTCACCAGAGAAGGCTTCCTGGAGGAAGTGACCTGCAAGGTTGAGTGGATTACCAGGCAGAATTAGGGAAGTGCGTTTGCGGAAGGCACGGAGAAGGGAGGAAATGTGAAGGAGTGGCTGGGTCAGGGGACAGGTAGGAGGAGGTAAGCTGGAGCAGTAAGCAAGGCGGGACCAGGTCAGCTTGGATAAGACCTTTGGGCTCCATCTTGACTGCAATGGAAAGCCATTGTGGCCACTGGTGGTGCGATCAGATGGACATTTTTAGAATGAGCTTCATGGCTGTGTGTGGAGCATGGTTAGACACGGGTGAGCCTGGATGGAGTTGAGGGCAGGGCGAGACACCGGAGTTCAGGCAGGATAGGAAGGTGGCCAGGGTGAGGGAAAGAGTAGGGGTGGGGAGAAAGGAGCCAACTCCTGAGATATTGAGGATACAGAGTTGCCTGGACTTGGAGAGGGATTGGCCATGTAAGCTGGACAGGGGAGGGCAGGCAGGAAAAGGGAGGCTCCCAGGTCTCTGGCCAGTAGGAAGGAAGGTGGTGATTTTCACCAAGATCAGATACAGGGGCAGCTTTAGAAGAAAGGATCACAGTTCTTCAGGGCGACAGAAAAATTACTTCAGCCATTTGTCCTACTGAAGGGTCATATGACCACACTGAAAAGAGCCAGCAACAAACCACCGAGCACTTTACAAAGTGTTTCCTGCCAGGAAACACCTGTGGTGACCGGATCATCCACTAAGGTAAGGATTGCTGCGTCCCCATTTCAAAGATGAGCAAATTGAGGTTAAGTGACTTTCCCAAGGCCACAGAATCCAGGGGGAGGCATGAGCACCTCAGTCTTCTGCCTCCCAGTCCCGTGGGAGCCGTATATTTCAATTTTAAATGATATCTGGTTTCTGGGCAGGGAGGACGAATGACAGAGGAGAGAATTCTCTCTCTATAAGCCGAACAGACCATGACAGGGCCGCAGACCAAAATGTTCATCGCGGTGAGCCTACTGGCAATTTTTACTTTCCTCTTTTTAGATTATATTTTGGAAATCTCATCAATGGATGTCTTTTATTTCTGTAAGGAGAAAAAGACTAAAAGATAATTCTAAAAATAATTTTTAAAGATGATAGAAGGACAGCACAACCGTGAAACAGAAAAAACAAACAGCGGCACTCCAAATGCTTCTCGATTTTGCATTTTTCTCTCTGACACTGGCTGGAAAGGGCCACAGCTAGGAGTCAACAGGAACCCATGCCCACAGGAGCTCTTTAGGGGATAAATTTTTTGTTGTTGTTCTTTGGTTATTTTTTTTTTTTTTAATTTAAACGTTTATACTGGCCCCAAGTATCCTTCCACCCACATTTTTTTCTTCTCACTCTCCTGGGTGCTAGCTCCGAGGTACTCCAAACAAGGGGTGTTTAATGCACTGAGACAGATGCTGGAGGACATGCTGCCAAGGTGTTGCTGAACAGACGGAGCCCGGGAAATAAATTCCATAAATAGAGTCTGGGCAGAGACCGTTAAAAGTGTTGTCCTAGTGTCTCTTTATGGGGCAGAATGCTGTCATGCTCAGGCTGCTGCGAGTCAGCTGGCCTCTTGTGCCGGTTGGAGGTCCCCGTTGCTGCATAAACTCGCTTGTTTTTCCCACTTTCGTGACGGGCCTTAAAACAGACAGAAAAGCCCTTCTCATGCCTGACTGCCGTCGCTTGGGGCTGGCAAGCGGGGCCCTGGGTGCTCAGCGAACCTCATGTGCTTTGTCCATCAGAGGCACATTTCAGGTTAATGGCATCTGCAGATGCAAGCACAGGCTGCAAGTGGAACATTCCAGAGGAAGCAAAGGAGGTGGAGAGGCCACTGCTTGGGTTTCGCTAATGTGTCTGGCCTTTGAAAAGACAATGTGGGCTTTCTCACCTCTGAGCCAGAGATCAAAATGTCACAACGGAGTACAAAGATGTTAATCTGAACGCTAACTGGAATGGCAAAAACTAGAGGAAAACAGAAACAAATAGTTCTCACTCTATCTCTCTCTCTATATATATAATCAATATGAAGCCTTTAAAAATCAGGTTTATGCTGTGCTTATGGGCAACGGCTTATTTTCAAGATACCTTAAAGGAAGAATCTGCCCACAAGAAATAAATAAGTCATAGGGAGGGATACACTGGGGGCCTGGACCAGTGCTGGGTGGAGGGCAACAGGCCAGTTCCCCATTGTCCACTGGTGTACCCACTCCCCTGGAAGAGGGCAGCCCACGACAACAGGAATTTCTGTGCTTTATTCACGGATGTATCCCCAGTGCCTGACGCTCAATAAATACTCGTCAAATGGAAAAACGTAAATCACGTTTATGGAGAATGTTAGTGATGTGGGAAAATATTTTTGAAATTACATTAAGAAAAAGAGGGCGGGTGCCTGGGTGGCTCAGTCGTTAAGCATCTGCCTTTGGCTCAGGTCATGATCCCGGGGTCCTGGGATCGAGCCCCGCATCGGGCTCCCTGCTCAGCGGGGAGCCTGCTTCTCCCTCTCCCACTCCCCCCTGCTTGTATTTCCTCTCTCGCTGTGTCTCTCTCTCTCAAATAAATAAATAAAATCTTTAAAAAAAAAAGGTAAGGGGAAAAAAACCCCGTAGGTATGTGCATGGGGGAAAATGCTAGAAGGAATTACATGAAAGTGTTGACTGTGACTACAGCTGAGTGGTAAAATTATGGGTGATCTGTCCTTAAAATTTTCTCTGTGTTCTTAAGCAAAGTAATTTACCAGTTAGGATGACTTGAACAATAACAGCAACAAGAATAAAGAGGGACTAAAAAAGTACCATGTCCATGGTTCTGAAAGCCTTTGATCCTCTCTAGACAGTCCTGTGGCCTGTGGGTAAGTGGTCAGCCTGGGCCTGCCAGGGTCAGTAGACCCTCGGACCTGGCGGGAACTGGGATCCTCTGGCCCCTTGAACTTGATCTCCACAGACCATGTAAGAATATGGGTATTAGGGGTTGAACTGTATTCCCCAGAAAAGATATGTTGGAGTCCTAACCTCTAGTACTTTGGAATTTGACCTTATTTGAAAATAGGGTCTTTACAGAGGTAATCGAGTTAAAATGAGGTCATTAGGGTGGACCCTAATCCAGTATGACTGGTGTTCTTATAAAAAGGGGAAACATGGACACGCAAACACATACACGGAGAAGGCAGAGATCAAAGTGATGCTTCTATAAACTGAGGAAAGCCGAAGATTGCCAGCAACCACCCAAAGCTAGGAGAGAGGCTCGATCCCAGATCCCAGATGCGGCCTCCAGAACCGTGAGGCAGCCAGTCTACTGTTTAAACCACCCAGTCTGTGGCATGCGGCTATGGCAGTGAAGGCAAAGCAAGACAGCAAGGGAAAGCCTGCCATGGAGTCAGGTCACGGGGAGAACTTGGCAAGTCACCTGTCTCTCTGGGACTCAGTTTACTTATCTGGAAAATGGGAGGCCTGGCCTAGAGCAGTGGGTTTCAAACTTGGTTTTAATCCTGGAATAAAATCTTACAAAGAGGCTCAAACATAAAAGGTAAAAAGAAACCCTGATCAGTTAGAAGCCTACTCTGGATCCATCACCCCCTCCCTGCAGAGCAGCTTTTGAAAACAATTCCAGATCATCTGTAAAACCTTCATCGGTACCCTAGTCTAAGACTCTCCAACTCGAAACCCACCAGCTAGGATCACTGAGCATCTCGCATGCACCCATGCACCCAAGAGGACCTGACCCCTTGCCTTCAAGAGGTGGCTGGTCTTGGTGGAGAGGTGAGACTAATACCAGGAGCACAGT
Organism: Neomonachus schauinslandi; assembly: GCF_002201575.2. NCBI lineage: Eukaryota > Metazoa > Chordata > Mammalia > Carnivora > Phocidae > Neomonachus > Neomonachus schauinslandi. The sequence continues at coordinate 142,769,405 of NC_058408.1, read as the reverse complement.
GGGTGGACAAGCCAGGCTGCCCTCTCCCTCCTGAGAGCTACAGCTGCAAACAGGTCACCTGATGTTCTAAATCCGCCACATCTAAATTTATCTTGCCCTCCAAGGACGAGCAGATGCTGTGCCTTATCGGAGCATGGTTAAGTGGCAAAACGACAGACGTGACGCGCCCTTATCACCCCAAGGACGGGAATGACGTCTGCAGAAAGACTTGGTCTCCCTGACGATTAAATCAAGAGCTCACAGGCCAGCAGACCTGAAGGGGACTGGGTCACACGGCCCTCAGGTGGGGTGGGACCCAGCCCAGGAGCCCAGATTCCTTTCCAGACCCTTATATGCCCCTGGGGTGGGGGAGGGGAACCAGCTGCCCCTGAGGAGGGGCGCAGAGAAAGGGAGGCTGTTTGCAGGGAGGATCAGTCCCTGTTGCATCCCTGGGGAGCGGAGACCCAAAGCATCCCATTCCACACAGGAAGAGGAAGAAAGAAAACACTCATGAGCACCAACGGTGTGCAGGCTGACCACCGGAGGATGGATTAAGAGGTCACTGCTGGTCGCAGCACAGAGCTGAGCAGCCCAGGAGAAGGCTGGACTCCAGGGACAGGGTCCAGGGTCCTACTGGGCTGATCTGGGCCTGGGCTTCCCCTCGCAGGACAGAGGCCCTGGACCCCACCTGCCGAAGGCTATGGGCTGGTTCCTGCCTGCCGACACCCAAGCAGAACAGAGCAGGAGCCCCTCAGCCACGGTCCTGCAGATCTACAGAGAGGATGAGGCTCTGACCATCCTCCCGGAGCCCACAGACTCATTAGGGGACACAAAGTCAACAAGGAAAGAAGGAAATGGTGTCACTGTCCCCACTGCCCCACTGTGGAATCAGGTGGGGGATTCAGTGTTCGTTCAACTTTTAAGTACACAAGTAACATGCCAATGCATTCTCCTTTTTTAAAAAAACCACCTTACAGATAAAGCTGATGTCCCCTCTGACCTCCACGCCTTCCCCTGGGGTAACTATTGTTAGGACTCTGGGGTGTAACCTTCCAGAACATCCACATGTCCTCTCAAAGACACCCAGCAGGCCAGGGGTCAGGGCAGGGTGAGACACTGTGGGCTTCCCAAGGTGTGCTGTGGGGCCGAGGCAAGAGCGAGCGGCTGAGGGCTGCAGGAAATCAGTGTGGGCCTCCAGGAAAAGGAGTCTGGAGGCAGGGGCTCAAGGAAAGGTAGGATTCAGATGACCCCAAGGCAGGGGTCCCTGGGGACTGGACCCATGTGATGTCAGCCCCATTCATCATTTGTAGTCAATTCTGCTTCTTTGGGAAACTCTAAAGCCCTCCCAAAGGGTCCTCGCCTTTGCCCTCACACCACTAGCACATGAAGAGGGTGACAATGACAATGACAATGAAATAGTGGCCTGTGCTGGGCACTCTGCTGACCCTAGCAACAGTTCTATGGCACTGGGGTCAGTGTTTCCATTTTCTAGACACCAAAACTGCAGCCCAGGGAAATCAAGCAACTTGCTTAGTGTCCCACGGCTGGGGGTGACAGAGCCACCACTGACCACAGTGTCAAGGAGGGAGGGCCCTCCACGAGGCTGCCTTGCTCCTGCGGCCAGTGGTACGGTTCTTGTGCCTATGACAATGCCGAGCACATATGAGGGACTCCACAAGTATCCGTAGGCTGATTTCTTGGTTCAAGACCATGAGCAGTGCTGGGTGAATAATCAAGCCCTAGGCAGTCCAAGGCAATCTTCATGCTATTACAGTGTTTGGGGGTTTTTGTTGTTGGTCTGTTTTTGTTTTGTTTTGTTTTTTTAAGTTAAGAATCTAAATTTTCTTCTAAGAACCCCCTACAGCCTAGAGCTTCTGCTCCTGGGAAGAGTTAAGGCTTTGGCAAGAGGCTGTCCCACAAGGTGAACCAAATGTCCCCCATCCGTCTGTGAGAGCACAGGGCACCACAGCAGTTACTTTCTGCGAATGGCCTCCTCGTGCACGTCAGTCCCGCCAGAGAGTGGGGAGGGGGCCTTGATTTATTATATGGCTTTTGGACAGTTCCTCCAGAAATACTGCCAAACAGTGGAATAATCAACTCTTTCACTCAAGCCCCTCATACTTTTTTATTTTTTTAATGAAAGAATAAAGTACGCAATGAGCCTGAACTAAATAAATAAAAATGCCACACTTTTGCCCAACAGAACTTGCTGCGTCACTGAGGAATAGCTGTAGACCTCAACAATCTTTTATCTTCACGATGATGTTCCAGGCTTCTCCGTTTTGGATGTTCTGAGAACTTCTTTGATTTGGGCTCTCTAATTATCTTATGAGAACAATTAGCTTATTAACTAATAATGTCATTATTTGATGTTGCTTGGAAGAGACATGAGAGAACCCCTTCCTCCTCCTGTGCTCTACTGTCCACCAGGACCGTCTGAAGTCAGTTACTCATGTCTGGGCTCACACTGGAAGCAGATATGTGTGGCAAGGAATCTCTGTCTTAATAGTCATTGCTGACAATCACAGAGCTGGTTTCTGGGCTGGGTAGGGGGACAACGTCCATTCACAGCCACTTTATCCATCCACTCACTATGCCAGCCATTGAGACCTCAAGATAGAAAGGACATGATCCACGTCTTCAGGGATCTCACACAAAGAGATGCCCTTGGAGGCTCAGAGTGATGGCACCTCCTCTAGGAATGTTCCTGATGGGAAGAGACTCTTAATTCTTCTCCAGCTTAACATCCTATTCCTCCATCATGCGACTCTCTCGATTTGCTATCACCTCTTCATTTCCATCAGTCTCCTGGGCAAAGCTGCGAGTGAGCTCCAGGAGAGGAGGAACCAGGTCTGTCTCCCCAGTGGGTAGGTAGTGCATAATAAGTGCTCAATAAATACTGGTTGAATAAGCAAATGAACATGCAACCCATTTACATGAGATAAAATAAAGACAGAAAAAGACCAACAGAAATGTCTGTCCCTCTGGGTGCTGAATGGGTCTCTCTGATTTGAATACTGGCTGGAGGCTGATGCCCAAAATGTTTATGAGTCAATCTGATGCTGTGGAGTGGAAAGCTGTAGCTCAGGGCCAGGGGCCTGGACTGTCCTGGGCAGGTCACTTCTACTCTTAGAGCCTATTTACTCAGGTCTAAAATGCGTGGTTGGAGAAGATGCTTTGAGTTCCTTGAGTTGAGGACTCTATGAAAACCTCACATCTCTGTGACGATTAGTCAAACTGCAGCCTCAGGGGCAAGGGGCCTGGGCCACCGTGGCTGGCCTCCCCCGCCGAGTAGATGTGAGACTATGGCCCGGTCTCATAAGGGTATGAAGCTTCCTCATCTACACAGTAAGGACTGGGGCAGGGGTGCTAGAGTAGGTGCTTCCTAAGTCCAAACTTCCAGTACTTTCAGTGGAGAATGCTGGCTAGATTAAATTTGGGTGCGGTATGCACATGTCACACATCTTTTCGAAAGAGCCTTGACTTCCAATATTGCACACACTTCATTCGCTCCTTGATTCACCCAATATTTAGTGAGCCCCTACTGTGTGCCAGGCACTGTTCTGGTGGTGAACCAGACAAGACCCAGTCACTACTGTCATGGGGCGCCCAGTCCCACTGGGGGACAGAAAATACACAATTAAAGACTAAACAAGGGCGCCTGGGTGGCTCAGTTGGTTGAGCGACTGCCTTCGGCTCAGGTCATGATCCTGGAGTCCCTGGATCGAGTCCCGCATCGGGCTCCCTGCTCGGCAGGGAGTCTGCTTCTCCCTCTGACCCTCCCCTGTCTCATGCTCTCTCTCTCTCTCTCTCATTCTCTCTGTCTCAAATAAATGAATAAAATCTTTAAAAAAAAAAAAAGACTAAACAAAAGATGATTTCAAATGTAGTTATGGGCAAAGAACATTAAGAAATTGCACCATGTGAGGGGCAGCAAGTAGAGGGAGAGTGGGGCTCCTTTCTAGAAGCTGGTTGCGAAGGCTTCTATCTGAGCTGAGACCTAAAGGCTCCCTGGAAAAATGTAGGGAAGAGCGTTCCAGGTGGAGGGAAGGGCAGGCGCAAAGGCTCCAGGCTGGAAACACACGTGGGGCATTTGGAGAACAGAAAGGTGACCAGTGTGGTTTGTGCATGGGGCAGGAGGGAGTGACTGTAAACAAAGGCGAGGGCCGGCTCACGTAGGGCAGGGTGGGAAGGGCACTGCCAAGAAGCCCACAGGTAGGATTTCGGGGCTCCACGGACTTGGATGGAGAAAAACGTCATCTCTCTTTTCACCAACGTGTACCTGAAAACCAGCACTTCCCCCAGTCCCGAACGTCGACAACAACCGACGGTGACGTTAGGGGTGCCCGGGACTGGTCGACGACAGAAACTGCTTGTCCATAACACCACTGCTGCAGACATCTGCAAATAGCACTTCTGCTCATCACAAATGCAAAGTTACAGTAGCTATATGAGACCAGTGGTTGGCCGTTATTATTTAAAGTCTTTTTTTTATTTTTATTTTTTAAAAGATTTTATTTATTTATTTGACAGAGAGAGACACAGCGAGAGAGGGAACACAGCAGGGGAAGTGGGAGAGGGAGAAGCAGGCTTCCCGCCGAGCAGGGAGCCCGACGTGGGGCTCGATCCCAGGACCCTGGGATCATGACCTGAGCCGAAGGCAGACGCTTAACCGACTGAGCCACCCGGGCGCCCCTATTATTTAAAGTCTTAACAGAAAAGCACACATATTCCAATACCATAAATTTGAAAAGTATCTAAGAACTGAATCTGAAGAGAACTGGTTTCCCTTGTAACCCCATGGATTTTGTTTTAGAAAAGGAAGAGCCTTGGGGCGCCGGGGTGGCTCAGATGGTTAAGCGTCTGCCTTCGGCTCAGGTCATGATCCCAGGGTCCTGGGATCGAGTCCCGCATCAGGCTCCCTGCTCCTTGGGAGCCTGCTTCTCCCTCTGCCTCTCTCTCTCTCTCCCTCTGTCTCTCATGAATAAATAAATAAAATCTTTCAAAAAAAAAAGAAAAGGAAGAGCCTTGTTCTGAGAAGGGGTCCCTAGGCTTCGCCCAATGGCCCAGGGACTCAGAAGCCATGGTAAGGAGTTTGACTTTTATTCCGGGCGGGACAGAGAGCTGCCGTTTCAATGGGTTTCGAGCGCTACAGTTTCCGTGTTTCAAAGTCCCCCTGGCTGCAGGGCCTGTGGTTGTGCGGGGCAATGTCAAGGGCAGGAGAGGGCGTGGCCTTCCCTGACCACTGTCCTGGGCTGTCAGGAGGGGGCAGCGTCCCCGGGTCCTCGTGCTCTTCCCTCTGATCGGGAGCCTGCCCACCACCCCACCTCACGCTAACCTCTGGGTCCAAAGGAACCCTGTCCCTTGGCCCAAACCCTCCCCCACAGGGCATCCTCCCAAAGAGCTTCAGAAAGTGAGCTCATGTGTCCACAAGAAAAATAAATGCGGCATTCGCCCCTGTTTGGTTTGTATACTCGTCTAGAAAAGAAATGAGATTTTTATTTTAGAAAAGCCTTCCAGCAGGACCCCAGCGGAGGCCAGGCAAACACCAGGGGGACGGACCGTGACCGCTCGGGGAGGTTCAAGCACCGGGACCCACTGCCACGAGCAGCAGCCCCGCCGTTTACGGCTGCCTTCCTGTTTTCCCCGGGCCTCTCTTCGCACTGCTCTCTCACACACAGAGTCTTTTCAATGCCCTCCAGGAGAACAGAAGAATCCATTTTCACACGCCGGCACGCACGTTTCTCCCACCCTCCCTGGGGAGTGGGCCCTGCCAAGAGGCCTGTTTATGGACATACGGGGACAGATGGGGATGGGGCCCGTGGGGTGGGGTCCTCAGACCGAGACAAGCTTAGAGCTGAATCCTATGCTCCCAGGCGCCCCAAACAGGAAGTGAGAGCGGGGCCAGGCCGACTGGGAGCTGAGGGACATTTGTGGTACTTCTCGGCAATGCCTGCAAGCCTCGTGGAGGGACAGGGATGCAGTGTGGGGTGTGGAGGGTCTGGCTTTGGAAGGAGGGGGCTGGAAGGGGCGGGACTGGTTCACCTCGAAGGATCAGAACAGTCAGAGAGAAACAGAGAGGAAGCATGCACTGGGTCTTTGGAACCAGGTTAAGTGAGCAGCAGAAAGGGAAACAGAGGCACCCACGTCACTGGTAAGGACCAGCGCAGAAGAGTGACCACTGTTTCCAACTGCTGCCTGTTCAGCTTGGAGTCCCCTTCCCAGGGCTCTGGTTAGAAAGACCAGGCTGGGTTTTGTTTTTCTTGGGAGGGGGTTCGTTTTTATCTGTACCCATTGGCATTTCTGGATTGTGAGTCTCTCCAGACCCGGTCCCTGGGAATAAGGGAGGCAGAAAAGAGAACCCAGGAGCTTGCTGGCATGTCATTCCTCACATTCCCGGGTCCCCAGCCAGTCTGCCTTCATCTCTCCACTTTTCACAATTTTCCTCTCCTTATTTCATACATAATGTCCAGAGCTTTTGCCTGTCCTTGGTGGGAGGGTAGGGGACAGTGCATCTACTCCATCGTGTCTGGAACTGAAGTCCTACATTTCATATGGTTATGTTTTATATATTTTTTTAAGATTTATTTATTTATTTGAGAGAGAGAGTGAGCACACAGAGGCAGAGGGAGAAGGAGGCTCCCCGCTGAGCAGGGAGCCCAACTCGGGGCTCAATCCCAGGACCCTGAGATCATGACCTGAGCTGAAGGCAGACGCTTAACTGACTGAGACCCCCAGATGCCCCTATGTTTTATATTTTTAAGAAACACATGAATCAAATACAGCAGAATACTCCAATTTCTTTAACCTGTCTGGCAGTTACAGGAAAGCCCTTACAGGGCTTTCAATACTCTTCCATTTATTGGAAACACTGTATAAATTCAGTGCTACTCACACCCCCTCATTCTTTGCTCATTCATCCACCCAACCTCTGTTGTGCACCTTCAGGCACCAGCTACACAGTGGCGAATTGAAAAGATTCTTCCTGAAGAGCCTTTCACACTTGGGGTGACCAGACAGCAAACAACAGCTGAGGCAGGGTGCTCCCACAGAAGAGGACGGTGTGCTCTGAAAGATTCTCACCAGGGGCCTAAGTCAAATTCTCTGAGGATGTAGTCGTGGGGCCTGACTGTGCCCCCAGGGCATGCCTGGTAACACCACCTGTGGGCAGTCTCCTCCTATTTCAAGCTCTCTCCTCCAAATCAACACCCCAGAAAGGTCTCTTGCATCAATTCGTTGGCTGTAAGCATGAGTGGGAGCCATTCCCTGGGCCCGTTGAGGAAAACCAGGCTCAGCATCCAGAACAGGCATTCTGGTCTCCAGTGAACTTGCTCACCCTGGACCAGAGAGGGCTTGTCTCCCCAGGGTGTATGACAACATGGTAACTGAAGTCCCCATCCCTAGGCCCTATTCTCTCCAAGTTCAGAGATTTTATTTATTTATTTGACAGAGAGAGACACAGCGAGAGAGGGAACGCAAGCAGGGAGAGTGGGAGAGGGAGAAGCAGGCCTCCCGCAGAGCAGGAAGCCCGATGCGGGGCTCGATCTCAGGACCCTGGGATCACAACCTGAGCCAAAGGCAGATGCTTAACGACTAAGCCACCCAGGCGCCCCTCTCCAAGTTTAAATTAGCATGAAGAACAAAATGGCCCCAGGGAAATAATGGCCAGACTCCAGAGAGGCTCTTCCTCCCTTCTCTCTGAAAGCCACCTGGAGTTTAGCTTGGCAAAATGCTCCCAGGCCCAGGAGATGTGCCCATCTTCTCTCCCACCCTGCCCCAGGTGTCCCCAGCATCAAGGGTGACTGTAGCACCCCCAGCACGGAAAGGGCCCAGCAGAGTGGTGGCTGCTGGGCATTCCAGAAAGAAAGCTGGAGTGCTAAGGGGAGGGTGTCCTGGGCTCCTGAGGAGGGCTCCAGTGAAGCCCCATTTACACACATGGTCTCATTTGACTGGGTTAATGATCACTTCTTTCACCTGAGGAAACGGAGGGTCAATAAGATTAAGTGACTCGTCAGGTGGAATCTGAACCCAAGTCTGTCTGAATCCATTGACCCTGATCCCTTAGGCCAGTTCCATTCACACCAAGAACACGGTGGGGGATCTGATCTGAGTTGTTAAGGTGAACGGTGGATCTTGAGGACATTTCCCCATGCTTCAGCAGCCCACCTGCTTCAGCTGCTCATATCTGCCTTCATGGGGTGCACGTGGCTTCCTTTCATTTCATAAACACTAATTAAGGGAGCTCCATGGTAGGCATGTGGGGCACACAGAGCAAACAGTTGTCACCTGCTGTCACAGCAAAGCAGAAGAATCTGGAGGGTGGGCCAAGCAGCCAGGACTGAGCAGGCTTGGGATGCCATGTAGGTCCTGCCTGGCCTGGGAAACTAGCAGAGGCCAGGCCACCTGGAAAAGCCATTCAGAAAACCTAAGTGATCGTGAGTGGCCTCACATTTCATGGCAGGCATTGGGCAGTTCACCCACAGCCCCAGGCAGAAGTCCCAAGGGCAGCTAGGCCCACAGAGTTCTGGGTGACAAGGCCACCCTATGTCCAGTGCTCAACGGATCTTGGTGTAATAAGAAGTGGTTAACACGTCCATGCCCTCCAATAGTCAGGAGCAGGTAAGAAGCCTTCATATGGCAAGGGGCGTATCAAGAGCTCACAGGGGAGAAGGGCCAGGGCCCCCACCAGTATGGAGGAGCCTCATCATGTCCACCCCTCTCTGGGAGCCCTGTGTCCTCAATTGGTGAGTTTGGCTGTGCCAGCCCCATGAGAAACAAGGCCCCTCTGTTGTGGGAGGTGCTTGGCTGAGTGGATACCCAATAAAGAGGACTGGGCTGTCCCACTGAACAGGGTGGCCCCTCCATGAGCATCAGCATCCTCAGCAAGAGGAAAGGGAACCCAGACATTCACCCCACCCTCAGCTCCCAAAGCCTGCTTGCTGAGGGCAGAGCCCACAGGCTCCGGGCAAGAAGGGTGGAAGGCTGTGAGGGGGCACTCAGTGCCAGGCCTGGCCCACCTCCACCACCCTCCCACAAGCTGTGCAACTTTGGGCCACTTACAGATCCTCAGTTTCCCCATCTGAAAGATGGAGGAAAAAAACCCAGTACTTGCCTCCAAGGGTAATTGGGAGATAATCCTGCCCAGCACACACCAAATATTCAATGAATGTTTCCTATTTTTTTTTAGGCGGGGGCGGGGGCGGTTGGGGGGAAAAGGGGAAAGGGAGAGGGAGAGAAAGAATCCTAAGCAAGCTCCACGCCTAGCACAGAGCCCAACTCGGGGCTTGAACCCACAACCCTGAGATCACAACATGAGCCGAAATCAAGAGTCGGACGCTTAGCCAGCTGAGCCACCCAGGTGCCCCTGTTAGTTTCATCTTTATGTCAATTAGCAAGGATGTCAGCCTGGAGCTCCTATCTGGAATCACTCTGCTGCATTAACGGGTTCGTATTTGACTCACTGTATAAACAGTTTGTTGGTCAACGGGCTCGTTGCTCCTCTCCCAGCCCCTTCCCCGCACCCCCTCCAGGCAGAGGACAGCTTACCTATGGTCCTTCGGAGGTCTTCACACTGGCTAATGTGAGGAAACTTCAGGATGTCCTTCCACTTCTTGCTTTTCCCCTTGCGCTTTCCTCCACCCCCTGCAGAAATGGGGGGAAAAGATGTTGGGCTGATGTTGGTCTTGTCCAAGGCTCCAGAGCCTGGTTCCCAACCCAGTGAGTCTGTCCACCAGCTTCGGGGGCTGGGAGACAGCCAGGGGGCTTAAGGTCAAGTCAGTGACACACCCCAAACCCCAGCAGGGACACACACCCCCTCCTGGCTGGCATCAAGCCTGTGCGTTCTCCCCGCACAGTCGGGCCTGGGCCCCTCGACCAGCAGGAGCAGACGAGCCCCTCCAGTCAGCCAGGCCTGAGCCCACACCCGGTGCCCTGTTCTTTGTCGACATCTCCCACTGCTGTTCAGGCCTGCTGGGTGCCCAGCCTCTGGCCCCAGACTAGACCCCAACCTTCCCACGGCAGGGACCAGATCGGCTGGACTTCATATTGCCTTCAGGCTCAGGAAATCCTCACAGAAAGGATCCACAAGTGAGTGGACTGCAGCCCCCTCATTGCCTCTTTTGTCCTCTTGTTTCCTGTGGAGAGTCCCCTTTCCCAACTGGAGGCCAGATGTCGTGAGCAGGGACTTCAATTTCCACTCGTCTCCTGTACCCCCTTCTTCTCCCTCCTCACAAACCCCACGGTCGCAGAGGCTGCATTCTCAAGGCTGGAAGGACTCCAGAAGGGCCCCTTCCTGCCTCACATCCTCCCCGGTGTGCACGTATGATGAGCACGCACACGCTAGGGACATGCATGTGTAATACACAGGCACACATGCTGAACACACGTGCAATGAAGATGCACACATGCTGACCCCACGCACATGATGATTAGGCAGTGAACACACAGAGCTGAGTAAGGTATACACACGGGGCATGCCCATCACCCACGCTACTCCTTCTCCATGGGACAGTGGACATATGTCAGAACACTCAGGTGTGCAAACAGCAAGGGGAAGCGCCAACTCTCGCCCGTGTCCCTGAGCCCACCAATGCTTGGGCCTCAGACCCAGAGGCCCCACTGTGTCATGGCCAGGACTCTCAAGGGACTGAGATGCCATCACCCACCCCCCACCCCCAGAGTGGCCTCAGATACCATCTTGCTAAAGGTCACATAGCCCTTTAGACCCCTCAGTATCTTGGGATATTAAGGACCTTTTACTTTCCTTCACACAGTCAACACCTCAACCCCTGTGGAGTTTGGGGCCCAGTTAGAGAAATAGGATCTGGGACAGAGCTTGGGCACCCTGGGCCTGCTCCCTGCTCTGGGTGGGTATGCAGTGCCTCCGGTCTCTAACGCTCCCAGAGCAGGCCTGGGCCCCTCTCTCCAACCAGCAAACCGAGGGATGCAGGAGGAGCTTAGCTTGTACCCACCTTGGCCCAGTGTGTGCCCCAGGGCTGGCAGGGAGCTGGTCTCCATGAGTGAGGATTCCTTACTGTCAACCCTGCTGCCCTGGGCAGCTGAGGCCAGGTTCCCCATCAGTGAGTTGGGTTAGCTTCTGAGGCCAGGACCAGGACCCCCACCCCGGGGGCTGGGAAGTAGGAGAGGGAGCTGATGCGGGGGGCGGGGGTCCTTTCTCTGCTCTCTGTTCATCCTATCTTCCTTCCTTTCCAATCTCTGCAGAAGGCAAAGGCCTCAGACTCCAAGGGGCAGAATGAGTGTGCACTGGGCACTTGCTGTGGCCAGGTACCATTTGAACATTATCTTATTTAATCCTCAGAATGACTTTTTGAGAAAGAGATCAGTGGACGGACACTTGGGTTGTTCCCACCGCTTGACTTTTGTGATTGATGCTGCTATGGATATCTGAGTCCCTGCTTTCAATTCTTTTGGGTCTATGCCCAGGAGGGGAATCGCTGGATCACATAGTAGTTCTATCTTTCTATGGAACTGATGAAACCTTCTTGACAATATGGACTACCAGGCTGTACCACATCAGGCCGTACCCCAACAGCCTGCGATCAAAACCCAGGGATGTGACTTTTGAAAAGGCTCCCCAGGTGATTCTTAGGTGGCCAATCTATGGAAATTAGGGGTCTATTTTACACATGTACACACGTGTGTGTGTGTGTGTGCATACTTTTATGGATTAATTTATCCATTAGGAAAATTAACACTGACTCGTTAATTCACTCAACCAATATATATTGAGCATCTACTAAATGCCAAGCTCTATGCAGGTGCTGGGAACACAGTGGCAGGCAAGAGACACAGGGTGTCGCCATTTGGGGGCTTCTAATCTAGCAAGGAAGACAGACATTAAAGACTTTATTTCAGTGGTTCTCAACCCAGGCGATTTGTCCTCTGGGGGCCATTTGGCAATGTCTAGGGATATTTTTGGTTGTCACAGCTGGGCTGGGGATGCTACTGGCCATGAGTAGGCAGAGGCCAGGGATGTGGTTACACACTGCACAATGCATGGGACAGGCCCCGACAACACAGAGCAATCTGATCCAAAACGTCAATAGTGCTGAGGAGGAGAAACACTGCTCTATTTAACAAGCATTTTGACCACTCAGCAGTGCAGGGTTTGGGGGAGACGTTAGTAATGGGGCAATGTGTCGTTGAAGTTGGAATTAGGAAGGGAGGGAGAGGGTCCCACACAGCCACCCAGGGGGCTGCCCCAGGGCGAGAAGGCAGACTTCCCAACCCACATGGGGCTCCTTGCCTCCTATTCCTTCCCTCCTCAGTGCCCGGAACAGGGCAGGGACTGGGGTAGGCAGAATAAGGCTCCCCAAAGTGTCCATGTCCTACTCCCTGGCGCCTGTGGATATGTTAGGATACATGACAAAGGGGAATGAATACTGCAGATGGAAGTAAGGATAACAGCAGGAACATTATCCCAGATGGTCCCAATGTAACCATTAGGGTCCTTACAAGAGGGAGAAGAGTCAGTTTAGAGTGATGCTGGGTGAGAAGGACCGGCCTCTTCTGTCTTTGAAGATGGAAGGGGCCACGAGAAAGCGGGCAGCCTCCAGAAACCAGAAAAGGCAAGAAAACAGATTCTCCTTGAGAGCCTCCTGAAAGAACGGAGCCCAGCCAACACCCTAGTTTTAACCCAGTGAGACCCATGTCCGACTTCTATAACTCAATAATTTGTGTTCCTTTCATCCACTGGGGTCGTGGTACGTGTTACTGCGGCAATAGAAAACTAATACAGGGACGCTCTCAGTAGGGTGTCCCCTTAAATGGCCGCAGGGATCCCGAATGGCCTCCCCACTCACCTGGCCTCCAGTTCCTTAAAAAGTCTCATGACGGGCGCCTGGGTGGCTCAGTCGGTTAAGCCACTGCCTTCGGCTCAGGTCATGATCCTGGAGGCCCGGGATCGAGTCCCGCATCGGGCTCCCTGCGCAGCAGGGAGTCTGCTTCTCCCTCTGACCCTCCCCCTTCTCATGCTCTCTCTATCTCATTCTCTCTCTCAAATAAATAAACAAAATCTTTAAAAAAAAAAAAAGTCTCATGACATAAACCCTGCCCCTCCGTAACTCACACAGGCTGGAGCAAGGTCTCGTCTTCACCATAACCAAAACTCGCCTCGAAGAGGTCTCCACTTCCAGATATCTGGCTCTTAAGTGTGCTGCTGGGTTAGCAGATGGCGTATCTGATACTGTTTATTATTTCAACCGGATGTGATTGTTTCTCAGGACCCTGAGGCAGCGAGCGTGACCACCCTGCTGCGGAAGTTCCTTGCGTGTCCCCACCCTGTGGCCTCCACTGCCCCAGGCCCACCTCCCTGCTTGGGAGGGGTGTCAGGCCTATAGGAGGGCTAGAGCCAACACCTCTCCACCACTGATGGAGGCCCCAGCAGCTGGGGTGGCCAGTTCCCAGGCCTGCCCCTCCACCACTGGTCACCCATTCTCCTTGGCCAAGCCTTTCACCATGGGGTCACCGTCCCCCCAAGCTTTATTTCCTCCCTGCCATTGCTCTCAAGGCCTTTGCACTCACTGTCCCCTCTGGCAGGAGCATCTTCTGCCTACCCAGTGTGAGTGTTTCTCCTCCACGCTTCAAGTCTTAATGCCGGCATCCAGGTTCAAGACTGTCCTGAGCGCTGTATGGCCATCCCGGAGGGCCTTCTCCCACCTGGGTAGCTGAAGTGGGCCCCGTTCTCTGCCTTCACAACTGCCACTGAACAGCGTTTGGGAGGCCCTGGGCAGTTGGGCAGCCTCTCTCTCTCTCTCTCTCTCTCTCTCGCACACTCTCGTCAGCTGACAGATTCCCTGATCCATTCTCTCAACACATTCGGCCCATTTTCACTGACGTGCCCAACCTGTATGTGTGACGTCATTCCCAGATTCCCAGCACCGGCCCCAGCTCCCATCAGTACCCCACAGCTTCCTATTTAGTGCTTTACTTGCCTAGCCTCAGTCTCCCTGCTCGAGGGAAGACCATGGTGGCAGGGGCCTGGGTGTCTGTGCTCTCTGTTGCTCTCTCCTGGCCCACTGTAGATGCTCAAACAGCATTTGCCAAGCAGATGCAAGTGTCGTCCCTCTGACCTCTGTATGCATCATCCTCTCCCCCCTCCCCGATCCCGTGACCCAGCAGGAGAAGTTCCTGATCCCTCCACCTGCTGGAGCCTTGCTCCTTCCTCAAACCCCCCAGACAATGCCCCTTCCAGGGCTGCCCTGGAGAGGCAGAGCTCCCTTGCCAAGCCCACAGCCCACTCCCAGCTCCACCCAGACCTTTTCAATGTCCCTCCAGAGAGTGGGGCAGCTCACACAACTTGCCTGGTTAATCACAAGCTTTCATTAAGTTAGGCTGACTGACTGGGTAAACAAATGTTTGCTGGAATCAGTGAAAACCTCCACCCCACCCCACCCTACCCCCAGCCGCCTGAGGTCAGCACTGAACTGGGTGGTATCTGTTTGGGGCTCATTAAGGTGGCATTAGCCCCATTTTACAGATGAGAAGCCAGAGGCTCAGGGAGAGGAATTCATGGGGAGTGAATGAGCCCCCCTGCACTGACTCACAGCCATTTCTTGTCTTGAGCAGCTTTGGGTTTTATTTGCTTCACCATCTGACCCACTGCTGCTCACAGTTTATCTTTCATGGGCTGGAAACGAGTCAGTGAACTGGACATGGTCCCTGCCCTCAGGAACATCCAGCTAGTTCCAGGCTTCAAAGAGCAGAGATGAGCAAGACTGCTCGGAGTGTGGCCTGGTAGGCGGGGGGCTGCACGGAGGAGGGGCAGCTCCAGCCAGGGAGGGGATGGCAGCAACACGGGCTGGGGGGCTAGACAAGAAGGGGTCCTGCCCAAGGAGGGAAGAGGCCAAGATGTTGGGGACACGGGCTGAACTCTGCCAGCTCACCACTCTGAGGAAAGACACCAAAGGATCGAGATGGCAGGTCTTGCTCCTGGAATGGGAAAGAGTCCAGGGCAAAATCCGGAGAAAGGTGGGCAACAGGAAGATAGGAGCGTTCCCTGACTTGGGGCCTCACCCCCAGCTGGCCCCATAAGAAGGAGGGGGCAGTTCCCAGAAGGAAATTGTTTAGCAAATCATTTCTCCTTCCTCCCGCCCCCAGGGTCCCCCTGGACTGCCAGCAATGGCCTCTTACGGATGCACCCAGGAGGGCTAAGGCAAGTGTGATAAGGGGGTGGCGGGCAGAAGGAGGGAGAGTAGCCGAGAGGAGCGGGGGCTCCTCTGGCAGGACAGCAAATCCTAGCAGGGACTAGAGTGTGGGGACAAAAGGCAAAGTAAGAGGTAGCTACCATTTCTTCAGCACGGGCCAAGCGCTCGTAAACTAACCGGCATTCCTTTTGCTCCGGCGGATGCCCCCAGGGAAGGATAAAAGGATGGCTCCAAAAAAGCTGCCATGAGAAAGTGGTCACTGTGGGGGAAGAAACTGGCTTACTGTCATTCTTGCTGCTTGTACTGGGCTCGAGGGAGGGGTTCATGCTCTGAGGGCAGAGGGAACCAGAGGGAGCACAGAGAGGCAGACCCATGCCTACTGTGGGGGACGGCGCTGGTGGGGGGCGGTACTGAGCTCTACGAGGGCGCAGACTTGGTGGATCCCAGTGATGAGGGGCTCTGAGCACGGAGGAGCCTCCAGCCCCCCCAGGGATTGTGGCCCTGTGGCACAGAGGAGTGGAGCTGCCAGCAGAGGCCCCTCCTCCGAAGGACACCGACAAAACCAGCAACAGCAGAGACCCCGATGGTCAGCGGGACTGCAAAGTTGTTGGCTGGACTCCTTCGAGCCCTGGGCCTTCTCTTTCCACCCTCGGAAGGAAGGGGGACAGCCCTTTGCCAAACAATTGACCCTGGGATTCTCATTAACCTTATGGTATGATATATTTGATCTGGAAATTAAAGAAATGCGACCCTTCCTGTACTCCGAGGGTCCGGGGACAACCCATTTTGCCGATGAGAAAACAGTCTCAGAGGGGCAAGAACCTTGCCTCAAATCACTCAAGCGGCCGCATCACAACCTGAGCCAGGACCCTGGTGTTGGACTCTTAGTCTAAAGTTCTTTCTACCCTGCTGACAAATGAGCAGCTGATCAGAGGAAAGCGGCCTTGGGGGAAGCTGAGGAAGCCTCCATGCATTTGTTGGGGAGATCTTCCTTCACACCCTTGAATCAGAGGGTCAGTGTGGTCCTTGGATCAGCAGCATCAGCTTCACTGGGTAACTTGTTAGAAATGCAGATTCTCAGGCCCAACCATAGACGTATTGATTCAGAAACTCTGGGAGTGGCACCCAGCCACCTGTGTATTAATGAGCCTTCCAGGCGATTCTGATGCTCACTCAAGCTTGAGAACCACTGCCCTAAAGTAAGAGAAAGTTCCTGAACATCACACGAGAAATGGGAAGATGGGACCACTCTCTCTGGGAACTTCCCTCTCTCTGATCGGTGATTTCTGCCCTGCCTACTTCTAAAAAGGATTAAAAGAAACACAGCAGGATTGGGACAAACCACCAAAAATGTTCCTCCCAGCCCCCAAATTCAGTGATCCTGGGATCTGACTGACAAGCACCTGCCTGACTTGAGCTTCTTCTCACACGGATGCTTGACAGCGTCAGCCACTTAACTAGGCCACCAGCCAGGGCAAGGGGCAAACTGTACAAAAGCCCTCCTAGGGCGCCTGGGTGGCTCAGCGGTTAAGCGTCTGCCCTCGGCTCAGGTCATGGTCCCAGGGTCCTGGGATCGAGCCCCGCATCGGGCTCCCTGCTCTGCGGGGAGCCTGCTTCTCCCTCTCCCACTCCCCCTGCTTGTGTTCCCTCTCTGTCAAATAAATAAAAAAAATCTTAAGCAAACAAAAAAAAAGCCCTCCTATTTCCAACATGCTCAGTGCTGGCTTATAAGGGTCCAGGTTGGGAAGCCGGCCTCAGGGAACCCCACTTCATGCCCCCAGGCCCTGGCCTGGCTCCCTAACAGGCTGGGCAGGACTGCCCTCAAGCCCCTCCTGTACCAGAAGTGAACGCTTCCTCTACTGGGTGTCTCCGCGTTCTGACGGCCTCTGGACCGTGACTGTTCTACGGATCCCAGAGAGGAGAGAACCATCTATGGAGATGGGCCTGCCAGGGTCCACAGAGGACCTGATACGGTGTGTGGGCCCTGAGGAGGAAGGATGTTTTCCCACAGAGCTCAAATCAAAAACAGTGTTGGTGAGTACAGTTCTACCCAAGGTTAGCAGTAAGAGAGACTCATTTGAGTTGACCTGCAAAGAAGGGGATTGTTACCAGGATCACGGAGGCCTCTAAGAATCCAAGGAAAGGCAGCTAAGAGCAGCTGGGTTTGTGGGAGTCAGAAGGCCATGGAGACATAGAGAAGCTGGGGCTGAGGTGTCCGCCCCCCCATGCCACCACGTACCCCTCTGCAGACCATACCAGGCTCACTCACCCCTCTGCCCAGGCCCAGTTGGCCGCTGGTGTACAACAAGGAATTTGACTGGTCTTTGTCCCTGGTTCCTGGGAGGTGACCTCCAAGTCCTTGGAATTTTCCATGTGATAGAGTGTTGTTTTTATTCATAGTGGATCCCCCCCAAACGTACCCGAGTTTATGCTAACAAGAAGGCTCAAGATGGGGCTGGCCATGCTGGAATGACCAACCATAGGATTGGGTAGGTTCTGAACCCAGTGATAATATCCTGACCTCTGAGGAGAGACAGGGGCTGGAGATGGAGCTCAGCCACGTGGCCAGCGATTCAATCAGTCATGCCTAAGTAATGAAACCCCAATAAAAACTCTGGGCACCTGGCTCAGGCGAATTTGCTAGCTGCTGCCGGAAAGGTAACGCATCCCTCACGAGCCCTATGCATCTCTCTCTTGCTGGTTTGGCTTTGTGTCCTTTAGTGCTGATAAAATTGCAAGTAAAGTGCTCTGAGTTCTGTGAATCATTCTAGTGAATTATCACACCTGAGGGTGTGAGAGAGTTCCTGAATTTGTAGCCAGTACGGTCGGGCCCTGAGAATCTGCATTTCTAACAAGTTACCCTGAATTTGACGCCCCCCAAACTTGCAGCCGGGGTCTGAAGGGAAGGCAGACTGTGGGACTGCACCCCTCATCTGGAGTCTGTGTTAATTCCAGGATTAGTTAGTATCAGAAATATATTATAGCTGTCAAGGACCCCAAGTCCTCAGGACGCTCTAGACCAGCTCACCACCTGCCTGCCAGAACCCCGATTCTAAAGGCCCAAGGAACAAATCTGACTGGCCAACTCATCTTTTCTCTCCAGGCCACAAGTCATGGGCCAGCCCAGACTCTACACAATCCAATCAGGTCTGGCCTTTGCAGATAGGAGGCTTGGGAATGCAGGCCAAGCAAGCAGGCAGCCGGCCTCCCTGGGCTTGGGCTCACACGTTCAAGAGCAGGGGCCCCCATGACAGGGCCAAACATCACCAGAGGTAGCACGAGCAAGACCACAGAAACAACCACTCTCGCTTCTAGAACAGTTTGGGGTGCTGCCAGTCGAAGGTACAGGATGTGGGGGGGATGGGGCCCAGACTGCAGCAGCCCCAGGATTCCCACTAGGGCCACTTCCCCCTGCTGCCTCAAGGCCCCCCCCGCCTCCCTCCATGGCCTGTGGGTGGCTGGGGGCCACAAGGCTCAGAAAGGTCAGCATTATGCTAACGCAAGGGACCAACCTCGTCAGAAATCCAAATGCTATTGTAAAGCAGGGGGGCATGAAAACTGGAGGTGCTCTCTCTCTCTCTCAGCACACTTTGATCAAGGTCTGGGAAGTTCTCAGGTATCCTGCTGACTGTACGTGGGAAGGATTTCTCCCCGTGTTCCCAGCGGCAAGAGGCTGATGACTCACCCCCGCCAGGCCAGTCGAGTGGAACGTAGTGTTACAGTTTTGTTTTGTTTTGTTTTTTTAAAGGAAGTTTTTTTTTTTTTTAGATTTTATTTATTTATTTGACAGAGAGAGACACAGCGAGAGAGGGAACACAAGCAGGGGGAGTGGGAGAGGGAGAAGCAGGCTTCCCGCTGAGCGGGGAGCCTGATGCGGGGCTCGATCCCAGGACCCTGAGATCATGACCTGAGCCGAAGGCAGATGCTTTAACGACTGAGCCACCCAGGCGCCCCCGTAGTGTTACAGTTTTGCCTGTGACGTCTGTGGGGCTGAAGAATCTGTTCCACTCCCTTCTACCCAGGTGCGCTTTCAGGAGTCGGTTTCCAAAGCACGGCCAGCAGGCTGGCTTTCCAGAAAATATCACCGCAGAGAGGCTGGCGGTGTCTCAGAGGCCACAGGCAAAGCGGAGGAGGCCCGTTCTTCTGCTGAGGTAGGTTGCTTCCAACCCCTGCCCTTCCCGTCACTGGTATCTCTGTCCCCTCCCCCCCGGGCCCTGCCACCTTTGCCACCAGCGGGGCACCGCAGCTGAAGCTGATGAGGTAGGTGTGCGGCATCTCACTGGTTCAAAGGCTCGCCTCATCCAGCCCCGAACAGGGCAAGATTCCAATTACAGGACCCTGTCGGGTCCGCAGCACCAGCGTGGTCTGTGCCTCAGGGCACCCTCCTCTGTGACGTTTCTAGATGCCTCTGAATCAAAACGACTCCTGCCCTCACTTCCTCCATGACCACACTGTCCCAAAGTGCCCGAGCGGGGAGGTCAGGATGGGGTGGGGCCAGGTGGAGATGCCCCCATAACTACCCGCTGATTGAAACGTTTAGAGAAAAACAGCACGGAAGGGGCCGCCAAAGGCCCCCGTGGCCCAGAACGCCCTGAGATGTGCCGCTCGTGCTGGGCTGAGTCCGCGGTACCTCAGGGCAGGAAGCATCACGTAGTCTTCAAGTGTGTTCGGTGCCTTCCTACTGGCATGGGACCCCCAGGGTGGGCCAGCGAGGGAAGAAGGGGGTAGGCACTGAGTCTCTCCCCGCCCCAGGCTGCCTGCTTCCAACAGCCTGACGAAACCACCAACTTCACCACACAGTAGATGCTGACCCTGCTTAGCACTTCAGAGACCTCAGGGATAGGCCCAGAAAGCAGGATGAAGCCCAGGCTCTGTTCAAAAGGTTGCCAGTCTGGGGCAGGTGCAGTCAGACCAGGGAGCAACCTGCCTAAGTCAGTAAAACGAGGAGATAGAGGAGACGGGGAGGGCCCGAAGGCCTTTCCAGGCCCCGTTAACCTGCCTGGGAGCTGAACTCAGCTGCTTAGTTGGGGGCTCCCGGTGTTCAAGGGGACCCCCCCGCCACGAAGGCAAACAAAAACCATGGTGGGCACACGGGAGTAGGGCATTAGCACACCCCAGGCCTGGAGGACATGGGGAGGCAAAGACTCACCGCTATCCCGACCCCAAAATGTTTCAGGGCCGCTGCTGTCAGCCACGAGAACCTGAAACCTCCACTCTGCTCTCAAAAGGAATTGCGGTGTTGAAGTGGTGTGAAGCATGGGGGGCCGCACCGGGCCTGTGGGGCCTGCGGCCTGTGGGCAGATCCCAGCACCTCTGGGCCCCCTCATGGCCTCACCACAGTCGGGTTTCCAGAGCAGACAAACTTCGCCACAACCAGAAGGATCCCGCAACCTCAAATTAGGAAAACCCAAACCAACACCAGGCCTGGTAAGTGGTCGCCATGGGGACAGGGAGACATGGCCCCTGTCCAGCACGCTGAGCCCGAGAGCAAGGAGGCTGCAGGGCCCAGGGGCTAGGGGACCGTCCCTCCTAGGAAACCTTGCTGCTGAGGGCAGTCCTAAGACTGGGCCACCTTGACCAAAGGCTGCTTGAGTGACAGCTGGGCTGTTTACCCAGGGCTCTCCTGCCCCCCGCCTCAAGGCCTCTTCCCTGCCGTATCAGTGGTCTTGTGTGGTCTTGCTACGCAGTGTTTTCTCCCGCAAAGGATACCGCTGCTACCCAACTTGTTTTGCTGGGTTCAGAATTAGTGCCAAGTGTGCAAAGCCCTTAGCATAGAGTAGGGGCTGACTAAATGTAGCCACCATCATCACGAGCATCACCATCCCCGCTACCATCTCCGTCACCATCATTTCTACCATCAACGTCACCATCACTACCATCCGCACCAACCATCCCACCACCATCCCCCCCCACCATCCCCCTCACCATCCCCACCATCCCCATCACCACCCCCACCATCTCCATCCCCACCACTATCATCACTCTATCACCAATACCACCACACGACTCTTACAGATAAGAGAACTGAGAACACAGAGCAAGGAACACACAGGAGGTCTCAAACTCAGATCTTCTGCATCCAAGTCCAGCCATCTCTCTGTCCTACCACGACCCCCCCAGCGCATCACGCACAACTTTTTCATCAGCATGATGTCAGCATCTGCCCAAGGTTCGTCAAAGGGTGCCACAGAGAAGTCAGGCAGTGGCTACATGATTTGGACCCGTTCCCTCTCTGACCTCACTGGCCCCTACTCCCTGGCTCGCTCCCTCACTCCCACCACACTCTCCTCCAAGACCTCAAACACCGCAGGCACCTTCCCACTGAGGCCCTCTGCTCCAGCTCAGGAGTTAGCGAACATTTTCTCTAAGGGCCAGATGGAGTCTCTGGGTCACAGACAATATGTAAACAAATGGGCTATATTCCAGCAAAACTTTATTACCAAAGCAGACAGCAGGCTGGATTTGGCCCCACTGGTCTGAGGTTGCCTAAGTTTATCTGCCTGGAACCCTCTTTCCTCTCCTGGGGAGAAAACATCTTCAGGGTTAACCCCTTCGCCTCCTTCAGGTTTTTGCACAGATCTCACTTTCTCCGTGACGTTAACCCTGACTGTCCTTTCTTTTCTCTAATAAATAATTTGAAGTGAAATAAATACAGTAAGAAATTAACCAGTTTTAGATGAACAACTAAGTGGAATCCAGAACATTCACAATGTTGGGCTAGTACCACCTCTATCTTGGTCCAAAACATTTCTTTCCCTCCAAAGTAACACCCACCGATCACCCTTTTTAATGCTACAACTGTGCCCGCCTCTCCTGAACCCTCCCTTTCTTTTACTTTTACTTTTTCATTTCCCTTGTACTTACCACCTTGTAACATTCTGCGTGGCTTGCGTATTCTGTTCATTGCTTCTTCCCTGTCTCTGCCCCGCCTTCCATGAGAATGTAGGCTTTGGGCACCTGGGTGGCTCAGTTGTTAAGCGACTGCCTTCAGCTCAGGTCATGATCCTGGAGTCCCGGGATCGAGTCCCGCATCGGGCTCCCTGCTCGGCGGGGAGCCTGCTTCTCCCTCTGACCCTCCCCCTCTCATGCTCTCTGTCTCTCATTCTCTCTCTCGCAAATAAATAAAATCTTAAAAAAAAAAAAAAAAAAGAATGTAGGCTTCATGAGGGCAGGGATCTTGTTTCCTCCCCTGCTACTCCCCAAGCACCCAGAATGGTGCCTGACACTGAGTAAATGCTCTGTACATCACTGATGAATAGACAGATCAACAGATGGAGAGACAGGCCCGGAAGAGAAGAGATGATTTCCAAAGGGACTTTAAAATAAACACACACATCAAAAAACACATCACACACCATAGTCTTTTCTGAGCCTGAGTTTTCCTCCCTCAAAATGGGAACACAGACGGTGTCTGGGTGGCTCAGTCGGTTAAGCGTCTGCCCTTGGCTCAGGTCATGATCCCAGGGTCCTGGCATCGAGCCCTGTGTCAGGCTCCCTGCTCAGCTGGGAGCCTGTTTCTCTCTCTGTTCCTCCCTCCAGCTCTGCTCTCTTTCGCTCTCTCTCTCAAATAAATAAATAAAATCTTTAAAAAACAAAGTGGGAACACAACGGTCTTCCCTGGGAGGGGCAGGGCGCAGACAGCCTCCCCTGCCCTTCCCCTCGGTTATGTCTCCTCCTATCCCCGCATCAGCTATCCCAACCCTGAACTTAGAGCCCCTTCTCCCTGGGCAGCGTGGAAAGAGAAGGCAGGGGCTCTCATCAAACAGGCAGGGTTGGACTTCTGGCCCTTCTGTCTGTGAGCTGAATGACCATAGGCCACCTCGCCAACCTCTCTGAGCCAGTTTCCTGATTGGTATAAATAATGTCCAGATGCCCTTTGTGAGGGTCAGACAGAGCATGTGCTTAAAGCCCTAGGGCTGTACCAGGCACCAGATAGGTACTAACATGATTTAAACCCTGTTGCTCCCCATCATGGCTCCCTACACCTCCCCACCCTGGGGCTTCCCACCTTTTTCTCTATCCCTCTGTGTCTCTTTAGGAGTTTAGAGAAATTTCCTTCAGGAGAAAGCAGACACCTCATCCTTTTGCAAAAAATGTCCTTTCCAAGGAAAACCATATTTCAAATGTATTTTGGGGCTTACTACACTTTGTCCACACTGGTTTTCACAGTTGAGGAAGTTTGGCCACAAAAACTAACTTTTCACTGCAAAAGTCATCCTCTTCTCTCAGCAAAGCCCAAATTTGGTTACTTTTGTCTTCAGTATGTTTTCTCCTGGTTAAAGAAGAGAAAGGCTGGATGGGGGGGGGGGGGGCGAGCTGACCCCTGAGAAAAGCCACTGGCAGCTGAAGCTGGCCCCTGCAGCCCAGCTGTGGCTATTTGGTTGGAGAAATAAACAGGACTATTTGCTCAGGAAAAAATGCCCCAATTTTTCATAGGATATTCATAAAAATATTTGCATTTCCCTGTGAGTAATAATTACTTCTGCTGCCCCAAGAATGTTTGCATCACCTACCTAAAAGAAACTGAACAGACTCTTTAGAAATCCTTCCCAACCAAATTCCACCCAGCAACCTGGGTATGTGATGATGAAGATATGACAGCCCATGGAAGGGCTGGGAGCTCTGAGGTACAGATAGGAAAGGGAGAGCCCGGCCCTGGCCTGAGTGCTTCAGCTCCTTTTTATCTGAGCGTCAAGATGCCACAGCAAAATAGATTTACTGTGCACATGAGGAAACAAGCCCAGAGAGGCCAAGTATCTGGCCCAGGGTCACACAGCCACTAAGTGGCTAAGCTGGGATTTGAACCTCAGAATGCCTGATTCGTAACTCCCAGTCCATGTGGCCGACACGGAGTTAGTTCAGGGGATACATGAGAACTGGGCCCTCAGAAAGTTTTCCCAAAGTCTAAGACCACATAAGCCCAAAACCAGCGCAGCACAGATGGGGCTAGAGACAGAAGAGTTTCCAGTGCCAAGGTGAAGTTTCCCAAACTGGGGTCCAGAAGACAGTTCTTGATTCCCCTCTACCTATACCCAAAACATGCTTCTCCCCTAGTCTCCCCTTCTCAGCAAATGACATCACCATTCTCCCAGCCACTTAGGCCAAAAACCTAGGTATCATCCCTGATTCCATCTTCCTCCTGGCCTCAGTGGTAAGCAGCCTCCAAGACGGCCCAGTGATTCTTGCCTTCTGGTATTCACAGCCTCCATGGTCCCCTCCCACACTGAACCCATGTGACCAACAGGATGTTGGTGGAGGTGATGGAGTAGGACTCTGAGGCTGGTCATGAAGGTCATTGTGCCTTCTGCCCTGCTCTCTCTTGGCTCATTTGCGGGAAGGGCACTTGTGTAGACCTATGAAGAGGCTCAGGCAGGGAGGAGCTGAGACCTCCTGAAAACAGCCAGCCTTCATTTGCCGACCATGTGAATGAGCCCCCCTTGGAAGTGGAGCCTCCAGCCCCAGTCAAGCCTTTGGATGATGGCAGCCCCAGCCAACATCTTGACTGCAATCTCATGAAAGACCCTGAACCAGAACCACCCAGCTAAGTCGCTCCTAAATTCCTGACCCACAAAAACCATGAGATGACAAATGTTTGTTGTCATTCTAAGCTGCTAAGTTTGGGGTAATCTGTTACACAGCTACCGCTAACTAACCCTGCCTTCTACCTGCAACCATCCGTCAAGTCCCACCAGGCCCAATATGGACATATTGACTCTGCCATCTCCCTTCTCCTCCATGGCCACTGACTGGGGCCAAGCCACCATCACATCCCATAGGATGACAGCAGTAGCCTCCTGACTGGCCTCCCTGCCTCCACCTGCTTCCTGCCCAACCCATTGTCCATTACAGCCTGTGGCCTTCTACGAAGACAAACTACTTCCGGTCCCTCCAATGGCTCCCCATGGCCCATGGGATGAAACCTGAACTCTACCATGAGCTACGAGGCCCTGCAGGCTGAAGCCCACCTGCCCCCCTCCCCGGCCTCACCTCTGGGTTCACTCAGCTCCAGTGGCACTGCGCTGTCTTTTGTTCCTCAGATACACCAGCTCTTCCTGGTCTGAGCTGATGTCCTGGCTGTTTCTTCTGCCTGAAACACTCTTCCCATGACTCTACCTTTGGTTTCCAGCTGAGAAGTCACCTCCTCTCGAGGCCTTCACTGATCACTCTGTCTACTGGGCACCCTCATTATTCCCCATCACCACATCTTGTAGATTCCCTTTATAAACTATAATGACCTGAAATCATTTTATTCATTTATCTATTAATCCTGCTTACTACCATCCACTCTTCTCAACCCCTTAGGTTATTTTTTGGAAGCTGGCACCATGACTATACCCAGTGCCTGGCACCAAGCAAGTACACAATAAAATGTTGTTAAATGAAGGACTAAGTGAACTTCCTGTCTTAATGTGAGCAAGAAAAATCCCCTATCATTTCAGACCTTGGAATTCCCATCAAGGAGTCCTGGCCATGTGAGCCTGGCTGTGCCTTCCCCTCTCGGGGCCTCAGTTTCTCCAGACAAGGAGCTGGGTGGAGGAGCTCTCGGATCCTTATTCGTCCTTGCGATGGATCTGCAAGCAGTTTAGTCACATTCTGCGGAAGGGAAAGGAACCCTTTGCTGTGTGCTCCTGGAAGCAACTAGAGGGCCTCACCCTGGGGTTCTACAGAGCTGGCACTTGGTCCTTAAAGATCCCCCTCAAGGCAGCATCTCTGCAGAAAGAACTGTCTCCTTTAAATTCCTGACCCAGTAAAGCTCACGGGCTACCTCTCCCACGAGCACACTGGTAAGCTGAGAATGAGCCATGGCACCTGTGTTCCCTGCAAAGGCCTGGGGAACCGCCCACCACCGGCTGCCTCGAACTGTGGCCCCGGCTATGCTTGCGTGGCCCACAGAGACGGGCCGGGCATACGGTACAGACCGCGCCGTAGGTGACCACTCACAGGAGACTAAAGACGGTGTCTGGGGAAGGGGAGCATCCAGCTGGGCACTTACAGAGGCAGGGTCTATGCTGGGGTCCTAGGCCCCCATGACTACTTTCCCTCTGTACCTTCTCCTCCTAAGTCCATGACACAGCAGATTACTCTGCAGGGACAAGCCAGTTGGCCTTACAAAGTCTTCCTCTGAAATGCTTCCTTAATGGTGAAATGGCCAAGGACAGCTCTATTTGGCAGATTAGATTTCTACCCTTAGGAATTCAGAATCAAATTTGAATGCAAAAATCAGAGACTGCCACGAGGAGACAGTGAGTAGAACACGGTGGTCTGAGCTTCCTATTGATGCTGCAACAAATTACCACAAATTTAGTAGCTTCAAATAACATGAATTTATGATACTAAATTTCTGGAAGTCAGAAGTCTGAAACTGGGCTAAATTCATGGTGTGTGCAGGGCTGGTTCCTTCTGGAGGAGACTCTGTCCCCTCGCCTTTTCCAGCTTCAAGGGGCCGCCCTACATCCTTGGCTCGTGGTCCCTTCCTTGGTCTTCAAAGCCAGCAGCCTCATCGCTCTGACCCCTGGCTCTGTCGTCAAATCTCCCTCAGCCTCCCTATTGTCAGGACTCTTGTGATGACACTGGCCCACCTGGATAACCCAGGATAACCTCCCCATCCCAAGATCCTTAACTTCATCACCTCTGAAAAGTCCCTTTCACCGTGCAGCTAACATACAGGTGGCATGTGGACGTCATCATCTTTGAAGGACCCTTATGCAGTTAACAACAGTGGTGACTAAGATTCTATGCTCCAGGGGCACCTGGGTGGCTCAGTCAGTTTTGTCCAATTTGTGTCTGATTTCTGCTCAGGTCATGATCTCAGGGCTGTGAGATCGAGCCCCATATCGGGCTCCGTGCCCAGCACAGAGTCTGCTTGTCCCTCTCCCTCTGCCCCTCTCCCCACTCGCGTGCGCACTCCCTCTCTCAAATAAATAAATAAATAAATAAATAAGACCATATGTTCCAGAGCCAGACTGCCTGGCTTCAGATCCCTGCTGTGTCCTTTCCTAGCTGTGTCACTCTGGGCATATCACTCAACCTCTCTCTGCTGTAACTGATTCCTTTGTGCCTCAGGGACAGAAGTCCCGAGATGATGCGTGTAAAGCATTTGGTACAGTGAAGACAGTTCAGTGAAAGAGGGCTGTAATTATCCCCTTCTCTCCACCAGACTCAGAACTAATGGATGTCAGAGCTGGGAGGGGCCCCTCACTGAACGGCTAGGGACAAAGAGGCCCAGAGGGGAGAAGTGAGTCATGCAGGTCATACAGCATTTTCTCTGACAGCTTCCCATTACCCTCTAACCAGCACCTGGCACAGACTAGCCTGAAGGAGGAGGGTTTGTCAGGGTGGATGTCACGCCCCCAGCACCCTGCCCTGCACCCAGTACAGGCTGGAGGTCACGGCAGCCAGCGAGTCACACGGAGGAGGAGGGAAGTG
Source organism: Neomonachus schauinslandi (assembly GCF_002201575.2). Classification (NCBI taxonomy): domain Eukaryota; kingdom Metazoa; phylum Chordata; class Mammalia; order Carnivora; family Phocidae; genus Neomonachus; species Neomonachus schauinslandi. The sequence goes on along the minus strand of NC_058408.1, from coordinate 142,741,836 downwards.
CTCCCTAGCGGACCATCTGCAGGAAGCACCTGCAGGTGGCAGCCCCAGCCAGAACCTCACATGCCCGGTTCCCACCCCACCCACCAGGCTCAGGGGCCAGAGTGAGACACAAGGCATCTTTCCCCAGAAGAGGTCAGCAGGACTAATCTTGGCTAGGAACAGAGAGACCCATGATCAGGGCCAAGACAAAGCACTCTGGAGCGCAGATGTCAGCCAGGCCCCTTGTTTCTCCATGTGACCTCAGATTGGACACCTTTGGGCCTCCATTTCCACCACAGAAGAGCAAGGTGCTGGATAGATCTGTGGTCCTCTATCTGCAATCCTGATTTCCAGCATCCAGGAGACCCTGACCAACTTTCAGTGAGTTCTGGAAGAGCCGTACATAGACACCAAGCTGAAGCACCTGCCCAACTTGCTTGTCTAGGCATCAAAGTTCATCGGTGTGTGCAGTTCAGGCTGAACAGACCTGCTCAGAGGTGTCTGCGATTAACAAAGAGGGGGAAACGATGATTCACTTCACTCTGATGGCCTGTTTAGCAGGCAAATTCCTCCACAAAAGGAGAGAGGAATCACCATGGGTCCTTGGCAGAAGCTCAGTTAGGCGCTGTTTCTTCCAACCAGAGGGCTGACTCACCCCAAAGGCTTTCCCCTCCCATAAATCTGGCCTAGGCAGGCACTGCCCCAACGGTTCAATTTCCCCCACCATCACACTGTCCTTGAACTGACACCAAGGACTCCTAGAAAGACCTTTCCAAAGCTCTATACGGGCCTCTCCCAGGCTCAGGGGCAGCTGAGAGTAGACTTTTGAACAGAAAGATGCCCAAAGTGGGGTGGCCTCCAGGGCCAAAGCCAGGCCTTCACTTATTTCCTCACTGAGAAAAGTATTCTTCTTGCCCCAGGGCCTTTGCAGATGCCATCCCTCTGCCAGATATATATCCAGTATCATTGTTTATTTTTTAAAGATTTTATTTATTTATTTGAGAGAGAGAGAGAGAGCAGAAGTAGGGGGAGGGAGGGGCAGAGGGAGAAACAGGCTCCCCGCTGAGCAGGGAGCCCAACGTGGGGCTCAATCCCAGGACCCTGAGATCCTGACCTGAGCCAAAGGCAGACGCTTAACCGACTGAGCCACCCAGGTGCCCCAGTATCATTTTTAATGACACATTTCAAGCTTAAAGAGAATAAAAATTTTTTAACATGTATCCTCACAGGTTTTGTCAAAATAATGCATTGAGTCTGCACTGAGAGACACATAGGTTATTATTTCCAAATTTCTTACCATCACAAATAAGGCTGTTCGGAGCACTCTAATGCACATCACCCCCACTTCACTGGCCAAGTGTTCACGTCTCACTTAGTGTCACATCATTCCTTGAACCCCCTTCCCATCAATCCAAGAGTTACGTCTCCACCTTCCTCTCCCACTGCTCCCCAGTCTTTCCTTCAAAGCACATTTCATAACTTGTGTCTTCATCAGGTTCCCATCCAAGAGGACAGGGACCACATCCCTCTTGCTCACCAGGGACCAGGGCCGAGGATGCTGCCTGGCACGCAGTAGACGTCGGTGTCTGTAAATAAGTAAGTGTTTGCATGAACGACTGAGCAGAGGCGTCACTCCAGAAGCAGGCCGTGCTGTGCTCTTTTCCGCTCAGGACTCAGAGATGAACCTGGCGCGTCTCCCACCTGCCCCCTACTCTGCCCTCGGGTTCCCGCTGCTTCTGAGAGCCCTGGGCCCGGAGCAGGGAGCCCTGGCTCCTCACAGCCAGATGCCAGGGGCTGTCTCAGACACAGCAGGTCTGGGGAACACGCTTCCCTTGGCCTTGCCTGGCCGTGAAAAGCAGGCGCTCAGGGAACCCAGAGCCGGGCCAGAGTCTGCACCTCATCCCTCGCATCCCTGCGCAGCTGGAATGGACCAGCCCCCACCTGCTGGCCGTACCTGACCTTGGGGTCAGGCCAAGGAGCAGGGCTGGGCAATGTGCCTTCACTTGCTACCAATCACTTAAAGTCTCTGTTTCCAAGCTTCCTGAGAAAGTGCTGGATGCACAAAACTGAGGGATGGCTAAGAAAATGATACGAATAACAGCCACTCGCTGCTATTCCTGAGCAACGTTCTTCATAGGCCGACCTGCCTCCATCCTGCAACTCGACAAGGCAGGTCTGGCTCTGACGGAAGAGAAAACTGAGGAATGGTGAGCCGTGATTTTTATCTGCCTTTTTATTTCACTTCCCCCCCCAGCTCATCATTACAGCCTGTAACCTAAGTCCCAGGGGCAGGGCTCGGTCAGGGTCTGGCCAAAACCCACAGAAATCAGAGCCCTCCTCCTTGAGAAACATCTTGGGCCCACACATGCGAGGTACTTCCTGTCTCCTCACTTTAATTCTGACACCAGCTCCTGAGGTTTGACTGCCCAGCCCCATTTCAGAGGTGAGGAAACTGAGACTCAGGGTCCTGTCTTTGGTAACCGTCAGGAATGGTAGAGTCAGGATTCCAACCCAGATCCTTCAAAAAAACAAACCCCTCAGCCAAGGCCCTGGAGCAGGGAGCCCTGGGAGCTAGAAGGTCAGAGGCTCCGAATGAAACACAAGGCAAGTCACACGGGCAATTTTAAACTGGCTGGGAGCCACCTTAGAAGGGAAAGTGAAACAAGTAAAATTAATTTTAATAACGTACTTTATTTAACTCAATAAGTCCAAAATGTTACCATTGCAACATGTAATCACCATAAAAAAGTGTTAATGAGACATTTTACCCTTTTCTCATACTAAGTCTTGGAAATCCAGTGTATATTATATGCTTATGGCACATCCCAGTTCAAACTGGCCACATTTCAAGGGCTCCCTGGCCACACGTGGCAACAGGCTACCGGCTTGGCTGGGGCATATCTAGAGCAGCAGAGAAGCACGGAGAACCAGGGGCGACTCATTCACGTCCTCCCCCTCTACCTACTCACACTTGCTGCGTGCTAGCAACGGGCCAGGCGGCAGAAGCAAGCCCCACGCCCGTGACTTTACACGGGGAGGGGGGCAGACACAGAAAGGGTAGCACTGAGGGGCACCACGCCCCACTGGCTCAGTCCCAGAGTTTCACATCCTGTCCCCCATAAGGACATGGTTGGTCATCTTTCAGGGCCAGAGCCCCTGAACTGAGGTTTGGAAAACATAGGCATGTCACACCCTCCTCTCCTGGACTTCCGGATCATGACCACTCCCCCTCCTTGCTAAAGAAAACTTGGCACACGACCTCCTGGTATCACTGTCATCCTCAGGCCCTAAGGGAATCCTTCGAGTTTGTCCAGACCTGATGCAGGAGCTCCGCTCCCCACCCACCGGCAGGCAGAGGCCGATGGCAGAGGCGGTGGAAGTCGCTCGGGTGTGTCCCTGCAGGTGGCAGGGCTGAGGCAGCTGTGATTGCCCAGCTGCCCTAAAAGGCAGGGCCCAAAGGTCTCCTCTCCCTGTAACTGCCACCAGGCCTGAGCCTGGCAGCAAGTCTTCCCGGAAAGGCAGGAAAGGAAGGGAGGGAGGAGAAGGGGAAGGGAGCTGCCCAAAAGACTCTCATTAAGAGAACTGCTCCGTCTGCAAATTCCCGGCAGTCTCATCCGCTTGCACGGAGGGAGCACCTTGGTGGGGGTGGGGGTTGTCAGGCCCCCACCCCTACACAGGGATGGGGCCCGGAGCAGGCTCTCCTCAGACAGCTGGTGACAGGACAGCAGGGGACGCTGAGGACAGTATTGGGTGCTGGTTAAGGACTCGATACCTGGAGTCAGGGGCAGGTCATTGCACGTGGCCACTCACTAGTTCAGTGACCTTGGGCCAAACACTCTCTGAGCCCAGGTTGCTGCATCTCTGAATGAAATAGGAACATTTACTTTGCCACTCAGGGTTGGGAGGAATGACTGAGAAAACACGTATCTCTCGAGCGCACTCAGTGCCCAGTGGGTGCTCAATCCATAGCAGCTCTCACTGTCGTCCCCGCTGGTCACCGAGGACCAAACACTTAGCCCCGCACCTTTCCTCTCCATGTTTATTGCTCCGCGGGCTGCATCTCACTCCCTGGGCCCATCAGCCAGGGCTGCCCAAGGCTGCCTCTCGAGCTGTTCTCAGGCACTCAACACAGTCCAGACCGACCCCCAAACTCCAGGTAACATCACACTGCCCAGCCTTTGGGAACCAGAAAGGCGGCTGGAGTCAATCCCTGCAGGCATGCTAACACAGCTGCAGGAGCCAGGCAACCCCTCTGGCACTTGAGGGTAAGCCAGGATCCTGGGTCCGCCCAGGGACGGTGCACCGCACACCGTACAACCCTGGGTGGTGAGTGGATTAGAGATGCCCCCTCCAGCCTCAAACCCTGGAGACACCCCGGATCTTCACTTTCCCTCCGTGCCTTACATTCCACACCGAGTCCATCCCTAAGTGTTTGGGGCTAGCTCAAAACTCATGCCTGTACCTTCCTTCTGTCTCCACTTCTGCCACCTGGACCAGGCCAGCATCCTCTCTTGCCCCTCAACTGGACCAGCCTCCTTCCTGCTCTGCCACCTCTCTGTCCTCGCCCCCTTCAGCCCATCTCCACCTGGCGGCCAGAGTTGGCCAGACCCAAATCAAAATCATGGGATTCTCTCACTTAAAGTCCTCCAATGACCTCCAACATCCAACTGCCTTGCTCAGCCTGCATCCATACCTGCCTCTCTGCTCGGCCCCTGTCAGCCCCTCAGCCCCTGTCGGCCCCAGACCCGCACGCCACTGGACAGCCCGACCTCCTCCCGTGCCCAGCTCCGGGTCTCTGCTCCAGCCGTGCTTCCTGCCCCATCATCCCACGAGGGCTCCTTTCTGACACCTGTTCTCACGTGCCCCCCACGGAGGCTCCCTGGGCCCGCCCCAGCATAACACCTCCCCTTGCAGAGACTGTCCCCCCTCCCCCCGGCATCGAATCCTGCTTTATCTCATCAACTCTGCAGTATTCATCACTATCAGGAATTATTCCTGTTTGTGTATTTATAAATTGTTTCTCTCCACATGACACGATCTTATGTGCTTCCTGGTTCACTGCCCGTCTACCACCTCCACCCAAGGGCAGGATGCAAATCCAGACAAGGTGAAAAGTTAGCCCTCCATAAATGCATGTGACTGTCCTCCTACTCGCTGAGCCATCTTGAGATGGTCACATCTGAGCCCCTCTGAGCCTTGAGCTCCCGCTTGTAAAATGCCACCTCCTATCACTGACCCCGAGGGAGGGTGGGGAGAGGGAGGGGGGCATCAGGGAAGGAGGAAGGGAGCAGATACTGTCACCACCAGAACAACCTTTGCCCGAGTGACAGCGTCCACAAGCCACAGCGGGGCAGGGGGGGCGTTGGTCACCCCAGTGACCGGCGGCTCCTCCAGAGGCCCCCGATGGAGGCCCCAGGGAACCCCAGATCTCTGTGTAGAAGGAGTCTGACAGGCCCCACCCACTTCTCGGCTCCTGAACTCTGCTGCCTCCGCTCAGACACCTGGAAAGACCTGCTTTCTGGCCCCAAGAAGTATTTACGTTTTGATTAAGTCTGGTTTTAAACCACCAGGTAGGCTGGCTGGAGGCCGATGCGCCCCAGCCAGTCCAGCTGTAATAACACAGTGCACCGGGTTGGGGGTGGGGGGCAGGTAACAACGGTGGGACCGGGGGAGGAATCGCCAGGGTTCCAAGCGGCCCCCAACGCCACCCTCAGCCTAAGCCGCCTGCCAGAGAAAAAGGACAACCCGCTCCCATGAACAGAGGCGGGAAGGACTCCGGGGAGCCCTGGAGTTCTGCCCTGGAAATAAACATGCAGGGCAAGGAGCACAGGATACTCAGACCAATCCCGGCCTCCCAGGCAGCGACCGCTCCCCTCGGGCTGCCCCCTCCCAGTAAGAGCCTCCTTCCACCACGTGGTGTCTCACCCAGGAAGCAGGAAGTGGGTCCATTACAAACTGGGGACTTGCACCAAGTCACATTTTTATCCTGTTGGATGTATTCTGAGGACTCCACTGACCATCTACAGTTACGAGGCCCCAGGAGGCTGGGACTGAGCCCCAGTATAGATGTTACTATCTTCCTGTCTCCCTGAAAGTGTGACTCTGGAGGAAGTAAGTTAAGTACACATCCCAAAGGAATGTGTACTCCTGAATTCAAAATGCCCACTAGCTAAGACCTGCCTCATCACCCACTCCCTGCCACCCCACCCGGAAAAGGAAAACGTCCAGGCAACTAACAAAGGCATCTTTCATTCATTTCCGGGCCCTTCCACAGGAAATCAAGTTTCCTCGGCAGAAAGCAGGATTTCTGTTTGTACCACTTGGAGCTACAATGGCAAAAAGATTTCATTAAGCCTGGGAGCTCCAAACAGATGGCGGTGTCTGCCTGGAGTACCAGGACTTAAGGAAGGCCTCAGTGGACAGGACTGTGATAATTGATTAGCAGTGTCTCACAGGCAGGGAGAATAGTGTGCAACACGTTTACCATTTAGGTTTAGCTAGGAAGCAAAACCAGAATGGGAATTCAGAAAACCCAGGACTCAACTGGCAAGGAAACATGGTCAAAGTAACCCAAAAGGAGAGCCAGGGGCTTTTGGAGGACCAAAGAGCCACTGGCAATTTCTAGGGCAAAGGGACAAATCACTCCCCGAAAGATCAAGTCACTTCCTCAGCAGCTGTCAGATGGGACGTGTCCCAGAGCCGCTCGCATCTGGGTTATCGCTCAACCTACAATCCACTCTCAGCTCCTCAGAGGGACACAATTCCAGACTTCTCCAGGAGATGAAAGGGTATTTGACCTTTAGGGCCCAAAAATAAATATCCAGTTATGAACACAGTTTGCTGCTGATGGGGAGGCCGTGGTGGGGTGGGTCTCCCTGACAACAGACGTCCCACTTAAAGACAAGGAACAAGGAGCAGCTGGGCCACAGAATGTTCCCTGAGCAGACTTCCAGGAGTCAGAGCTGTGCACAAGGAGGGTTCACAGCAGGAGAAAATGACAGGTCCTCCTAAAAGAGCACCATCAGTGTTTTTTTAGGACAAAGTAGGCACTGCTGCCTATGTTTCCACCTCAACATGAGGCCCAAGGAAAAGGCTCCCAACATGACCGCCGGAGGCAGCCTTCCCAGGAAAGCCAACCCCTGGGAGGTTTTCTAGCTGGGTTCACAGTTTGAGAAGCATAGCTAACGAAGGAAGGGCTTGGAGGTGAACAACATGGATAATTACAGGGTTGGAAGGAGGGTGAGTTCAAGGAGGCCGGCATCCCTCAGCCAGCCATCCAAGGGTAACTTCCAGGGAAAGTGAGTTATTTCCCAGAGGAGCAAAGGAAAGTCTCCATATCTACAGAACAAAAGACTCTGTAGAAATGAACTCCTACTGCAACACAGTGGATTTACGCCAAGACCGGAGGGGAACGTTCCAGAACATATTACATGAAATTGGAGGAGGAGGCTGTCACTGCACTGTCATGGGGTCTGGGGTGTGGAGATCAGGGGGACATCTATCTGGGGTAACCCCAGCTCACCTCTGATGAACTGCATGACCTCACCAGGCCACTTCCCCTCCCCAGCGGTGAGCTTCCTTCTCTACAGGACAGGAAGAACATTCCCCACCCCGTGTTGCTCGTGGGATTGCCGTGAAAGAAGCCAGATGTCAGAGAGCAGACATGAGGGGACTCCACTCCTTCAGCACCCAAGGGTGGGCAAAATCAACCCCTGGTGTTAGAACCACCTTGGGGCAGGTGGTGACTAGAAAAGGCTCCAGGGGGTGGTCTGCGTCCAGGATGTGTGCACCTTGGGAAAACCCAGGTCGTTATGGCTTCTGTACTTTTCTCCATGGACCATCCGCCTCAGTGAGAAGCTTGCTCGGAAAAACTGTCTGGAACTCTTTTGTAAATCTCTAGGTCAATATAGTAATATAAGGGAGAAAGTTCTAGAACACAGGTGCTACTGATCCCCTCGGAGCAGAAGGCAGGTGAGACGATCTCCTGATGTCCGATTTCGTCCCGTGATTGGGAGGAAGCTGAGGGAAACTTGTCCCCTTTCTGGGACTATGAGTTTCTAAGCTGAGCCACTGTTAGGAGGCAGCAGGGGCAGCCCCTGCCCACCGCTAACTGCACCCTGACGTCTTTCTCCAGCCTGGGCTGCCACTCCCCCTCCCCATCCCCACAATACACGTTGTTGCCTGCTCTTCTTGGGCGCAGGCTCCTGCCTCTGGCTGGAGCAGCTCCCAGCAGTGCTGACCCCAGACTGGGGGTCCAATCGTGTGGCTCGTCCTTCGGAAGGTAACACTGGTCTTCAATTAAATGTCAGTGGTGCGTCCTACAAAACAGAATATTTGTTTTCTCCTCCCTCCTTGGCCCACTTCCTGTGCACCTTGCAATTTTAAAAACCCAGCTGCCAACTCACAAGTACTTGTGGTGCCCTGGTGCCTGGGCTCAGAGGGCAGGCAGATTTTTCCACTCCTCAGCAGCATTTTGCTTGAGGGAGAACGCCACTTGGAGTTTGAAGAAAAATCCAAAGTCCTGACACAGGAGCATTTGCAATGGGCTGCTCGCTGTCACTGGAGCTGGGCGCATGGTGAGAAGGGGCCGCTTTGATGGGGGTGGCACACGGGAAGGCGCTCCGTCACAATGTCATCATGAGGTCAGAGGCACCTTCTCTCCTCCAAACCTCACTGACAGCATGAGAGCTTGGCTAGACCATGGCTTTCACATGATCTCACGAGGGCCCCACAGCGTGCCCCTGGCATCCCTTAGGAACCATTCAAGTGAGCAATTTCGCCTGAACAACAGGTTTCTAAGCAATTTAAAAACAAGTTCAGAAACTATTGATTGGAGGAACTTAAAGCCAGGATTCTGTGTAATGTGGTCTGAAAGATCACCCCCAGGATGGGCATCTCAGTCCCTGTCGGAGCTTCTCGGCACACCAGGGCTGTGGCCTGCGTAAGAAAGAACAGCTCTCTGCTGCTTTCTGTGGCCTCTCAATGACCCACTGGGATGCAAGCTCCTGGGGAAAGAGTCTGCCTTACTCAGCAGGAGTAGTTCAATAATCCTGATGAACGAGTGAGTAAGCAGATGAGCAAAGAGCACTGACCCCAGGGGGCTGCACTGTGAGGATCAAACAAGAGATCACGTGTACACAGTAAGTGCTCAATAAACACCAGCTGAGACTCAAACTGGGGTCTGTGCAATGTTCTCTCACGACCATTAAGTCAATATGATCGGAGAGTCCCACCCCGTCCTGGCACACGGCAGCATCCTTGCGCGTGACTTCAAATGTACTTATTCCCTAAAGGTAAAAACTAAGTTTGGGGCTTATTTATTTTTTTTAGAACTCTCTGAAAGCCCCCCAGAACAGCGACCGGCCCGAGGCACAACCCAAGAACAATGAGCGGATAAGCGCCGAGCAAAGGCACCAGGCACCTGTGAAAGGCAAGGAAGAGGTCCTTGAAGACAGTTCCTTCTTGGCTCGGCAAAGCAGCTCTGCACCTACCAGCACCCATGGGAGCCGTGGTCACACCCTCGGCGGCCGAGGCATTCAGCTCAGACCCACTCACCCAGCCACAACCGGAACGGCTGATCCCAAAAGAGGCCCGCGTCCAGACACCTGTCTTTCCGAGGATGTCAGGCATGTAGCTAAAAGGGTGCACAGGCTTCACTGAGTTTCCTGCTGAATTTGGTGACACCTGGGAAGTCCAAAGGATCCCTCCTTTGCCTCTGATGCCAGCTCACAGAAGTGGAAGAGATCGATCCACAGGAAACGTAAAGATGATGGAGAAAAACTCCCCGTCGGATCACCCCCCCAGGCCTCCACCTGCCCACTGCTGGCTCCAGCGGGCCCCGTCATGTAGTTCCCACTACCTGAGACCCTGTACGCCAAATCCACCCACCAATTTAACGTCTACTCATCCCTCAAGGGCCAACTCAGGTCTCACTTCCGCAAAGCTTCTCCCTCTACCCGAGTCAGGGACCACCTTTCCTAACCCTCTTGCTTTGCTCCAACCCTCCCCATCTATCCCGAGTGCACTTACTAAATAAACACACTCCCATCGCAGACTTGCACAGCACTGGGCTTGCTGCCAGGAAGACGGGGATGAAAGCCCCCTCCCTCCTTACAGGAGCCCAGTCTAGAAGACAAGACAGACATGGGAGCAGAGGATTATGCCCAACAAGGAGATCTACGGGACCTGCATGAACAGAAGGCTGTAGAAACACAGAAGGGGACAACAGAGGACCCAGAAGGACAAGTAGGTGTCCACCAAGCAGAGGGTGGGAGAGCACTCCAAGCAGAGAGGGATCCTTGGGGATGGCTGGATCAGGGGGTACCTGGGAGGGAGAGGAGTCTGGGGAGAAGCTGGAGCCAGCTTGTGGAAGGGAGGCACGTCAGATGCAGGCTTTGGAGACATCGTGATCTTGGCAAGACCAGGAGGCATGTCAGGGGCTACTTCAAAGGTCCAGGAGAGAGGGGGAATGAGACTGAACCAGCAGAGTGGCAGCAGAGGTGACAGAAGGGGACCGAGGCATGAGAAGGGGCAGGCGACATTCTTCCAGAAGCCATTCAGCACTTAGGAGGTTTTCATAAGCAAACTCCTCCGCTAAGCAAGTGTTCTTTGTGAGCAGCTTAGACCAGCTTTTCTATTTTTTTTTAAAGATTTTATTTATTTATTTGACAGAGAGAGACACAGCGAGAGAGGGAACACAAGCAAGGGGAGTGTGAGAGGGAGAAGCAGGCTTCCCTCGGAGCAGAGAGCTCAATGCGGGGCCCTGGGATCAGGACCTGCGCCGAAGGCAGACACTTAACGACTGAGCCACCCAGGCACCCCGACCAGCTTTTCTATTTTACTCGAGCACAGAGCAGCCTCTCAATCATTAAGTAATTACTGGACTCAGTTTCAAATTCTAGAAATATCTCTGAAAAGATGTGCTTGACCTCCCAGACCCTGACAGTGGCTAAACAAAGAACACAGTGGTACAAACTGAAAACAAGAGAACCACACCTAGGCTATCCCAGGGAGACCCAGAGCTCAGCCCTGTGCTTAAAGCAAAACGCCTCCAGGAAGTCAATCAACAAACCATGACTGGGCCACAGGGAGACGTGGGAGGGGGAGGCATGCGGCACAGGGACCAAGGAAGCAGGGAAGCCGCTCCCGTCCAGGACTCCACTCATCCTCATCTGAATGGCTGTGGTTGGTCAAGTCACCCACCCTCGCTGGAACTCTGATCCTACATCCTCCAGAAGAGAACGCAGGGACTGCAAACATGCCCACGGGCTGCTACCCTCCTTGACCCCCACGGTGGGAGCTGAGCCACAAGCCCCTACCCAGCCCAGAGCACCAGCTCTCAAAAAGCAAAGATATTAAGCACTTCCTGCCACAGAAGAGAAATGCTTGTTTACAGCCCTCAGCAGGTCCAGCCCCAGGTCTTCAGGAGAGGAAAGGTGCCCAGAAATCCTTGATCACAACAATGACCAAAACAGCTGCAGGCTGGACTTGTAGAGCCCCATCGGAGGCCTGGGGCAGGGTCCCTGGAAGGTGGGGGGGGGGGGTGGGGGTGGTGACAGCTCCACAGACACGGAGCTCTAGGTACAGAAGAGCCCCCAGCAGCTCCCACACCACCACCACCAACAACAACACCAACACCAACAACAAAACCCCACCTTACTCTCTCCATCCCCCAAAGCCTATTTTTTTAATGAAAAAAAAAAATCTTTCAAAATGACAGTTTTGAAAAGAAAATATGCTCCCTTACCATAGTTTCTCATGGAGTTAAAAATACAAGTAAGTGTTGGAGGAAAAGAAGTTTTGTTTAAGGTCAAAGGGGGAAAAAAAAGTCATGTTTTTTGAAATCTCGGAAAATAAACAGACTCGGGCCTCATGTGCAGGCTCTCTGGGAATGTGACCTGTGGTGCTGCTGGGGGTCGGAACGCCATTTAAAGGAAAGCTCAAGGGCATGCCTGAGGCCGGGGATTAGTGGCTCGGACACTGCATCCCCCTCTCCAGAGGACCAGCCTGCCGGCCACTCGGGACGGGGGTGTCCAGGAGATGAGAAGCTGAGGCGGGCGCGTGAGAAGAGCAAGGGGAACGGCGGGCAGACAGCCCGGCCACCCTGGAAAACAATACCGGGGCCAGCAAGGGCTCCAGGGGCTGGGGCTGGATGGAAGGATGCTCAGCCGAGCAAGCAGGTGATGGGGACACACTCCAGGCAGGCAGCAGCTGTGACACCCGTGAGGGACAGTAGAGCCTCTGCGCACTAGGGGACGGGGTCACGCTGGGTAGTTCCTCAGCCTGGCCCACCTGCCTCTCAGCAGTAGCCAGAGAACTCACAACAAAGCCAGCCCCGGAGGAAGCCAGGAAGCAGGGCTCAGGGGTCACTCATGCATTCAGTACATATTTATTAATCCTACTTTTTGCTGGATCCTCATCAGGTACTGCAACTACAACTAGACAGCTAGACAAGGCCCTCGTCTGTCTGCACAGAATTTACATTTTGGGGGCTCAGAGCCCTTCCACTCTTTCCTTCCCCCGCCAACCCTGGTGGACCTGTCAGTCCCATGGGGTACTTACTAACGTGTGCTGAGCCCTCTTGCACACGGGCTCGAGTAAGCCCTGCCCCTCCACCTCCCCCACCTGGGGTTCGTAAACTCCCGGGGAACTCTGCAGGCCGTTGGGGTGGGGAGGGGAAAAGACCCCGCACAGCTGTCCATAGCGTGGAGTGCTATTGGCCATCCGTAGAGACACAGCCCCATTCAATTACTGCACACCTCCCACATCCCTAGCTCCGAGCTAACCCTGGGAGCAGGGAACACAGGCGTGGGCTCCATTCCTACCTAGGAGAAGCACCAAGCCCAGAGAGGGAGAACCAAAAGCAAAGGACGAGGAAGCACCTAGGAACAGCAGGGAAGTAGGGCTCAGAGCAGGGCTTTGGATCTAAACCTGACCATTTACTAGCTGTGTCTACCTGGGAGAGTCACTTCCCTTCTCTGAATCTCAGAGTCCCCTACAGTAATGTGGAGATGACCATGCCAACCTTGTAGGTACGCATCTGATGACCGGCTTGCCACTGGCATTTGACAAAGCAGAACGATGACCATCCTCCTATGTGGGCCTTACAGAAGTGTGAACAACGGTGTGGGAACACAGGGGAGGGGGCCGTGGATTTTGCCAGAGAAAATGCAAAACATTTTAATTAAAAGATGAAATGTCGGGGTGCCTGGGTGGCTCAGATGGTTGGGCATCTGCCTTCGGCTCAGGTCATGATCTCAGGGTCCTGGGATCGAGTCCCGCATCGGACTCCCTGCTCAGCGGGGGGCCTGCTTCTCCCTCTGCCTCTGCTTCTCCCCCTGCTCATATTCTCTCTCTCTGTATCTCTGTGTCTCGAATGAATTAAAAAAAAAAAAAGGTGAAATGTCACTGGGGCAAAACCTGGGATAAGAACATAATTTCTTTTTTTTTTTAAAGATTTTATTTATTTATTTGAGACAGAGAGAATGAGAGAGAGAGAGAGCACATGAGAGGGGGGAGGGTCAGAGGCAGAAGCAGACTCCCTGCCGAGCAGGGAGCCTGATGCGGGACTCTATCCAGGGACTCCAGGATCATGACCTGAGCCGAAGGCAGTCGCTTAACCAACTGAGCTACCCAGGCGCCCAAGAATATAATTTCTACAAAAAGAAAAAGTAGAGAAGACATTCCAAGCCCAGACGAAATAGGCATTTTTTTCTCAGGGGCCTTTTATGACATTTCCTTGTCCTGAAATGAAAGATCTGTGATGAAGAGATGGATGAATGTAGTTTTTCCTCCCTCCCTCTCCGTTTTACTTTCTCCCTCCTTCCCTCCCACTTTCCTTCCCTCCCTCCCTCCTAGTCAACATACATTTATTGAGTACTTACTATGTGCCAGATGCTCATCTAGGCACAGGGGACAGATGAGTGAACTAAACAGACGGCCATCTCCTGGAGCTTACATTTGACCCTCACAACCACCCAGAGTAAGTGTGGCCAAGTATTATCATCAACCCCGCTTTACAGATGAGAAAAGGCACCACAGGTTAAGAAGCCTGAATTACAGGCAAGTGCTCTGAGCCAGAACAGACAAAAGCAAGCCCAATCAGCCTTCACCCCTGACTCCCCACCTCCCAACCTTTCCCACCAAAACCTTCACACCCAGGCAAGGGCATGCGTGACCATTCCCCAAAATGACCACTTCCAGGGGGCCGCCTGCGTGGCGGGCTGACCGAGACAACAGACTCCCCAGCTCCTTCATTACTCCTGCCAGCCACTCCCAAGGTTCTCTTGTAAATAATCATTTAGACTCCAGAACAACCTTTCCCCTTCAAATTATAGCAAGTTGGAAAGAAGAGTCAACAGAGGCCCCCAAACTCCTGAGAGAACAGGCCTTGCCCTCGGGGTTTAAGGAAGGGCAAGGGGGCCACGGGGTTGTCCAGGCCCTGCGTGTGATTCCACACTGTCCACCGAACAGTTAGACATCGCTGAAGAGCCAATAACAGGCTGCAGTTAGTCCAAAACACCTAACAGACAAAAACACTCTTTTTCCCAAGAGAGGGGGCAGATTTTTTTTTTTTTTTTTTTTTGGCAATTCGTCCAGTGAGATTTTAGCTCAAAGGACTTCAATCACTTTGGGAACTCAATTAATGAAAGGGATTATTAATAAATGAGCTCAACATCGCCCTAACGAAATATTAAGAATCCCTGAAGCGGGCTGAAGGGCACAGGGGGTTCTGTACTCTGTCCTCCCCATCTCTGAGTACCTCTGAAATTTATCAGAGTGAAATGTTTTAAAGGTCCTGATATACCAACAACATGATAACTTAAAGCTGTGGCGTGAATAAAAATAAAACACCCACTCGGGGGTGAATACAAATAATAACCCCCAGATTCGTGGGGTGCTTTGCTCGTCAAAGTGCTTCCACATGTGCGGCATCGAATTTGGACTTTCAAGGAAGGGAGGGATTATTATTAGCCCCGTTTTGCCGACAGGGAAGCTGAGACTCAGGCTGGCCCTAGGACTTTCTACCAGGAAGCCAAGCCGTGAGGACGTGAACCCAGCCTCAGGAACAATACTCGGACTTCATCTGACCCTGCCCCAGCCCGGAGCAGCTCCCTGCTCCTCTGCTCCTGCCTCCAGGAATGTGGCTGTTATCAAACAACCTTGGCAGGGGTTTCTTAATGCTAAAATACTTGGCCCGCCGCCACTCCATTTCCCACGCCACTACCCTACTCCCCCATCCCTGCACGGGATTTCAAGAACTGTGTGGTGGCCCCCACAGGCCACACTGCCTGGGGTATTCAGTGGCTCACGAGGGCTTCCCGGGCCCAGCATCCCATCTTCCCAGCTGGACCTTTCAACCAAACGCTTGTTTGGCCAGTGGAGGGTCCTCCGTATAAAATGTTTCCAGCAACATAAATCAAGTCATCAGAAGGAACACTTCCCCTGACCAGCCTTAACTGTTCCAACCTCAACTCACTTTCCAGAAACCCTGTGTGGGCAGAGACTGGCTACAGATTCCTCCAATCTCTGCCCCCAAGGCAGGAATCAACCGGGGGGGGGGGGGGTGGGGAGGGGGGGAGGGGGGGGGGGGGGGGTTCTTCTCACCATCCACCCTCTTCCCATTGTACCTTAGGACCAATCCAGAAAATGTTGTAAGTGGTAGTCCTAACCCCATTCATTTGAGACCCATTTGAGAAGCTACTAGTTCACTACTGCCCCCCCACACCTCCCCTCCCGGGTCAGTAATTTCTAGTCCCCCCTGCTAAGGCTGCCTCCAAGCCCAAGGTACCCTAAATGCGTCAGCCAAAACTGACCCCATGATGTATGGGTCTGATGACTTCACTTCTGACACCGGCCCTGAGACATCCTCTATTTGTATACTCAGAACCTCTGTTATGTCTGAAACCTCATAACCTTTTCTGAAGAACACATCGTACCTGTTCTGTGCTCCAGGAGTTTTGCAACCGCCTTCGGCCAAAAGCAACACTGCTCAGAGCCAGATCCCCACGCAGACTAGCAAGGCCTCCTCGTTGCTCAGAGGCTGGAAGCTCGGGATGTCTGCGTTCTGCAAAGCCCTGCCCCAGCCCTCCCAGAAAGTGGGCAAGATGCTTGATTTTTCAGGGGCAGCCCCCAGGGAGATACTCCTTTGCCAAGGGCGGGGGCGGGGGAGCTTTCACCCAGGACTCACACTGGGGAGAGAGACCCAGCGAGTGCTTTCTGGAACCCACCACACAGGCTCAGGTCCATTCAATCTCTGTTACACCCCTTGACCACATTCTCATGCTTCCCTTGGCTCCAAATGGCCACTCCCAGCATTCATTCATTGACTAGCGGAGCGGTCCAGAGCTGCACTGCCCAACACAGAACCACCGGACACAGAGAGGTACCGAGCACTCAGAATGTGACTGGTCCAAACTGAGATGGGCTATAAGTTAAAATCACGCTGGATTTGGAACCCTTCGCGTGAAAAAAAGAATCTAAACTATCTTATTCATAATATTATATGGATTACGTGCTAAAATGATAATATTTTGCAGATATTAGATTAAATAAAATTTATCATTAAAGTAATTTCAGCTGTTTGTCTTTTACTATTTCTTTAAAGTGACAACTAGACATTTTTAAATTTCACAGGAGGCTCACATGATTTTTCGATTGGACAGCGCTGGTCGAGGCTGTGGCTCTGATCCACTATCTGGGTCCAAACCTCAGCTCCATTTACTAGTTGTTTGAGGTTGGGCAGGTTTCTGTTCCTCTGTGCAGTCCAGCTTCCCCTCCGGCACGCAGGGGATAAAGGTACTGCTGGCCCGAGCTGGGGGAGGATTCAGTGAAATCGCATAGACTCGCAGCTGCCACGGTTCTGGCACTCAGTACATGTTGGCCGCTATTCCTCATTCAACAAAGATTTCCTGATCTTCCTCTGACAGGTCAGAGTCTGTGCTAAGCACAGGAGACACAAAGATGAACCTGAAACATTCTCCTGCCAGGCACATCTGAGCTTTGCTACTGTGTGATCTTGAGCTAGTCATGTTGCAGGGAGCGGGGCTCATGGTCCCATCTGCAGAAGGACTGGTGAGATGTCCAGCTCAGACAGACGTGTGATGATTCTGAGGCCGTCGGCACAACTGTGCCAAAACAGAGCAGGTACTGTTTCCAGAAGGCAGGCATCAGAGCTCAGAACTGCCGCCCTGGATAATTGCGTTTGCAACCCCAACCCCATCAGCACTTGGCCTGGGAGCCCAGGGACGGGATTCCTGAAACCTGGCAACTCCCAGCCCTAGGAATGTGTGTGACTTGCTATCCTCTCCCAGGCTCCACCCCTATATCCTCATTTCCCAGCCTGGGAGAAGGACTTGAAGGGCTGGGGGTGGGAGTGGGAAAGAGGGGATGAGGATGGGAGGGCGGCCTTGGCCTCACTTTCACGGAAGACTCAAGGTCAAGTATGTTATATCATCTCCAAATGTGGCTATGCTCAGGGATAGGGGACTCTGTCATCACAGCTCCACCCTGCCTGGAGCACATGATGAATCAGTAGTTCTTATAAATTTTATCATTTCCCTGTGACTAGAACTGCTAGGCAGTTTTTGTTTAAAAAACACCATCCTGGGGCGCCTGTGTGGCTCAGTCCGTTAAGTGGCCGACTCTTGGTTTCGGTTCATGTCATGATGATCTCAGGGTCCTGGGATTGAGCCCTGTGTCAGGGTCTGCACTCAGCGAGGAGTCTGCTCGAGATTTTCTCTCTCTCCCTCTGCACCTACCCCCCTGCCCACTTTTGCGCACTCTCTCTTGCTATCTAAAATAAATAAATCTTTTTTTAAAAAGCACCATCTTAATTAAGGTAAATAGTTTTAAATGCCATAAGGTTTGTAAGCTTCTTGTGGAATTATTTTTTTTACTGAACTGGGAGACTCAGAACAGAACAAAAAATCGGAAGCAGGCCAGGCCTCTTGCAACCCTCGAGGCCCCAAGATGTGCCCCCTCCTGGAGAAGGACCATCTCCAGTGGGTATTTGTGACTGTCCAGGCCTAGAGGACAGATGGACCCAGGTCAGCAGCCTGGCTCACCAGACCAGGCCAACTGGAATAAATGCTAGCTCCTCCCAGCCCCCCTACAGACCTGCCTGCTTACAAGAACTTGCCTTTAGAGGCGCCTGGGTGGCTCATTCAGTTAAGCGTCTGCCTTCAGCTCAGGTCATGTGTCCAGGGTCCTGGGATCGAGCCCCACATCGGGCTCCCTGCTCAGCAGGAAGCCTGCTTCTCCCTCTCCTTCTCCCTCTGCTGCCCCCCGCTTGTGCTCTCTCTCTCCCTGTCAAATGAATAAATAAGATCGCTAAAAAAAAAAAAAAAAAAAAGGAACTTGCCTTTAAGATTAGACAATCTTCTTTGCTCAAAAAAATAGCAGCTCAAATGCTTCTAGAAAGCCTCCTAAAAGCCTCAACGGCCTTCACCAACCCTGGACCCCACTGACAGCTCTGTGGCCAGCCACAGCCTGTGAGAGCAGGAACCGGTCACAGATCTTCTGGGCCCACTCTTCCTGCTCCCGGGAGAAACCTGCACCCACAGGGGGCCTCGGCCCATCTGCTGTCTGCCTGTCCATCCATCCATCAGTCCATCCACCCAACAGCCCATCCACCCGGCAATCCGTCTGCTCCTCGGTCCATCTGCCTCTCAGTGTATCCACCCTCGGTGCACATTTCTCCAGCCCCCACCATGCCCAGGCCCTGGCCTAGGAGCTGGGGACACAACAAGACAATCCATGGTGAGGTCGGTGCAGGAGACAGAGGAGAACAGACCGTTATAAGGCAGTCTGGTGAGTAGGGCTGCGAAGGGAAATGGGTGTCCAAGTTGTGGGGACAACAGAGCCAGGGGTCAGAGAATGCATCCCGGGACGGAAGGCTTGTTCCAGGCCCTGCAAACAGTGCAGGGGAAACGGTACAGCGAGAGGGAGAGCGGGGCACACTCAGACAGCCTCCGTAGCCCCAGGGGCCTGACTGGGGGAGGCAGGGCTGCCAGGGAGCGAATCAGCGGCCTGGACGGAGCAGCTCTGGGTAGGCCGCCTGCAGTGGGAGCCGAGCAGATGTGCAGGGACCATGCCGAGCTCCAGCGCTCGCCTAGGCTAGAGGCACGGCCGCGTGTTTCCAAGGAAGAGTCAGCAGTGGGAGTGAAGCTGGACGGGCTTACAAGAGTACGCTGGGCTTTTGGCCTGGGTGAGAGGCCCCTCAGGCTGCTCTCTGTGCCTCGAGGCAGCCCCTAAGGAGAAGCGGCCCCCCAAAGCTCAGTAAGTGGCTGCTTGCCCCTCCATCACTAGCTCCCAGTGGGAGCGCTCAGCCGGCTTCTCAGCCACCGCAGCGGGGGGATCGGGTGACCTGACGGCCCAGTTCAGGGATGGCAGTGCTCAAGGGCATGCTTCCAGATGGGCAGGGGCCCAGGAGGGGAGGCAGCCAGTCACCAGCCTGGGAACCCGGGGCGGCCTGCCAGCATGGAAGGCTCAGCTCAGCGCGCTCACGCTGGGGCCAGCCAGATTGCTCTGTGTGACAAGGACGCCACGTGAGGGAGGCTGCTGGCAGAGCACCGGCTTGCACGCGGGCCAGCAGTGACGGGCTGGGCACACAAGCATCAGGACGAGCCAGGCACGGGCATGGCCACAGGGAACAGTCCGTGGTTGCTCTCCATGGGCTTGAACCCTAACGGGGGCAGGGGAGCAAGCAGAGAGGAGCAGAAGAGTAATCTCAGGGCAGAGATTCCTAACCCAAGTTCGACTGTCAGTTGGGATCATGGGCACAGCAGGGAGGGACAAGTTTCTCCAAAGGAGGCAGTGCAGGCAGGGTGTGCACTAGGTCCAGGAGGGAGGTGAAGGGGTGTCTCAGGTGAGAGGAGTGACCCAGTCCAAGGGACCAAATCCATCTGGTTGGAGGAGATCCTGGTGCTGGGCCAGAATGAGAAGAGTCCTGAAGGCAGGAGGCAGGCACTGAGGCTTTATCCTGCAGGTGACGGGAAACCATTGTCTCTACAGCATTCTGTGAGGAAAACGGGTTAGCAGTTCCTCAAAAAATTAAACACAGGGCGCCTGGGTGGCTCAGTCGTGAAGCATCTGCCTTTGGCTCAGATCATGGTCCCAGGGTCCTGGGATCAAGTCCCGCATCATGCTCCCTGCTCCGCGGGAAGCCCATTTCTCCCTCTCCCACTCCCCCTGCTTGTGTTCCCTCTCTCGCTGTGTCTCTCTCTGTCAAATAAATAAATAAAAGCTTAAAAAAAAAAAAGTTAAGCACAGAATCTCCCTATCATCCAGCAATTCCACTTCTAAGTGCACATCCCCAAAGAACTGAAAGCAGAGACACAGATACTCGCACACCCATGTTCATAGCAGTAGCATCACTCACAAGAGCCAAAAGGTGCAAACAAGCCAAGCGTCCATCGATGGATGAAGGGATCAACCAAATGTGGTACGGAATGGAATATTATTCAGCCATAAAAAGGAATAAAGAACACATGCTTCCCTGCCCCTTCATTGCCCCCCAGAAAACGGGACAAGCTTCTCCAGCTTCCCTTCCCCTTCACTGCCCGCCACAATACGGCGCTGGGAAACACCAAGCAGCAACCGGCCTGAACAAAATCCTTACCCTGCAGGGCTTGAGCCAGCCCCAGCCACAGAATGCCAGGGGGCCGCAGGCCACCACCGGTCACTCCTCAGGAGTCGTGGCATGCTGTGAAGGGTATGCATGGATAGGGATGAGGAGACTCTGCTCTTGCCACCGGAGTCAAGTCTGGCTCAACTATCCCACCGCCAACCCCACTTGTGGCACCATGTCTGCTCCCTTCTGGGCCTCCTCTCATCAGAAAATCTGCCCCTTCTGTTTTCTCCCAGGATGCTGAGCCCCACCATGGACAAAGCTATCCTGTTCATCCTTTTATGATGAGCACATAGCTCAGGGTTTGGCACCTAAGGGGGCCAATTAGTGCTGGGTGATAGGTAGAAGCATGGGGAGGAGGCAGGGGAGAGGAAAGACAAGAGGAGCTCTCTGAAGAGGACCCACGTCTGCAGGCCTATCAGATTACAGATTGTCCCTTGAGTGGCTCCTGTCCATCCGGCAGTCAGCTGCGAAATGACCCCTGAGGGATCCAGGCATTCACAAGGAGGCCAAAGAAGTTGTCCTCCTCCTTAAGGCCTCGGTGTGAGATACTGTGGCAGGGGGTAAGGCAGTTCCTTGCCACACAGCTTGTCTACACTGTGGAAAGTCAATGCACCTGCTGTGTTTTGGGTGGGTTGAAGGCCTGTATGGACAGAGAGAGTCCAAGTTGCCCCCTTAGCTTCTCCAGCACCCCCATGCAGAGGGAGCCTGCAGGGAGGTGCCGAGGCCAAGCTGTCTCTGAAAGAACAGGTGGGAGAGACATGCTCACAAGACTGTCACTCAAGGCCAACCCCAGGGTCATTAGATAGATGATCTCAGGAAGGAAAAGGCTATAGGAGAATCACTGGTGAAGCCTATTTTAAAAAGCAGATTCTTTGTACAGTGGTATAATCGCTTTAGAAAACAGTTTGCCAATTTCTGGAAAAGTTAAACCTACACCTACCATATGATCCAGCCATGCCACCTTAGGTAGCCAAGAGAAAAGGAAATATATGTCCATAGAAAGAATTATATACAGTGTTCCTGGGGCGCCTGGGTGGCTCAGTCATTAAGCGTCTGCCTTCAGCTCAGGTCATGATCCCAGGTCCTGGGACCGAGTCCCACATTGGGCTCCCTGCTCAGCGGGAAGCCTGCTTCTCGCTCTCCCACTCCCCCTGCTTGTGTTCCCTCTCTCGCTGTGTCTCTGTCAAATAAATAAATAAAATCTTAAAAAAAAAAAAAATACAATGTTCCCAGCAGCTTGATTTATAATAACAAAAAAACTGGCAACAACCCAAATGTCCTAGCAGGTGAGTGGATAAGCTAACTGTGGTATATCCATATGGTGGAGTACTACTCAGCAATGAAAAGGAATGGACTATTGATAAATGGATGAATCTCAGAATACTTATGCTGAGTGAAAGAAGCTAGACCAAAAAAAGTACTTACTGTATGATTCCATTTCTCGAAATTGCTAGAAAATATCAGAAAACAAGATGACAGCAGCGCAATGAGGGGTGAGAGGGAGGGATTATGGGGGGCTTCTGGAACCCTTTAGGGGTGATGGACATGTTCACCAGCTTGTTTGTAGTGGTGGTTTCACAGGTGTAAGGATTTGCCCCACACTTCTCAAATTGTAGATTATGAGTATATATGGGTTATTCTCTGTCAGTTATACCTCTTAAAAGAATACAGATTCCTGAATGCCAGTCTGGAGAGTGGAAGTCAGTCATGGCAGAAGTCAGTTATGGAGGAGAGAAAGGGGGGTACAGTGAAGGCCTTCTCCAACACCCTGGAGCAGAGAGATGAGAACAAGCCACAGGGACCCCGGGCTGCCACGTTCCACTTGTCACTTCTGTTCATTTCCAGAATATACACAGGGATCAAGTTTCAACATCATCAATTATCCTTCCCAGGAAAGCGTATGGATGTCATTATTTTTATTTTCGTGTCTGGCAGCTCCTTCTTGTCCTGCACAACTAGTGTGCAGAACCACTGGTAAGTGAAAAGTGCACCTAGCCGGCCAGCCAGTTGTTTGATCTCTATGCTGTGGCATGCTGGTCTGGGAGCTCACTTGTGGGCCTGGGTAAGCTGATCCAGATGTCAGTAACCCATAGACAGTGTCCAGCAAGATGATTCCAACCAAGCCAACTTCAGGACCCATCACCACCTAGTTCTTTACTTGAGGACATTTAAGTTAAAAATTTGCTCACCAGATGAGGCTAAAACCTGATCGTATAATCCAGAGGTTTGGCCAAGGAACATAAATTTTCCCAAGTCACAAGGACAAGGCAGGAAATATGGCCATCAGGAGACTCCAAACTCAATTTCTTTTTTTTTTTTTTAAAGATTTTATTTATTTATTTGACAGAGAGAATGAGAGAGAGAGCACACGAGAGGGAGGAGGGTCAGAGGGAGAAGCAGATTCCCTGCAGAGCAGGGAGCCCGATGCGGGACTCGATCCCGGGACTCCAGGATCATGACCCGAGCCGAAGGCAGTCGCTTAACCAACTGAGCCACCCAGGCGCCCCCAAACTCAATTTCTAATAAACTTCTAGGTCATGCTAAATGATAGGTCTGATAATATTACAGTTATATCTGCTTATATCTTTACTTTGTGGGCTTCTGTTTCTTGTTCTTCTCACTCAAGTGCTCAGACACAAATGAAGACAGAAAAGAAATAGGCCAGGGCACCTGGGTGGCTCAGTTGTTAAGCGACTGCCTTCGGCTCAGGTCATGATCCTGGAGTCCCGGGATCGAGTCCCGCATCGGCCTCCCTGATCGGTGGGGAGTCTGCTTCTCCCTCTGACCCTCTCCCCTCTCATGCTCTCTCTCACTCTCTCTCGCTCAAATAAATAAAATCTTAAAAAAAAAAAGAAAGAAAGAAAAGAAATAGGTCAAAATGCTAATGGTAGGTGGACTTCACTCTTCATAAAAAATTTTCTGTAATATGATTATGTCCATTAACAAAAAAACCCCACATCATATGGTATTAACTTTATTTGCCAATAAAAATTGGAAGAAAAGTGACAAATAGCATCACAATAATCGATCACTGTAAAACTCTTGTGAACTGCAATAAGCTATACATGGGAGAGTCCAAGATTACATGTTAAGACTTGGGTTCAGGTCTCAACTTGGCCCTAACTAGCTGTGTGCTGTTAGACCTTCCACTCACCCTCTCTGAGCCTTGGTTTCCTCATATGTAAAAGGAAAACCTCTCCTCCCAAAAGTCCCTCCCCTTGCTTTGACTTTGACAGTCTGCAGCTCATCTCACATCCTGTTGGGAGTCTTCTACTGAGCTCTGCTAGCTATGCTTCTAAAATGTCAAAGTGACTTCAAGAAAACCAAAACCTGGGAACCTGGGTGGCTCAGTTGGTTAAGTGACTGCCTTCGGCTCAGGTCATGATCCCGGGGTCCTGGGATCAAGCCCCACACTGGGCTCCCTGCTCAGCGGGGAGTCTGCTTCTCCCTCTCCCTCTGCCCCTTCCACTACTAGTGTTCTCCTGCTCTCTCGTTCTGTCAAATAAATAAAATCTTTAAAAAAAAAAAAAAGGAAAGAAAAGAAAACCAAAACCACCTTCGATTCCACTCTAAAAACTCATCCTGTACAACAGGATCTCCGCTGCACACCTTTCCAGCAAAAGCCCAGCATATCCCATCTCTGGAGCTAAATGTGTCTGAAATGTTAATCTAGCAAAAGGAGGAGGAAAGACACCAAGACTTCCTTCAAATCCCAGCCAGGGGCATTCTCAACCAACTTCGATGCTGGGACAAGCGTGGACAGTCCAATCTCTGTCCACATCTTAAGGGCTGCTCAGCAATATACCAGCAGCCCTTCTTTCCCATCTGATGCTGAGACTGAGCGCATAAGACCCATTTTTACACATGCTCAGCCCTGTCCCCCAACAGATGTTGCATTTTTACTCCAATGAGTAATTTCTGAATGCCTTCCAACAGCACCCATCTAATTTCTTGGCATCTCCTTGGGATCAGCAGCCAGAAAGAACAGTAGCCAAAAGCACAGCACGTTGTGACTTTAAAACCACGGCAGAAAGAAAAAAAAAAAAATCTGCCTTGGAAAATTCAGACTTGACCCCAGTTCCAAAGATCATCATTTATCACAGGAAATAAGGGGTTCACCGCATGTTTTCTTCCTCTGTATCAAATCTCCTTCACAGGGAAGTTTAAACAAATGAAACACAAAATTGAAAGGACTGGCTGTCTCCAGGAAGTAGTAACATGATCAGTGGTCAGAGATCCAGTGCAGCCCAGTGTAAAGGAGCCTCTCCCAGGCTGCCCTGATCTGTTTGTAAAGGTCAGGTGCAGGTCACATTACCCACAACCAGTCTGGGTCACTACTTGCAGAAGAGAAACCAAAGATGCTTATCAACTGTGTGCCCTTCTAACTTGGCTCTGGGTGCTTATCTGGACTGTAACCTCAGTGACAATCAGAAACCTCACTCACCACTGAGTGATGGTCACACCCACGACGTTGATAATGGGAAGAGCCACCACCTGCTGAGTCTTACCAACACGTCAGAGATCACCAGCAACTGTGTCCATCTAGGTTCATCTTCCCCAAACCCAGTGAGGCAGGGACTGTCATTAGCCCATTTTACAGGTGAGAAACGGAGTGCCTTAGGAAGCTAGCACATGGTGGAACCATAATCCAAATCCCAGGTTCTTAGCCACCTTGCAATATTGCTCTCTCCAAGAAGTTTTACATTAAAAGGGTCTTGGGCATTTCTGTAGCAACTTTCTTGTAACAACAGGAATGTGCAGCCCACAGAAGCCAGGAGATTTGCCCAAGGTCACCTAGCAAGAGCTGGGGGCCAAGGCGAGAACCTTTGGGTGCTAACTTCTCTGTCCGTGTTCTTGGGGCTGCAGCCCAGGCCTCAGAGCCCACCCAGAAGGCGCCAGCTCTTTTAAAGGATGCAAGAGCCTCTCAGCCAAGGGGACAGAGAAACCTAAAACTGCAACTTCCTGTAACAGGCAACAGTCTGGGGAGGACACACCCAGCCTGTGCTCAGGAGGCAGGATGGTGTCACTGAAGGAAACAGAGCCATCAAAGAACAGCCATGCAAAGAGACCTGTCCTGAGTCTCTCAGGTTCCTACGGACCCAGGCACCCCTTACAGAATCAATGCGCTGATCACCTTCTGAGGGAAGCACAGTGGGGTAGTGCCTAATGAAGCCACGAAACCAACACCAACGTTCTCCTGGAATATCTCTCCACATAAGTGCTTTTCCCTTGATGTGCAGCCCCACCCAGAACATGTATCACTTGCTGGCTCATATCTTCCAGCCTTGTCAGGGTCGGATATCTCAAAGATAAATGTGGTTTGTGTTCCTGTGCCCCAAGGGAACCCACGGGCCTCCTGTGTCATGGCTATCATCTGGGTGCCAGCCAGTGCCTGGGACCCGCTCCTCAGAGCCATGGCTTCATTGGAACCAATCAGATGTCAATGGCAAACCAAGCTTCAGATCACACCAAGCACCTCAGGGCTCTCTCGCAGATGACATACGCCCAGCTCACCAGCTGAAGGAAAAGAGAATACATAGGATTGAGAGAAGACTACTCAAAAATCTCAACCAGGGATGATGGTGACACCAATGAAAACCCCTAGGTATCAGAAGATAACACGGGAGAAAATCTAGATGACCTTGTGCATGGCAATGACTTTTGAGATACAACACCAAAGGCCTGATCCATGAAAGAACTGATAAGCTAGACTTCATTAAAATTAAAAACTTCTGGGACGCCTGGGTGGCTCAGATGGTTAAGCGTCTGCCTTCGGCTCAGGTCATGATCCCGGGGTCCTGGGATCGAGTCCCGCATCGGGCTCCCGGCTCGGCGGGGAGCCTGCTTCTCCCTGTGACCCTCTCCCCTCTCACGCTGTTTCTCTCTCGCTCGCTCTCTAAAAAATAAATAAAATCTTAAAAAAAAAAAAAATTTAAAACTTCTGCTCTATGAAAGATAGTATCAAGAGAATGAGAAGGGGACGCCTGGGTGGCTCAGTTGGTTGGGTGGCTGCCTTCGGCCTGGGTCATGATCCCAGGGTCCTGGGATCGAGTCCCACATCGGGCTCCTTGCTCAGCAGGGAGCCTGCTTCTCCCTCTCTCTCCCTCTACTTGTGCTCTCTCTGTCAAATAAATAAAATCTTTTTTTTTTAAAGATTTTATTTACTTATTTGAAAGAGAGAGAATGAGAGAGAGCACATGAGAGGGGGGAGGGTCAGAGGGAGAAGCAGACTCCCTGCCGAGCAGGGAGCCCGACACGGGACTCGATCCAGGGACTCCAGGATCATGACCTGAGCCGAAGGCAGTTGCTTAACCAACTGAGCCACCCAGGTGCCCCAAATAAATAAAATCTTTAAAAAAAAAAAAAAGAGAGAGAATGAGAAGACAAGCCACAGACTAGGAGAAAATATTTTCTTTCTTTTTTTTTTTTTATAGATTGTGCTTCGTTTTAGATTTGTTTTATTGCTTTCACAAGGTATTGTTTATCTTTTTCTCCTATCCCCTGTATTTTTTTTTTAATTTTTTTATTGTTATGTTAATCCCCGAGAAAATATTTTCAAAAGACACATCTGATAAAGGACTGTTACCCAAAAGATACAAAAACTCTTGGGCGCCTGGGTGGCTCAGTTGGTTAAGCGACTGCCTTCGGCTCAGGTCATGATCCTGGAGTCCCGGGATCGAGTCCCGCATCGGGCTCCCTGCTCGGCAGGGAGTCTGCTTCTCCCTCTGACCCTCCCCCTCTCATGCTCTCTCTATGTCATTCTCTCTCTCAAATAAATAAATAAAATCTTAAAAAAAAAAATCTAAAAAAAAGATACAAAAACTCTTAAAACTCAACAAGAAGAAAATGAACAGAATCCCACCATGGAGCTCCACGTGGAAGGGACCACATTACAGTCCTCTTCATGCCACGGCGTCCGCCATGGCATCTGACACCACTGGCCTCAGGGCAGGTGCCAGTGGATGCATCTCAAAATCACCTTCTTTGAGCTTCAGGTGGAGCAGCCAAGGCCCCCTTCCAGAAATCCATATTAAGTCTACCCAAGACCCCATGTGATCTCCTCCCCAACTAGGCCTTTAAAACAGGTGAAAATGATCCCCAGTTTAGTAGCACACATACACCGAGGTGCCTGGATTGGCATGGATATAGTGTAGGAGTATGCTCTCTGGTCTGTTCGAGAAGCCCAGAATGGCCAGGACTTTGGAGGCTATCGGATGGACTGCTGCATCCCTAACCCTCCCCCAGGCCCATCTAGTTGCTGCTTGAAGCTCTCCTGGAACAGCAATCCACTCTTCCCAAGCAGCTCTGGTTCCTCCAGAAGGGTCTTGCCTCCTACCACTCTGTCCTATGAGCTGGACCATAGATGACACAGATCACCACCCACCTGATAGGGTCAGGCCTTAAGAAGTTTGGGGTTTTTTTTAATGATTTATTTATTTATTTGAGAGTGGGCAGGGGGAGAAGAAGAGGGAGAGGGAGAATTTCAAGCAGACTCCCTGCTGAGCAGGGAGCCCGACATGGGGCTCGATCTCACAACCCCAAGATCATGACCTGAACAGAAATCAAGAGTCAGACGCCCAACCGACTGAGCCACCCAGGTGCCCCAGGCCTTGAGAAGTTTAAAGATGGATCATCTCCTCTGCTCCCCGCTCCCACCACTCTGGTTTCTTTAGGATTGTGTTGTATTTCCAATGCCCTCTCTATGGATGCCAAACACTGGCTTTTCCAGGTACAGCTCATGGGTCAGGTGCTCAACCATGTGCCAGGCCCACCTACGCATCTTACAAAACTGGGCACAGCTAACGCTCACAGCTCCCCTATGAAACAGGGATTTTGCATGCTCAATTTCGCAGATGAGAAACGCTCAGAGAAGAGTAATAGCATGTCCAAGGCCACTCAGCTGATAAGAGAAGGAGCCAGGGTACAAACCCAGGTCTGTCCCATTCAGCATCGATGCCTTCAGCCACTGTCTATTCAGCTGTGCATCCCATACAAGGTAGAGGTATAGAACATCCTTTATATATATATGTTTATATATATATAAATACACACACGCACATATGTATGTGTGTGTATATAGATATATTATTTATTTATTTGAGAGAGAGCACAAGCGGGGTGAGGGGCAGAGGGAGAAGCAGGCTCCCCACTGAGCAGGGAGACCTATGCAGGGCTCGATCCCAGGACCCTGAGATCATGACCTGAGCCGAAGTCAGACGCTTAACCATGACTGAGTCACCCAGGCGCCCAGTACAAAACATTCTAAACAATTTCTGGCAAACAGACCACCACCACAACATCCAGAAGGAAAACATCAGCTACCATGATGGAGTCCTCGATTCCACTTCTAGGTCACATGGGTCCGCTGGAAGCCTTTCCCAATAGGACCTCTGAGGAGAGTTCACAAAACAGGGCCCAACAGACCGACAAGAGTAGCTAGGACATGGGCGCCTGGGTGGCTCAGTCGGTTAAGCGACTGCCTTCGGCTCAGGTCATGATCCTGGAGTCCCTGGATCGAGTCCCGCATCCGCCTCCCTGCTCGGCGGGGAGTCTGCTTCTCCCTCTGACCCTCCCCCCTCTCATGCTCTTTCTCTATCTCATTCTCTCTCTTAGATAAATAAATAAAATCTTTAAAAAAAAAAAAAAAAGAGCAGCTAGCACATAGCAGCACCAGGTTCTGTACCAGATGGTTTCCAAACATTAACTTCCTTAAGCCCCCCGACAACCTTGAGGTAGGCACTGTTTTCACAGATGAGGAAACACATGTGTACCCCGAAGTCACACAGCTGAGAAAAGTGCTGGTGCAGGGACTCCATCTCGACCAATCTAGTTCTCCAGCAGGTTCTCCCCCACTAGGGAGAGACCCAACCTTCCCCCCCGGCGCCTCAGCCGCCCACCGAACCTCCGCACACACGGGCCAGTGGGGATGGTGTGAGTCACGTGTGGGTTCTTGGACTACCCAAGGTCCTCCGGCTCAAGAAGTGCTGACTCAGTGCAGCGCCTGGAACAGGACTCCAGATTTCTCTTTGTCAAGCACACAGATCTGTATATGCTAAATGTCTGTTTACCGAAGCAACACAAAGAAGTCAATGCCGGCAAACAAAATCTGTAGGAAACACATTGTTTCAGCAAGTCACTGGAGTGGCAAACAATAGAAGGGAACAGAAAGGAGAGCCCAGGCAGAGATCGATAAAGGAGAAACGGCCTTGCAGACCCTCTGCTTGGTCTGACAGCTGGGGGCAAGGTGTTGAAGAGCCTCTAAGAGGTGAGGCCAGCGTCTGAGAGGCCACAGGCCTCCACGGCGCCTCTCTGAATGGCCAGCACCCCATAGGGCATGGAGGATGTGGCCAGGGTGGGGCTTCCAGCCCACACTCCATCCCTCACGGTGGTGTTAACTGAGTCGGCGCCTCCCCAGGGTCCACAGTCCTATCAGACAGCCTGAGCTTAGAAAAGCGCCTATCTGCTATTCACCAACTTCTAGGCGGGTCCTGTTATTATTATTAACAAAGATAAGATTACAACTAATAATAACACTCATGACATTTAAATGCATTTTGTCCTATCACTTCAGCCTTGCTCTCTGAGGGCGGGTAGAGTTCAAACTCCACATTTGTATTGCTCCAGAGGTCTAGCGTGCCAATTCGCCCAAACGCTGATGAAATTTCCAGAGCCTTCTTAAGAACCAAGTGATTTTTTTTTTTCTCTGAACTAGTGTCCCAGGCACACTGCAGTCTGAGCTGCTAGAAGGAAAACGCCTCTGGTTTGACTTACAAAAACCATACTTAACTCTCCACTCCATACCTCTCAGAAGAAACCTCTGAAAATCTCGAGACCCCCGTTCCCACTAATTCATGCCTTCCCCCGATGTTTGCAGGGCTTCTGTGAGTCAGGCTGGTGCTACAGAACCAGCAGTGGGCAGCTCCGGTCCTGCCGGGGAGGCAGACAACACGCAAAGCAAACCAACAAATGCACCACGATAAATGAATATGGGCTGTGATTAAGAATCAGTGGTCCACAAAGAAGCCCAGCTACCTAGGACAGCAAATGGGGCCTCCGGAGAAGGGGAGATTGACGCCAAACTCTGAAGGTCAGTGAGGAACCTGAGGCAGGAAGGACAGGGGGAGGAAGGAAGGGGTTCCAGGCAGTGGGACCAGCACCCAGGAAGACACACTCAAGGAACAAAAAGGAAGGGAAATTAGTGTGGGACACAGCGGGCAGAGCGGGTGGGGCAGAGCGAGCCCCGTCCCTGCCAAAGGTCGACATCTCAGGCCTGGGGCTGGCCAGTCTCTTCCAAGATAGCTCCCGGGAAGAGGCTGGGAGAGCAGCAACCATGACAGGGTTAAAGCCCTTGAAGTCTCAGAACAGGGCCTGCCTACGGGGCCCCTGGATCTAGTGGGCCCTAGCGCTCTCACGACAGGGCCAACGCACGGGAATCCCTAGCCACGCGGTAGGGGCTGCGGGACGCTCTCAGGAAATCCCTTCCTTGGGGACTGGGGCCTCCGGACACCCATCTGTGCCCGTTCTTCCTGCTCACAGGAAGCAGGCCTCGACAATTGTCTATTGTTCTCAAGCAAGTCTCCCGCATTGTCAGAGAAGAGGCCACGCGCCACAGCGAGCATGGAGAAGGTGTCAGGTCTACAAACTTCCTGCAAAAAGTCCCTCTTTGTTAGGAAATGATGCCAGCTTGTTTCTGTGTTTCCATGAGAGAACAAACAGAAACTTGCCCGGAAGAGTGTGGAGGGAGGTAACGTTAGGACCGAGGCCCCACTTCTGTCCTGAGGGGGGCCAGAGCACCCTGTCCCTCTGGAGGATGGTCTCCTGGGTCCACAGAGGAGGGCACCCCTTTGTTACCAGCTCCAAGTCACCCAGGTGTGAGGCCAGCTGGGGCCCAGGCCTCTTCGGAAAATTGAGGAATCCCACCTTCAATGTCCACGCCTGGAGACAGATCCAGGACAGCATTCCACAGGGATCACAGAGAAGTGTGACCCATCCACCCCTCATCTCTTCTCTCTGTCCTGAGATGCTGACATGATGTCAATGACAGCCACTGCCCCACGATTCGATGACAACGGGGCACACTCAGCATTTATCATGTGCCATGCCTTAATGATTTAATTCTCAACAGCCCTATTATCCTCATTTCACAGGTGAAAACACAGAGGCTCAGAGTAATTAACCAAGTCACCTGAGGTCACGTCCGAATTGGCAGAACTAGGATTCAAGCCCAGGCCGCCGGGCCTTCTGACCATGAAGTCAAACCTCCTCCCGGGCAATGAAAGCAGCAACAGGGCCAGGGCTAGCTCATTGATGGGGCCACACTAATTGAGGCAGGTCCTCAGACATGGGGACCCTCAACACAAGGGGTCTGCCTAGAGGTGGAGGGAAGCCAAGTTGTGCCTCCCCGATACTGAATTCCCTTCTTTGCAGAGAAAAATATTGCATCCAAAAGCTAGAAAAGCACTGCGTTGGATTTTGTTTTGAAATAATCTAATTATTTCTACCTAATTAACACAAAGGTTGTTTGGAAGTTGACTTTGCTAATACCATATTTCCATCTGTTGCTTCAGGAGTGGGTGGGAGAAAAACAACAAATAGAATTTCTCCATCTGGGAAGGCACATGGGAGTGTGGGCGAGGCCAGTGAGCAGGACGGGGGCAGAGTTAGCACCTGCTACCTCTGCCTCATTCTTTGCCTCCTAGTGGTACACCCTGCAGACCCCAGAATCCAGCAGGCTTCAGAGAGGACACTCACTTGGGGGTCAGCACAAACGAGGGCACCCTGTCCCCCTCTACCTCACGTCTGCAGACATTCGGTCAGCTTTTATCCATCTCCCCAGGGAACCCCATTTCCTGCAAAGGCGAAGCTGCATCTACGGTTTGGGACCTGGGGCTGGGGGGAGGGGGGATTCCGCTTTCCAATGCTCAAACAGCCTCCCTAGCCCCATGCCGTGTAGAGGAGCCAAGGCAAAGGTCCCCATCAAAACCACAGCTTTGAGAACATTCCCAGAGGCCATCTAATCTGACCTCTTTATTTCACAGAGGATAAAACTCAGGCCCCCACAAGTCGTTGCTGGACCTACTTGCTGTAGAACCCAAGTCAAATGCATTTTCTCCCTGTGCCGTAAAGGCACCTTCTAAGGGCAGCAGGATGAATTTGAAGGCTTCTGCCAAACAGCAGCTGAAAGACCATGGCCTAAGCCATCCCCCCTTACCCTCACCTCCACTTCCGCCCCCATTTTGATTTGTCAGTTGAAAGTGCCAATCACGTGCCTGCTTGGATTAGGGATAGACACCTGACCCCAGAGTCTGGACAGGACAGATGAGCTCTCTGCCCCAGGGACTCCGAGAGCTGGTGGCGCTCAGCTGTGGGGACACGAGATCCACAGGATCACATGCCTGGGGAGCGAGGCTGCCGTGTGGGGCAGGTGCTAAATCAGCAAGCAACCCCTGAGATATAGAAAATCCCAGCCTGGGGCACCTGGGTGGCTCAGATGGTTAAGCATCTGCCTTCGGCTCAGGTCATGATTCCAGGGTCCTGGGATCGAGCCCCACATCGGGCTCCTGGCTCAGCAGGGAGCCTGCTTCTCCTTCTTCCTCTGCCTCTCTCCCTGCTCATGCTCTCTCTCTCTGTATCTCTGTGTCTCAAATGAATAAATAAAATCTTTAAAAAAAAAAAAAAAGAAAATCCCAGCCTTGGCTCCTTACTTCCTGGTCCATAGTTGAGTCCTCGTGGAGCCTGTCTTGAGATGCCTATTGTATCTGTACAATAAACCCCACTTGACTGGTTTGGGCTCTGATGGGGATTCCCTCCTGAGCCCAGACCAGCCAAAATGGAACTCACTCATTCCATCCTGGTGCATTAAAACCCAAGGGTGAGCTGAATGCGGTGAGCAGAGCAGAGAGGCGAGTTGAAAAGGGCACACATGATCCCCATAGGTCAGAGTCACAGCCCAAGCACAGCCGCTCTGGAGGAGTCACCAACGAGAGGGTCCGGGGCGCAGATGTTGTACCTAGACCTGGACTAGAGAGGGGATGGAAGTTTGAGAAATGCTGAAATGAGAGCAGTCTGCCACAGAAAGAAAGAAAAAGGCCGGCTCGGGGTATGCAGGGTGTGGGTCCAATCCCTTGCAGCCTGTGAAGCTACGTAGGGCCACAGGGTCTGCTTTCCGAACCACTCGATGCTCCTACCTTAAAACCTTCTATGACTCCCTAGTGGTAAAGCCCTACTTCTTCACTGAGGTATCCAGGCCCTGGCTTGAGTTTCCAGCCAACTCAACTCCTTCTTTCCCACCTGACACTAGCCTTCCTAGCAGCCCGAAGCTCCCTGAACAGCCTCGCTCTTTCAGACCACAGCTACAAAGAGAGGGCACAAGGGCCATCCTTAGGTGACCTGGTCTAAGACTTTGCCTCTCAACTTACCACCATCCTCAATCCCTCAATCAGAGAATAGCTCAGCCTCCAGCCCCTTGCCAGCCTGTGGAGAGGGTTGTCCTGCCCCAAGCGAGAATCCCTTGGCTGGCCAAGATGAGAAGGCCTGCAGCCAGCTTAGCCAGCAATTATGAACCTAGCCCCCAGACTGGTAAACTGGCAGGAGGGGCCATCTAAACCAGAACTACATAATGAAACACATCTTCCCACCCCTACCCCAAACCCCCCTAAAACTGGCCGAATCCAGGCCTCATGGGAAAGTGGCAGAAAAGGCCCTCTGGTTTCTCAACGAGCTGCCCAGTGAGAAAGCAGCCAGGCCTCATTGGCTCCATCCAGAACCACCCTCCTGGCTTCCCATCCCAGCCAACGATTAGATAGCATGTTCCCTTGGCCGACCCTACGGCTTTACTATTTAAACTTCCTTACCTTCAAAAACATACAAGTTATGGAAGGGAAGGAAAGCCCGTTGGATGGCGGCTGATCATTTGGGAAAGGCTCTCCCTGGTAAAAACAACCAGCATTGTTTCTAAAAGTAGGTTAACTCCTCAGACTGCTCAAGCCCACAGCAGCCTCAAACAAACTTCCCTGAGACAATGGGCACAACTGTTTCGCCTTAGAATGTCCTCCTAGGAGAAGCCAGGGGTGCCCTGTCTCCAGGTGGTCCCAGGGTCAGCTGGGCAGTGGGAGAGAACCTCTCCATTTTGGGGCCTAGAGAGGGAACCAAGGTGGCTCGGTCGGTGGGGCGGGGACCACTTAGACCTGGCCTGAGCAGCCTCAGAGGCCGCCTCGAATTAAAGGCAGCTCAGAGGGACCAGCCAGTGGTTCTAGATTAGGACCAGCAAAGCCAAGGGATTTCCCAGAGGATCCGGAATGCCTGGAAATACATACATGCCTTTCTAGAGGAGGGACTCCTTACTTCCGTCACAGTGGAACCCAGCCACTCCGATGGGGGTTGAACCCAATGGCCTCAGTCAGCTCAGCCTGCCATAAAAAGACCACAGACTGGGTGGGGGCGGGGGGTGGTGCTTAAACAGCAGGAATTTATTTCTCACAGTTCTGGAGGCTGGCAATTCCCACATCCAGGTGCCAGCCAGCGTGGTTCCCTGGTGAGGGTCTCTTCCTGGCTTGCAAACAACTGTCTTCTCACTATGTCCTCATGTGGTAGAAAGAGAAAGCTCTGGTCTCTCTTCTTCTTCTTCTTGTAGGGACACTAATTTCATCACGTGGTCCTACTTACATGACCTCATTTAAACCCAATCACTTCTCAAAGACTCACTTCCTAATATCATCCCTTTGGAGGTTAGGGCTTCAACATATGGATTTGGGAGGACACACACATTCAGTCCATAACAAAAACTTTGGCTCAAAATCCCTGCTCTGCTGCTCCCCTGTCTGGGAGCCTCAGCAAAGGCCTGCTCTATCCTGAGCCTCAACTTCTGCATCTGTAAAACAAGGCTGGTGATGTCTGGCTCACAGAGGAGTTAACAGGATGAAGGAAACTAAAGAACAGAAAGCAGGAAAGACAGAGCCTGGCACATCAGGAGGGTCCCCAAAATTACAGGCTAGAGGGGAACACTTTGAGACCAAACATGCATGCCTGATTCACCAGGAGAAGTCCTGGGGTGCCGGCAGGGATGGTAAGACGGGCAAAGGCTGCTGTTTACCCTAAGAGGCAGCTGTGAGTCCCCGCTAGCCCAACATGCGGTAGCACAACAGGAGGGTAGGCGTCTCAGTCTGCCTTCCCAACTAGACACTGAACTCCCTAGGACAAGACTGCGCCTTCCTCTTTGGACCCTAGGATCCCATACAGATTATTGTTTATGGTCAATAATAGCAACATTAATAGTTAAGTGCTTGGCAGGGGCTAGACCCTAGGCCAGAGGCATCCCATGCAATCATCTCAACGGAACCTCAATATTCTCTCCATTTTGCAGATGAACAAACTGAGCACAGAGTGGTTAAGGCAATTATTCAAGATCAGACAGCTATTAAGTGGTGGGTGGAAATTCAAACTCAGGTCATCTGACTCCCAAGAGGACCTCAGCGTCCACTCTTGGCCTCCACTCCACTTGGCTGAATGCATATGGTTCTTCTGCTTAACTCTTTTCTTTCGGTCCTGCTCTATCTTCCCCCTCAACAGCCCGAGCTATGAATATGACCACTTCTCCTAAACTGCCAGACAATCTCCGTGGTGGGCCTGGACCTGGCTCACACCCTCACAGGCCAGTTGTGAGCATCTTTTCCCATCTCCCTGTCGAGTGAGGTCAGGTTGGTAGCTTGAACTAGGCCACAGAGGGAATAATGACACCATGGAAATGGGCAAATGCTATAAATCAGGACATTTTTATTTCCAGAAAGCTGCTGTTAAATGTCTGACACACCAATGGCCTCATAGTTACTACACATGTGGTCGAGCTCCGGCCTCTCATTCCAGAGCAGACGCAAACCTGAAGTCCCTCTGTCTGTCTGATCAGGTGTGGAGTTCCAAAGCCCAACTGAAAGCAAAAACTGAAGATCGAAGATCGAAGATCACAGCTGCTCAGGGCGCCCCTGGCCATGAGGAGGAGCAAGTGGGCACTATTAGTAGCTGACTGTTGTTTTAGTCCACCCAAGGCCCCCCTCTTGGCTAAAAAACTGTCCCGCCCCCCACTTGCTATGCTACACGAACAACCACTGCCCGGCCACCTGCAGAGGACTCCTAGAACCCCAAACCAGGTTCACAGGGATCAATTCCAGGTATGGACACAAAACCCAAGCGAAGCTGATCAGCATGCTTTAATGAAGATTGATAATGGGTGTTGGGACGGGGTGGGGGGGGTCTTTCTTTGGGGGATGGGGGAATAGTGGCAAATCTTTTATTTATTTTTTTTAAAGTTTTATTTATTTATTTGACAGAGAGAGAGACAGCAAGAGAGGGAACACAAGCAGGGGGAGGGGGAGAGGGAGAAGCAGGCCTCCCGTGGAGCGGGGAGCCCGATGCGGGGCTCGATCCCAGGACCCTGGGATCATGACCTGAGCCGAAGGCAGACGCTTAACGACTGAGCCACCCAGGTGCCCCCATAGTGGCAAATCTTAAGGAACTTACAGCAGCGGGCTATCTTTCCCATGATTGGGGAAAGAGATAAGCCATCACAGCAAAGAAAGAGGCCAACTGTCAGAGAGAAGCAGCGCCCACACAGAGCTTTGGAAGATGGCAGACAGGAAACAGAGAGAAACAATCACCAGATGACAGAACTTGAACCCCCTCTGGGACTCAACTTCCCAGACACATGTGTCAACAAATTCCCTGGGGTGGGTTGGTTGGTTGTTCGTTGGTTGGTTTTGCTTAAGCTAGTTGGAGTTGAGCTTCTGTCACTTGTAACAGAAAGAGATGGATCTAACCTCAGTCATCGTGCTGAAATTCAGAAGATCCAAGCTGCGCCATGACAAAGAAACAAGCTGAAAGCACCAATGGAGAGCACTCAAGGTGGCCCACAAGCAGCTGAGTTTGATTAAAAAAAAAAAAAAAAGACCCTCCTGGAGCATGTCACATTTGAGAAAAGCAATGCTATGAGTCTCTTTCTGATGAGCTGCCCACCACCTCTCTCAGAATGAGTGTTATGAACAAAGAAAAGATCTACAATTAGTAATCAATGAGGTTTTAATATTCAGGAGAAGAAGGGGGTAGAGAAGGGAACAAGAAGTGAAGACTGTGGAGAAAAAATGCTAAGAGCATTATAGAAAAGACAACTTCCTCTTCAGCCAAGGGCTCAGACTTTTAGCCAGAAAAGTTTAAGAATCACCTTTTCCTGTTTCCCAAACTGATGGATCTATAGAACAGTATTCTAGGAGATGCCAAGAGATGGTCCACAAAAATAAAACAACAACAACAAGCTCAAGTAATTTTGGAATACCGGATTTATACAGTGAAAAAGAATATTTTATTCCTCTGCAAGACTTGTCAGAGCCTTTGATATAAGAATGTGCATTGGGAATATCCAAAAAGATATAGTAAGTGGTATTTCCCAAATACTTAACCACAGAACCCTAATTCTCAGGTATGCTCATTAACATTTCCTGCAGAGCTGTTTCATGGAACATTTATAAATTGTAGATCTACTCAAAATTGTGTATTTACAGATGAAGAAAGCAATGCTTGGGAAAATGCAGTTACTTGCTAAAGATCACAAAGCAAGCAGATCAGTTGTATAGCCTGAGTAAGAACCCTGGTTCCTTGACTCCCTGTCCAGTTTCCCTGGAAGCTCCATCTCATTATAATGACTCCAAAAGAATTTAAATCAGCCATCTCTTGGTCATTTCCTGAAGCCAAGGCAAAGTAACATTAAAATGAAAGGTTAAGACACTCGTATACAATCTTCAGATGGTACAGAACCTAATTTGGCTCTGACTTCACAAATTCACACCTCGGTTGCTGTCAGGAATACAACTCATGCTTCCGAATTCCAACAGACAACTTCAGCCCTACTTCCTGGTGGGCCTGATCAGCTGCCAAGCGCCTCTGG
>NC_058408.1:142695038-142703196 GCF_002201575.2 Neomonachus schauinslandi | reverse complement strand
GGGCGGGGAGGAGGAATATCAGTCACACACATATGTTTGACAACACAAACTAGGTATAGTACAAATGTCAGAGTGAGTTACAGAATTAAAGTGAGTTTCTGGGAATAAAATGTAAATATGTCAAAGGCAGCTTCAGAACAGAATGCATACCAACGTATCATTGGATCAGTTTTAACTTCACTGCCCAAAATGATGGTATTTCCACTTTTTGAAGCAGATGGCAAAAAAAGATTTTAAAAGATTCATAATCAGAATCATAAAGGTTCTGGGGCACCTGGGTGGCTCAGTCGGTTAAGCATCTGCCTTCAGCTCAGGTCCTGGGATCGAGCCCCACATCTGGCTCCTTGCTCAGCAGGGAACCTGCTTCTCCCTCTCCCTCTACCTGCTATTCCACCTGCTTGTGCTCTCGCTCTCTCTCTGTCAAATAAATAAATAAAAATTCTTTAAAAAAAAAACTGATCTTAAGAGAATGCTGTATCGTATTATATGCTCAAGGGAGGAGGTCAACGCCCCTTCTAGGCCCATGTTCTAGAACTGTGCTACCCAGAATAGCCACTATATGAATTCAAATCTTAATTAAAATTTAACTAAATGAAAAATTCCGCTCCTCAGCAGGACCAGCTACATTTCAATAGCCACATAGGGCTAGCAGCTAGTATAGTACTGGACAGACATAGAGAACATTTCCATCAGTGCAAGAAGTTCTATCCAACAGGGGCTCCAAACTCTCTGACTCACCTCCCGGGTCACAGCTGATTGGCCAGACCAGGCCACCTGACCTGACGGCAGCCAATGGACAGCCAGAGTCTCCACAGCATTACCTAAATTGAGAACTTTGCCCGATGGAAAGGCAGTGACTAACTCACCAACCAAACTCTTCTTTGGGCAGTGTGAGCTCCGCAGAGTTAGCGGTTAGTGGGAACCTGAGACACAAAACAGCAGAAGTTATGAAGCAGAGAATGAAGTCCCGAGTGGACAGAGTCATGTTGAAAGAGGGAGCATGGGGAGCGTGCCTGGCCCTTTGGGTGGGAGAGAACTCAGGCATCCTCTGTACTGCTTCTCAGAGTTCCCAGTGGGATGGAGAGTGAGCTGCCCAAAATGGTGACTTGCTTGATGACATGCCTTTTATTGGCTTGCTTCCTTCCTTTTCCTCATTTCTCCACTCCCCGTGTTTCCGCCACGCCCCAAATAAACCACTTACCTTCAAATCACTGCCTCAGAATCTACCCCTGGGGGAACCCAAACTAAAACGGATAAAGTAAAGAGTGAGTCTTTGTTCCTTGACACATAAAGGCCAAGCACATACTGGCTCTGATCAATTTGGGAGACTAGAACATAACAAAAGATACTCAATGTTCATATATCACCAGTGAAAATGGAAAATGCCACCGCTCTTTGGGAAACAGCTTGGAAGTTTCTTATAAAGTTAAACATACACTCACCATATGACGCAGCAATCCCCCTCCTAGATATTTACCCAAGGGAAATAAAAACTTATGTTCACACAAAAAGCTGTTCATGGATGTTTATAGTGGCTTTATTCATAATCGCCAAAAATTGGAAACAACCCAAACGTCCTTCAACTGGGGAACAGATAAACAAACAATGGAATAATACAAAGAAATACAAGGGAACTGATATACATAGCAACATGATGATTCCAAATGCATTATGCCAACTGAAAGAAGACAGACTTGGAAGGCTACATTCCATGTGATTCCATTAAATGACATTCTTATAAAGACAAGACATAGGAGCAGAAAACCAGTCAGTGGTTGCCAGGGGCTGGAGGTGGGGAAAGAGGTGACCAGAAAGGAGTCTGGGGGAGTTTCAGTGGGTAAGAAAAAATGTTCTTGATTGTGGGAGCAGTTACATGACTGCTTACATTTGTTCAAATGTGCAGAATCGTGCACTTTGAAAGGGCAAATTTTACTGTATGTAAATTACATTCTAATGAAATTAGTGGGGAAAATAAAAGACAATGAAGGTGCTACTCTCCACAAGGAGAGTAGCACCAAACACGCTCTGGGACTGGCTGTACCACAGCCCAGCTTCTAGGTGGCCCAGGCACCATGTAAATCAAGACTCACACGCAAGTTGGTCAGACAGCCCATCCCATCCACAGCATCCTTTCCAGTGGACTCAGCCACTTCGCCCCAAAGCTCTTGAGATATGACATCCTCTCATGTTTACCAGTAAACCCAGAGGAGTTCTATCAGATCTGGGGAGCTGGGGGAGAGGACATCCTCCCTCCCATTTCAGAATCACCAGCCTACCAAGTGGAGAATGTTGACCAAAGTTTCCATTAGAGAAATTAGAAACAACTTTCAAACACTCTGACCAGAGAACCCAGTGAGACAGCAGGGGGCTGTGATTGGAGTGATTCCAAGTTCAGTTTCATCTTCCTATAAAACAGGCCATTTGGCCAAGATGACCTTTCAGAGCCTCTTCCCCTGGCCCCAAACTCAAGCACTGTACGATTCTGAAAGCATTTTTCAAAGGCACTTAGAATTAAGAGAGTGCCATTGAAAGGGGAGACGGTCACCAGCCCAGTAGGCTCATGTGTGGCTCATCCTCTCCAGCTGGGGTTTGGTTTGGTCTAAAGGCAAGAGTCAAAGGAGGCACACAAGCCCCGTTGACAAAGACGTAATATTTTCCATTAGGTGTCACAGCATTCATTCTGTGCTTTCTCCTTTTCCCCAGGGGACTCCCAGAAATGGTCCATGCGAGTATCTGAAAATGTGTGCCCTGTGAAAAAGCACACACACCACAAGGGCACACATCCCTGGGGCAAAGAACCACCAGGAGCCAGAATGCAAAACAGCCTCCAGGCCTTCCTCCCCCAGGCAAAGCTCCAGAAGTTGTATCCGGGAGATGCTGCATTTTTCCAGAATTGTGTCATTCACAGAGAAGTTCACTCTCAGGTCTCAAATCCAGTCTGGAGCTGGGCTGGGCTGCCCAGAGCCACAGGGAAGAGAGAACTGGCCACTCGCACCGTTTTTATGGTGAGCTCTGACCTCCAGATGAGCTGGGTGTGTGCAGGAGATAGAGCCCAGGCTGCAGGTC
Source organism: Neomonachus schauinslandi (assembly GCF_002201575.2). Classification (NCBI taxonomy): domain Eukaryota; kingdom Metazoa; phylum Chordata; class Mammalia; order Carnivora; family Phocidae; genus Neomonachus; species Neomonachus schauinslandi. The sequence continues at coordinate 142,700,130 of NC_058408.1, read as the reverse complement.
CAGCCTTAGAGGCCGTGCCTTCTGCCCTCCACGCACAACAGGGACCAGGCTGTGCAGGGCTTCAACTCAGGCAACTGGGCACATACAATAGAGCAGCTGACTGAGAACTCCCAGCTTCTGATTAGAAGGGTAACAAGGGGGCAGGCTTGTCCCTCTTCTCCATAGGCCTCTCATGAGCATAGTTCAGGGAGCTCAGGAGACCAGTGAGCCTGGAGAAGTAGACATCAGTGACCTGAGGTGACTGATTTTCTGAAGCAATGCTGAATCTGAGATAGCTCGTGGCTGCTACAATCCCCCCCAGGCTTTTCCTTGGGATCTAGGGATTCCATCAAGGGCCGATGTACTCTCTCTACAGCTGAGGTCTCCTACTGAGCTCAGAGGGCACTGGGTGCTGTGGACACCACTGTGTCATCCCTGGGATGTCAGCGCTGAGGCACCTCTTCTAGGCTCAGCACTCCCTCACCGGCAGGTTAGGACAACCAGGCTCTGTAGCCAGCCGGCAGCAACGAGGGACAGAGTCAAGGAAAGGCAGGCCAACATCCCCTACCCAGTATGGGGCAGGGCTTTGCAGTTGACACTGACCTTGACCCTCGTCCTCCACTGTCAGTTACTTTCCCTAAGCATTCCTGGCCTTGGGGACACTTGATTTACTGGCCCCAGGGGAGGAAGATGACTTGCATGATAAATAAATCTGGGCAAGCTCCAAGGTTCAAACCTTCAACCATGGCCTCATCTCCGTTTGTTCAGGGAAGAGATATGCTATTTATTGGGGTCTCTAAGACCCCATAAACATAAGGTAAAACCCACCAAAGGACCCCCCAAGCCCCTCACTGACACCCCCCTAATAAGGATCTCAGAACTAAAAGCAAATTCAGGGGCGCCTGGGTGGCTCCGTCAGTTAAGCATCCGACTCCTGATTTTTGGCTCAGGTCATGATCTCAGAGTTGTGAGATCCAGCCCTGTGTTGGGCTCTGCACTCAGCGTGGAGTCTGCTAGAGATGCTCTCTCTCTCTCTCTCTCTCCCTCTGCCCCTCCCCCTGCTTGCGTGCTCACCAAATAAATAAATAAAATCTTTTAAAAAAAATAAAAGCAAGTTTAGGAAGGTCAAAATTCCATCTCTTAATAGTATCACCTTTGGGGCGCCTGGGTGGCTCAGTCATTGGGGCGTCTGCCTTCAGCTCGGGTCATGATCCCAGGACCCTGGGATTGAGCTCCCAGCTCAGCGGGGAGCCTGTTTCTCCCTCTCCCACTCCCCCTGCTTTTGTTCCCTCTCTCACTCTCTCTCTCTCTCTGTCAAATAAATAAATAAAATCTTTGAAAAAAAAGTATCACCTTTGCCTGTAAGACAGGAGAAAAATAGAAATGTGGAGTGTACTACAGGAACGGGGAAGGTGGCTTTATGGGAAAGATGAAGACCAGGAGGAGGGCACTATTTGCCCAAGGTCGTGCTGCTACTTGGGGTAGAACTGAACCCATATTCAGGCCTCAAGTTCTTGGTCCAGTGCCCTTCCCCTGCCCTGCCAGTGTAACCCCTGCACCAGGTCTCCATGTTCTGGAGGCTGGAGGAGCTACATGTCCCAGGGAGAGACATTTCTAGAGCCTCCCTACTCCCTGGACCCAGGAAAGGGCTATGCTCCTGCTCACTGAGATCCAGCCAAGCCCCTCCTGGGAACTTCACCATTAACTGCCCTTCGGTTTCCAAAAGGGGAAACAGCAGGGCAGCTCTCTGCCCATGGCAGGCCTGGGCTGCTGGGGGTCAGAGCATGGTGATCCATCAGCTGCCCATGTCACCAGAACCAGAGGCTGGAGCTGCTGGGCTCCCCTCCACGGCAACCTGATGTTTCCCTTCTGCACACCTGTCTCCAGAGCATCTTGCTTCGCATACACCTGCTCCTGGCAGGACCTCACACCGAGCAGACCAACGGCAAGAGGAATCCCCAGGGAGAGTGCTTGCTGCCCTCCAAGTCATAGGCCTTATTTCAGTTACCTGGGCCTGGGATGAGCTTGGCGCACCAGATGTAGCAATACCTCCAGGCAGTGAGGGTGGGAGGAGAAGAAGAAAACAAAGCTCGCTCGTGGGAGAGCTGAGGGTGCACAGGACAGAGAAGCAGGTGCAAGTTCAAGACAACCAAGATCTAAGCCAGTGGCTTTCAATGCTGGGACATGTGGTGGTGTCTGGAGACGTTTTTGATTATCATCATGGGGGTGCTCCTGGCATCTACTGGCATCAAGGGATGCTGTTCAACTTCTCTAGTGCCCAGGACAGCCCCCCACGACAAAGGACTATCCACCCACAAATGTCAGTGGGGTCGAGGCTGGCAAACCCTGCTTCGGGCACATACCTTCTGGAAGAAGTTTTTCCTTTTATTTCCTTTCCCCCAGACCCTTTCATCATGGCTCCATCAGATAGCAAGGGAATAACAGGGGAATCTGACAATTACAACTTCAGATAAATGCTCACAGCCTATCAGAGTGGGAGCTCTGCCTTTTCATCTGTTACAATGACCATTCCTAACCGGGCTGCAGAAAGGAAGGCCGCCTTTTGGGAAAATAACTCCGAGTAAAGACAGGCTAAAGAGGAAGTTCTGAGTGTGTTCTTAAAAAGTTTAAGCATCAAAGAAAGGCCTTGGTGAGGCCATAAACACCAACTTGGGCTGCCTTTGTGATTAAATAAGAAGCACTCTTACCGGGTCTTTTGGATACAGTCTGCTTTTTGTTTTAATGTGGTTTTAATCAGGGAATCGTGGCTCTTTGTTCCTTCAGGAAATTCTGTCAAATGTTTTGCATTCCTCATAGAGAACTACTGTCCATGCGAGTTAAGATCCCAAGTTCTACATTTTGGGGTGAGCCACATTTTCTTGTTGTTTCTTAATGTCGACATGAGAAAAAAAAAAAAAAAAACACGCAGGGAGGAAAGAATGCAAATGTTCGTCACTGAAAACACACACAAAGCCAGAAACATCTCCCTAGTGCACAAGGTCAAGAATATCTGGGTAAATCCGCTTCATGTTTTGCAGGCATGCTAATGGGTCATGAGAAATGCTGGGGCAAAGGCCCTTGACAGGAGCGCAGGGAGACGCCTAAAAATAAACATTTCACCCAAAGGAGGGTTATCTGTTAGAACTACATCATTCTCAGCACAACTGAGAAGCAGAGACTCTGACATCGGAGCGTGAAAAACACCAATGCACTCTTACCAATTCCCTTCACTTAGACTGAAAGGAGATGAAGTCGGCTGCAACTAAGGCACCCCCTTCAAGGCTCACTCCAGATCTTCCCTGTAGCTCTTCCCCCACTTTCTGAGATGCTGATTTGGAAAAGTGAGGCCTCTCCTCATCCCTTCCCAGAAGTGGAGGAGTCCAGTAGCAAGTTTGGTGGAGTCTACACCTCCTACAACTGGGTTCAAACCCCACTTCTACATTAGCAGCTTTGGGACCTGGAGCAAGTTACTTCATTTCCCTGAGCCTCCCAGCTTCTTCAACTGTGACACAGAGGTGGGAGTGAGAACTACAAATGAGAATTTACAGGGCCAGGGCTCAGTGCAGAAGAGGCCCTTGCTCAGTGCACGGTGAGCATGGGCTGATTCAAGGAGTCACCTTTCCAGTGATGATCACAGCCCCGAGGTCTGGGCACAGTGCTCTGAGGGGCAGATCTGCCTCCAAAGAGCCTGTATGAAGCCCATCAGGCTCTTCCCAGATTCATCTTTCTTATCGACTCCATGAGCCCCTATATCCAGCATTGTCAGGCATGTGGGAAGGCAGAGATTCCATTTGTAGGAGCAAACCTTGATGAAGTGTTCTGGAAGGCAGTTAGGTAGCACTTATCAACACACCCTTCACCATCCAGCCCACTTCTGGGCATCTGGGCTATCCCTGCCTATGTGCCTAAAGAGTTATGAAAATACTAATGAGGCAAACATAGTAGCTAACCTTCACTGAGCACTTAAAAGGTCCTAAGTATTTTACATGTAATTTATGTCTGTGCATTTCCTACATGATACTTCTGATTATGCTACATGTGATATTTCTTTGATATATGTATTAAGTCACTTAGCTTTACAAGGTGGGTATTATTACTATTATCTCCATCTTACAGAAAAGAAAGTTGAGACATGAAGACATTAGTTATCTGCCCTAGGTCAAGGGTCAGCAAATGTTTTCTGTAAAAGGCCAGATGGTCAATATTTTAGGTGGGCCAGATGGTCTCTGTCACAACTACTCAGCTCTGCTATTGTAGCATGAAAACAGCCCCAGACAATAGGTAAACAAATGTGCATGGCTGTGTTCCAACAAAACTTTATTTATGGACACTGAACTTTGAATCTCATGGGATTTCCATATATCAAGAAGTATTATTTACTGATTTTTTTTTGATCATTTAAAAATAAGAAAATCATTCTTGGCTTGCAGGCCATATAAAAAATGAGAGGGGGGGTGCATTTGGCCCAAGGGCTGTAGTTTTCCAACCCCTTGCCCTCGGTCATTTCCCCAGTCCGTGAAGTCCCATGTCAAAGTCAGGCAGTCTAGCTCCAGAAGGCACTTGCATGATCTCACACTATCGTTACCTCTTTTAATAGCAAAAAGGAAGAGTAGGCAAATGGTTCGATAAATTATGCATTCATATTATGGGATGCTCTGCAACACTAAAAAGTCATACACATACATACTGACCAGAGCAGCTCTGGGCACGGTAAGCAAAAAAAGCAAGTTGTCCATTAATACATACATCATGACCCAGTGTATTAAATTAAAACTAAGTATGAACATGTGTATGTGTACATATATACACACGTGTTCACAGGCACATAAACAGTGAACATAAAATAAAGATCTAAAAAGTACAGGGGGGCACCTGGGTGGCTCAGTCAGTTAAGCGTCTGCCTTCGGCTCAGGTCATGATCCCAGGGTCCTGGGATCGAGCCCCACATCGGGCTCCCTGCTCAGCAGGGAGCCTGCTTCTTCCTCTCCCTCTGCTCTCCTGCTTCTCTGTTTCTATCTCAAATAAATAAATAAAATCTTAAATAGATAGATAGATGATAGATAGATGATAGATAGATAGATAGATAGATAGATAGATAGATAGATAGATAGAT
>NC_058408.1:142682477-142695028 GCF_002201575.2 Neomonachus schauinslandi | reverse complement strand
ATAGATAGATAGATAGATAGATAGATAGATAGATAGATAGATAGATAGATGATAGAACAAACAGGAAGCATAAGCAGCCAGGAAGGAGGTAAAGTAGAGCTTTCTTGTGTACATACGCTGGTCCATACACATTTTGAACCTTTTACATCCCAAACACATCCTTCTATTACTTACGTAATAGAAGAAAAAAACTGAGGTGCTAGTTACAAGGCATCACTTGCCAACATACTTTGAGCTCTCTGAGCAGTTCCCATGAACCCGGTCTAAACAAAAGCTGGTTAAATTAATTATGGCAGGACAAAGCCGTTATTTCTAGAGGGAAAAACAAACAAGCAAACAAAGGTGGTCTAAAGGACAGTAAGAAAACACATCTAGGTCTCTCTTTGACCTATCAACAGTGATTTTCTTTTTAATTGTGTATGTGTATAACCTAACCTTCTCTAGACACCATTAACCTTCAAACCAAGGACGTCAGTTGTAAACAAAGGCTTCAAGGTTTTCATCTGGTGTGTGATATTCCAGGCATAGTATCTTGCCTGCATAAACTTTAATTTATGAAGTTATTTTGGTTTGCTCCACTGGCAGGAGTGCAGCTGAAGGGGGAGTCATCGACTGGGAAGATGAGATCTCCTCAGTGCCAATTTTTAAATCCAGCCTCCAGGTCATCTTATTTTTTTGGATGCTTCCCACAGTCACATTTTTTGTTTGTTTGTTTTACATGAAAGAGTACAGTCCCTTTCCTCAAGCCAGGTTTACCATTTTCCATTGCTTTTTATTAAAAACGCATCTTATTTAAATGGAATGTTCTCGGAGTTTCCGCCTTGCATTGGCCTGCGTAAGAAAGCCCTGGAGTGGAGGTCTCTGGATGGTCACACAGACCCCGCACTCCAGGCTACCTCCATGCACCATATAATCACATCTGCAGAAAATAAGAGGGTCCGAAATCCCATCTCTGACCCCAGGACCCCACTCATTCTCAGATCTGGAGCAAACCCCAGTGGGTCCCTCTGTGCCCATTAAAGCAGCAGGTGGCTGGAGCAGAGCCTGAAGATGTTAAAACGCAAATCTGAGGAGAAGGTCCTTCTCAGGTGGCATTCCCATCAGAGCTATGAGGGCCTTCTGTTGACTAAACAATGAATGCTTTCAATCCCAAACAACACCTGGTTTGGAGGGTACAGGAGGGAGCTTTAAACTTCAACTCCACATGCCACACTAATCTCAAATTCATGACAGAATTGCATGCACTCCCCAAACTGGCAGGACAAAACTATCCTAGCCAGGGTTTGAATGAAGCCATCTTGTTGTGGCCTCTAGCTGCCCTATCTTCAATGTGACCATAACTGACATCTTCAGTTGCTTAATTTGTGATGGAACCCATATAGACAGGGCAATTCTAATCCTTCGCTTTTGGGATGGTATCAATGTTATGTTTTCCAAATGCTCCCAGCCACATGAGGAACAAAAAATAAACTGTTAACACAATTTAGTTTATATACATTTTTGTGATTTAAAAAAATAACATGAGGGGCACCTGGGGTGGCTCAGTTGTTTAAGTGTCTGCCTTCGGCTCAGGTCATGATCTCGGGATCCCGGGATCGAACCTCACATCGAGCTCCTTGCTCAGCCAGGAGTCTGCTTGAGGATTCTCTCTCTCCCTCTGTCCCCACCCCCAACTCATGCTCTCTCTCTCTCTAAAATAAATAAATAAAAATCTAATAAATAAATAAATAAATAACATGAGATCTACCCTCTTAATTTTTTTTAAGTGTATAGCCCAGTACTGTTAAATAGGCACAGTGTTATAAAGATATTTCTAGAACTTTTTCATCTTGCATAACTGAAATTTTATTCCAATTGAACACCAACTCTTCATTTCCCTTTTCCTCCCAGCCCCAAGTAACTACCAGTCTCCTTCCTGTTTCTATGAATTTGACTACTTTAGAGTCCTCATATAAGTAGAATCATGCTGTGTTTATTCTTCTGTGACCGGCTTATTTCACTTAGCGTAATGTCCTCAAAATCTATCTAGGCTGTTACATGTGGCAGGATTTCTTTCTTTTTTAAGGCTGAATAATATTCCATTGTGTGTATATATGACATTTTCCTTTTTTAATGATTTTATTCATTCATTTATTTATTTGAGAGAGAGAGAAAGAGTAGGAGAGGAGCAGAGGGAGAGGAACAAGCAGACTCTGTGCTGAGCTTGGAGTCCAACACAGGGCTTGATCTCAGGACCCTGAGATCATGACCCGAGCTGAAATCAAGAGTCAGACACTTAACTGACTGGGTCACAAGGCGCCCGTGTATATATGATGTTTTCTTAATCTATTCATCCTTTGAAGAACATTTAGGTTACTTCCATCTCTTGACTATTGGGAATAACACTGCAATGAACATGGGAGTACAAATATCTCTTCAAGATCCTGATTTCAATTCTTTTGGATAATAACCCAGAAGTGGGATTGCTAGGTCATAGGGTGATGCCAATTTCAATTTTTTGAAGAATTTTCCATAATGGCTACACTATTTTACATTCCTACCAACAATGCACAAGAGTTCCAATTTCTCCACATTCTTGCCAACACTTGTTATTTTTTGTTTTTGATAATGGCCATCCCAACAGGTATGAAGTGACATATCATTGTGGTTTTGATTTGCATTTCGAAATCCTGATGATTAGTGATGTTGAGCATCTTTCCACATACCTATTGTCCATCTGTATGTCTTTCTTTGGAGAAATGTCTATTCAAGTCCTTTGTTTTTTAAATTAGGTTATTTGGTTTTTTCCTATTGAGTTACAGGAGTTCCTTCTATATTTTGGATATTAATCCCTTATGAGATACGTGGTTTGCAAATATACAGATTATAGGAGTGTCTTATGGCCTACTGGAACATAAAATTTTCAGATAGCTACAAGATAATGCCTGTTGCAATCTGGCCCAATATCTGTTAAAAATAAAGTTTTATTGACACACAGCCAGGCCATTTGTTTAGGTATAGGCTATGGCTCCTTTCAACCTGCAACGGTTGAGTTTAGCAATTGCAACAGAGACCACACAGCCCATTAAGCTAAATATTTACTACCTACTCTTTATAGAAAGTTTGCTAAACCCTGGATTATTGGATCAAGGCTTAAAAGCATATGTCTATTTTGGCCCCAATCAAAATGTGACAGGAAGGATGATTCTGGGTCAGATTATTCTCATTTAAACATTATGACTTTTGAGGCACCTGGGTGGCTCAGTCGTTAAGCATCTGCCTTCAGCTCAAGTCATGATCCCAGGTTCCTGGGATCGAGCCCCGCATCGGGCTCCAGCCCCGCATCGGGCTCCCTGCTCCGCGGGAAGCCTGCTTCTCCCTCCCCCACTCCCCCTGCTTGTGTTCCCTCTCTCACTGTGTCTCTCTCTGTCAAATAAATAAATAAAATCTTTAAAAAAAAAATTATGATTTTTGTCACTGAAGACAACTTTAAAATCCAAGCTCCTACCACCTGGGCATGTAAGTTACTGTCGAGTCTTTGGTCATACCAGGAGGCGCCTTATTCTTACATGGTTGAGGTAGACAATTGTGGCTTTCACTTACCTGGCTTTCCTTCTCTAACAGCCCTTCTGTGTGGCCCACATCATCCTTCCTTCCCTCCAACTCCAGCCACCACACAGGCAAGTGATCTGGTGTCACTAAAAAGAGTCTTTTCCAAGGCATTCCTGCTGCTTTTCAGAAAAGAGGCTCTCTTTGCACTGAAGTTGCATAGGGAGTGGCTATGAGACCTCCTGACTGGCCGAGAAAGAAGCAGAGGAGAGAGCAACAGACCTGAGAGACGGGGACAGAAAAACCCCGGGATGTCGTTTGACTCTTTGGATCCAGAAATCCAGGAATACCCCTAGATTCCCAGACACATTTGCATTTCTGTCACTCACGACCATAGGATTTCTGAGTACAACAATTGTGATCTTTGCATTTTGGACTCCTTGTATGTGGGAGTTTATGTGTTAGGGGAGCCTGGGTGGCTCAGTTGGTCACTTGGCGGGAGGCCTGCTTCTCCCTCTCACACTCCCCCTGCTTGTGTTCCCTCTCTCGCTGTGTCTCTCTCTGTCGAATAAATAAATAAAATCTTAAAAAAAAAAAGTTTCTATGTTTCTACATTATCTTAATAATTTTCATCTTTTTTTTAGACAAGACATTGTGTCTTTTTTTTTTTTTTAAAGATTTTATTTATTTATTTGAGAGAAAGAGAGAGCATGAGTGGGGGAACGAGCAGAGGGAGAGGGAGAAGCAGACTCCCCACCTCAGGGAGCCCGACGCAGGGCTCAATCCCAGGACCCAGGAATCATGACCTGAGCCAAAGGCGGTCGCTTAACCCACTGACCCACCCAGGTGCCCCAATAATTTTCATCTTTAATGGGTACATAACCCATTACATAGGACAAACCCCTCCCTGGCCACCCAGCCTACTGACACCAGGGCAGAGCTCCCTGGGTGCCGTAATACTGACTGATTCAGCAAACCTTCCGTGTGACAGACACAACTGAGCGCCAGGATGCCATGGGCAGTCCTTGTTACACACGAGATCATCTCCAGCTCACCACCTGCCCACCTCACTGACAAGCCCAGGTTTCACGAGCCAGGCACCAGCGTTCAGTGACAAGTACCTTCCCAGTGCCGATGACACACAGCTCCAGGGTGTTTAGCTATGGAAGACCAATGCCATTTCTCTACCTGCCTAGACCTCATCCCTCAGTGCCAAGACTCTATGCTGTCAGGCTCCCCACCCAGCAGTAAAACTGTTCCACTTAGTGCTCAATTGTTGGTCTCTTAGTCTTCATTTTCTCTTTAACAGATTTTAAGTTACTTGTGCTATTTTTGCAGGTTGTTCCCTCAAGGGGGCAAGTTCCAGATCAAGGCAGCTACCATGTCTGCCCAGCCACCCCGATCGCCCCAGTGCCTGGGACCAGGGCAGGGTTCAGTAGCTGTTTGCTGAGAGGGTGGGTGAATGGATGAACCCCATGTGCCAGCCGCTGGGTCATTTCTCACAATCATATATAACACTGCCTCTTTCTACAGCTGTAGCAGCTCCATTTTGGCAAAAGATGTTCCCAGCGAAGTTTGTGGTCGGCAGGGTGGGACAGAGTTTGAAGAAAGACACATGTTAGGAAAAGCTACTTGAACATTCTGGCAAAGCCTCATTGAACCTGTCAGTTGCCGACAGGGCTGGGAAGAGAGTGTGCTGGAGGCCATCTGTCACATGTCCCTGCCATGGAGGTGGCTCAGTGTCACTCCTCCCTCTGGCCCCTAGGAAACGCCAGCCCTTGTGACCACACAAGGGCCACAGAGCCATTCTTTCGAGTTGGCATGGCTTATCGCAGGTTACCGATGCCTCCTGCTCTCCTCCGTTCGGTTCTCACAGACGCCCTGGAGATACGTGGTGGTACCATCCCCATTGTACAGAAGAGGAAGCCGAGGCTAAAAGTGGAGAACTATTTGCCTTTAGGTCACTCCACTTAGGAAGTGTTAAATTAAAGGAAGAGGCCATTAGATTGAGTGGCAGCCTAGTAAGCACACCAAAACCTAACCTAGTAAGCACACCAAAACCTAAGTCTGGAAATGCCTCAAGGTTATGAAAAGAAAATGCTAAGGACAACCAATCATAAACAGCCAACTAGGCTTTTAGCTATAGCCGATCAAATGATTGTCTCCCGGTGTTTCCACACCTTTTCCGTGGGAATCTTTCCCCTGCTCCTTACAGAGGATCACTCCCGACCACTTCCCATCTGGCACTGCCTGACTTGAATCGACTTTCAAATAAACTTAAAATCTGTCATATGCCTCAGTTTCTCTTTTAACAGAAGTGACTAGAGCTTACATTTTTTCCAATCCCTAAACCCCACTCTTGCAATCAACCATGGTCAAGGATGGACTCAGTAGCCCCAGCAAAGCACGGAGAGGCCTGGCACCATCCCACTCCCTCTGACCTCAGGGCCCCAGGGCTCTGACGTCTGCATTCCTGGATGTTCCAGCTGGGCAGCATCAGGCCATGGACCCCTCTGCATTCTCTTCCCTTTCAAAGCCATGCTCCTTGGGGGCCTGCTGACAGAAGGCAGCTCCAAGCTTGCTTTCAGCCCCCACAACCACAGCACGGGTAGGGCCCCTGACTGGGAAGCTCCTGGTTCTTTTATTTCATTTTACTTGGGTTTTTTCAGTTTACTTTTTTTTTTTTTAATGAGCTTTCTCAATTACAAAACTTCCTTCCTCTCTTTCCAGCAAGAACTCAGGCTCTAAATGCTGTAATGTCATTTAGGTTACAAAGAAGAATTTTATATATATATATATATTTAAATGGAAAATCACATATTTCAAATGCCTTGGTTTCAATGCCCCCTCCCAAAAGAGTTTTCTACTGAGCTTTTTCTGCTCTTTCATGGTAGACTGACTAAGTAATTTATTGTCCAAACAGGGACCCTTTTAAGGATGAAAGAAGACACTATTAATCCTGACACCAGCCATATGATCACCCTTCTTTGGGGAGGGGGGAGGCGTCACCATTTCTCATTGGAGCCCAGAAGAATGTGGCGAACCACTTCCAGACAGCAAATTGAATTAGGGTATATTAATGTCAGGCCTTGAAAGAGTCAACAACTGTGTAGTCCACTTTTAAATAAGGGTAAGACTCTCTTTGCTCTACTCACTGACACTAGAACTCAAGTGCCTGGTCTAACAGAAGGTGGGTGTTTTCCTGCTTGTTGCCCAAGAAGCCAAAGGATCCAGCTTTAAGGGTCTTTACTTTCTAGCAGTAATTCTAATGTGCTGAGACTGAACCGTTCTAGTTCCAGAAATTTCTCCAGGGCGGGTGAGGGGTGGGGTGTCTAGTCTCAGAACAAAGAAGGCTAGGGAGATCATTAGGTCCATCCCAGCTGCCAGGCAGGGCCACACCCATCATTCCAGATGGAATTGAATCTCTGCTCTTTATTTTAGACCTCCAGAGGAAATCATGCCACCTCCCTGGGTGAGCCAGTCCAAAGTTTAATTGAGATCTTCAGGGCCAGGCACCCCTCCTTCCGGTCCATACTCCACCCAGGAAACCGATAACATCTCACCCTCCACCCATCATCTCCTCAGCCTCCAGGGCCTACAAGGGGTATCTTCTCCTCTGCAGACCAGAAAACCCTCTTTGGGTCCAGAAAATATTCAGAACATGAAACAGAAACACACACATCTCCTTCCTCCCACGCTCAGCAGTACCCCCCACCCCACCTCCCAGATCCTTTTAATCCCCAGATTGTAAATGGAAAGACAGGAAATGCAAGAAGCAAAGCTTAGAGTCACTCCATCTCAGGCCCAGCTCCTCCCCCTCACCCCCAGCCTCTCTCCCCTTGACAGACAGACAACCCATTAAGAGCTCGCCCATAATAGTCTTTCCTGTAAGAACTTGTAAACAGCATCATTCAGGCTCCAACGTGGGTATTTCCCAGCTCACTTGCATGCATTTCCTTTGTCGTGGAACGTCCCCATGGCACACCTACCCCTCCCCAGCTCCCTCTCCTTCGGTCCCCCTGAAATTTAAGGGTCTTCCCCTTGAATACTGCATTTATCACTTAGCATCATCGTCGTGCACTACTTGTCCTTTCTTTAAAGGAAGCCCTTCTTCCACTTAGTGGGCTGGAGACTCCAGAGAGTGCCTGCCCTGTCCTTCATTCCAACAGACTCCTACTGCTAGGTATTCATACATGGTTCTTGCCGCCAGGTCTCAGCATTAAATGAGCAAAATCAGTGCCTGCTGAAATTGCGTGTTAAGTAAATCCTGTGCCTACAAACTGTTCTTTTTTTTTTTTTTTAAGGGGGAGCTTGTTATTATATAACTTAAAGTTTGCAAGGCAAATACACCATAGAAAAGGACAGGGGCCCCAACCCAGGGGTTGGCCAGGTGACAAAAGGCGCTGAGCATGAGGTGAGAGGGAAACGTGTGGTCTGTGGTGAAATGTAAAGCCTGGAACTTTGACCCCAAATAGACAACCAATATGGTAGACAAACATTGCTATGCAAAAATTCTTACCTAATGTTGCTAGAACTTCCAATTTTCTTTCTTTTTTTTTTAAAGATTTTATTTATTCATTCATTAGAGACAGAGAGAGAGAGAGGCAGAGGGAGAAGCAGGCTCCCAAGGAGCAGGGAGCCCGATGCAGGACTCGATCCCAGGACCCTGAGATCATGACCTGAGCTGAAGGCAGACGCTTAACGACTGAGCCACCCAGGCGCCCAACTTCCAATTTTCTAAAAGAAATCTTAAATCAGGGACATGAGGTGAAATTTTCTAATTTTTAAAATATTGTATGGGCTGAACAAGGGGGCCACCCTTAGACCATCTGTTACTATCTGCACAAAAGAACAGTACCCAGGGCCTAGGGGGTGGGGGAGAGGAGGCATGAGGGTGAACATGTGGCCAGAGGCAGATCCCAGACCCCCATCCTCCTGGGACACTTTCTGGAAGCAATCTTGTTTTTTAGGAAGTAAACCGAGCAGGAACTAGGATTCACTTCACTGTAATTCACTTTACATGAGCTCACTTTACAGAAATACACTTTACAGCCAGCTTTGCTGAAACAGATCTATGAGAGATATGATGGGCGGTGGCCTTTTCCCAATAAAAATATACAAGATACACTGAGCATAAAGCCCTTAACGAGCTAACAAGCTCCTGTGATTGAGCAAAAACCAGTAACTTGAATAAATAATGCTATAAAACAAAGGCCTATACTTTCCTTCCCAAACTCAAAGTCTGGGGAGTGGGCCCCAGACCCAGTGGAGAAGAAAAACGGGTTTAAGAGTCACATTCCCTTGCTTGGTTTCCACAACTGAGAAGGCACATTATGCTGGGCAAGTTACTTATCCTCTTTAAGCCTCAATTTCCTCATCTGTGAAATGGGATCATGACAGCCCAATCCTAATAGGATCCCTATAAGGATGGGGCGATAAGCATTCTAAGCTGTAGACTGCGTATGGAGCTATTAACATGTTTTGTGTAACAGAGAGGGAAGCAGTGGGAAAAGGAACTGCTAAAGGGAGGGGCGCCTGGGTGGCTCAGTCTGTTGAGCATCCAACCGACTCTTGATTTCAGCTCAGGTCACAATCTCAGGGTCCTGAGACTGAGCCCCAAGTCCGACTTTCTCTGTGCTGGGCTTAGAGTATGCTTAAGATTCTCTCTCTACCCTCTCCCTCTACCCCTCCCCTCCTACACCCCCTCCTCGTGCTCTGTCTCTAAAAAAAAGAGAAAAAAAGTGCTAAAGGGAAAACCAATGAGAATGCAGTCAGTCCTTAGCACAGTACAAAGCACACCTGAAGTAACCAACACAAAATTAGCTCTTTAATTAAGACAGCTGTCCAGAGTTGAGGCTGGAGGTCCCAGAGGGTGTAAGCAGGGTCTCCCAGGGCAGGTCACCACAATGCCCAACCTCACACCCTCTGGAAACAGCCAGGCCGGGAGCCCCTATCTGGCTGAGGCTTAAACCAGCTCTAAGCCAGGCCCTGAGGCCTCCTGAACCTTTGCCTACTTTCCCCTGGCTCCATCCCCTCCTTCCTCTGGTGGAGAGGGACTTTTGCCCTTTCTGACAGAGTGGTGAGATCTGAGATTGGGGTTGAGCCTGAGGAGGAAGGGGGCTCTCGGGCTCCCAAACTGGGCTACCTCGTCTAGCGGTCCAGAGCTCCACCTTGGGCCCCCAAACCAGCTGGAACTTTACCATAAGCTTATATTAGTCCTTGGCCATCTGCCAGTCTAAGGAACCTCCTGGAGAGGAGTGGGCTTGGCACGGGGCAGAATCCAGGTGTTCCTAAATTCATCATTCATTCAAAAGTACTCATTGAGACTTACTGTATACAGACACATGACAAAGAGCAATAAATAATAAGTACAGGCCCTGTCTTCATGGAGCTTCTAGGCCACCAGTCCCCAGATCCACTTTTATTTCCAACAATAAATCCCAAATGTAACATATCTCCAAAAAGAAAAAAAATTGTCGAAAATTACTCAGGCAGATGTTCCTGCACCTTAATATTAAAATGATTCATGCTTTTTGTTATTGAACCAATTCACGAGTTTGGGGGAGTTTAAGCAGCCCAAGTGTGTCTTATAATGGGCCCTCAATGGAAAAAAAATTGTCACATACTCCCACTCCACAGCATTTGTAACACGTCCAGCCAGCCCACAAACAGTAGTACATTCGGTTTTTCCTTCACCAAGGAAAGAATTTGCATAGATTTTAAAGGTGTGATTTAGTTTTCAAAGCTTATTCCTTTAACACTGTCCAATTACTTACATGTCAGTGAATTCCAAAATATGGTTTTCCAACGATAATAGAAAATCAAGTCACTATTATTCTCTGTCCACAATGTTTACCCCCCTGATTTGTTTAATATAAATCTACACATGAAGAACATCACAATTGATGAGAGCCAGATTTAGAAATTACAGTTAACACTCATCCTGGGCTTCCAAAATAATTTTAAGGCACATCAGCATTTCATATCCATCTGAAAAAATAACCTCAAAATATATTTCTGCCTCCTACTGACTGTGGAACTTGGGCAGGATTCCTAAATCCTCTGCGCCTCACTTTCTCATCATAAAGTGGAATCAGCCAGTTGCATCTACCTCATTGGTCTGTGGTCAGGACTCAATTAAATAAGACAAGTAAAATAAGTATTAACTGCTTCTACTAAAATTTTCGAACACCCGTGTGAAGCAGCGGAACATGGCTGTTCAAAGGGTGCGAACGCTGGGGCCTGGGTGCAAGTCTCGCCTTTTCCATTAATATCTGCACTTAGGGCGAGGAATCTCTCTCCATTTTCCTTGTCTGTGGGAATGGGATAAAACCAGTCTCTACCTCAGAGAGCAGCTGTGAGGAGAGCCCTGGTATGCACAAGCACCATATTAAGTTTATAGCCATTTTAATGATTATGAAACCAAGGCTTATCGGAGGTGTTTCCCTCTCCAGGGGAAGCTGTCTATATAACGAGTTTATGGATCTGTCCGGGCTCCCACAGGGAAACAGATTTGGGATCAAACCAGCTGTGGAGACAGCATCCACTTCCGGACCCACACACAGCTATTGTTCCGAACACCTTGGGTTTACATTTCCATGGTGACCAGCATGTTTGTTTACTTGTTTCCTGATTTTTTTTTTCTACAGTTAGAGTCCCACAAAGGCAACCAGGCTGGGGATTGTATTGTTTATGGCAAACGTCAAAGGCACTTGCCCCTATGCTCAGGCAAGGCCTGGGATAAATGCTCTCCAGCCTTCCTTGATTGAGGGCACCTTCTCTTGATCCACAGCCCACCCACCCAGACCTGCCTTCTTGGGCCCTTTAAGTCAGGTATCCCCTAAAGACATAGTTTCTAATCCTGAGTGAGCCAGGACCCTTTGACTTGTAAGTGTCACATTACTGGTGCACCCAGAGGTGCCTGGGTGGCCCAGTCGGTGAAGCGGCTGCCTTCGGCTCGGGTCATGATCCCGGGGTCCTGGGATCGAGCCCCACGTCCGGCTCCCTGCTCAGCGGAGAGCCTGCTTCTCTCTCTCCCTCTGCCTGCTGCTCTGCCTACTTGTGCTCTCTATCTCTCTGTCGAATAAATAAATAAAATCTTAAAAAAAAAAAAAATTACTGGCGCACCCAAACGGGAAGCCCAGGGTGGTACACCTCGTTCCTAGGATAGTGGGAGACCAACCATCAAACAATATGCTGAGGAATCAGTCTCTCTCTCTCTGCCTTTATTCTCAGGCAATGGCCACCATAGCTCCAGGCTTCCCTTCTACCAGCTTAGCAGAGGGCAGCCCTTTCTGGACCATGAATCGCATCCTCATCCCTAAACCCATGGAGGGGGAGTCAAAGAAAGCAGGGCTCTGACTGGCCAGGGCTGGGTCCCACGCTCACCCATGGAGCCAATGAGAAGTCATCCCCACCTAACCTCGTGGACTGACTACAGAAGAGGGTGGTGCCCCAAAGCAGAAAGGGTGGCGCTGTTAGAAGAAGAGGGTGCTGGGCAGGGAAGAGACAAAGCCATCTGCTCCCGAGTTCTAAGCTGCTGCTGTGCCTTCACCTCCCGAATCCGTGCCTCCGGCCAGAAGGTTCTCTCCAGCCTCCACAGCACGACGGTGCCCATCCCTCCACTCCGTGAGACCCAAAGCACGCCTGCATCTTTTCCTGGAGCGAGCAGCATCTCCCAGCTGCTCCACGGCGTCACCTGGGTTCAAACGTAATAGTTCTGTCCTTCCACACATCTTCACGTCCCATCAGGTGCCAGGTTCTGTAGAATCAGCCTCCCCAGAGCCACTCCCAGCCACCTCACCCCTCTTTTTTGCAGGACCACATACTTCTCAGAACCACTGCCCATTTGGCTTCACAGCCTCTGCTGCCAGATTCGGTGTCTTCCAGCTCAGCCAGTATCAGCCTCCTCTGCTCAAAAACTCTCAGTGGCTCTGTTCTGCCTAAAAACGTAACTCCCAACATCTCAGCCTGGCTTTCCCATATGCTGGTCCAGCCTTCCTGTTCCGTGCTCCCCTACAACT
>NC_058408.1:142588343-142682377 GCF_002201575.2 Neomonachus schauinslandi | reverse complement strand
CCCCCCCCCCCCCCCCCCCCCCCGTCACCACTGTTTGGCTCCGCCCTCCGCACTCCCAGGAGTCTCTGTCTTCACCACGCTCCATGTGGTAACCTCATGCGATGGAGTTCCCACCACACTGGTTTTAGGGTCAGATCCAAGCTCCAACGCTTACCTGCCTCTCCACCCTGGACAAGCACTTTAGCCTCTGTGGGTTGGTCATGTGCAAATGACATGGATACCTAACTTATCAGATTATAATGAAAAATACACATCTATAAAGCCCCCTTCACAGACCTGGCACCCGGGGGGGGGGGGCTCTTTAATGGTGGCTTCACACCCACAGCCACCAGCCTTCATGGCCCAGCCCAAATGCCACCTCTCCATGATGCTTTAAGTGATCTCCCCCCATCATGACTGTCTTTATACTTAGATTCTACCTTGTAATGTAGTTGGCCATATACCTGTCCTTGCCCAACTAGATCTCCTGAAACTAGAACTCCTGAAAGGGAAGAGCAGTCTCTTTCATCTTTACACTCGGGAAGCACCCCAACTAGTGTCATACACCCAGGAGGTGCTTGAATCATATCCGTGAAACGGGACTCCGATTTTGTGCATCCCAAAGTATTCCTGCTCGTTAGTCATTAGTTCACCAGATAGGGCTGACAGAAATCCAGTACCCACTGAGCACATCCCTGGCTCACGGTGTCTCTCTCTTTACCAACTGCCCAGCTTGTCATATAAGAATCAAAATGCTCACCTCCCACAAACGGTTACATGGGGATAAAAGAAGCAAATGACAGTGGTTACCATTAAAATGAACATACAGTGCCTGGGGGATTTCAGATAAACCCTGGCCAGGGCACTGGAAAGGTTCCATTCTTCATTCTTGCCCCAGACCCCACCTCCAAAATTGTCACCCAGGGGGGCTACCAGCTTTATGCACCAAACCTGACAATAAAGGAACATAGCCTTTTCCCCAAAATCAAATTCATACTTGAAAGACAAAGATGTGTCACCATTTAGCAGAGTCAAAAAAGTGTGCTAGGTGTACTAAGGTATTTATTACAGATTCAATCAAGGCAGTCGGTCAACAAATGGGTCCAAGGAGAAATTTCAAGAATCATTTAAACAAGATGGCTGGAGTAATCTTATGACTTCCCACGGTGAAATGCTAAGTAGGACAACCCTTGGTGAGATCCAGAGGGTCTAATATGCTTTGTTTTTTAAAAAGATTTTATTTCTTTATGATCCCAGCAAGCAAACTTACATTTACAAGGCACTAATTGCCATTTCCCCTTCTCCAAATGAAAATATCTTGTTTTTCCACTTATATATTGCAGGCTCACTATACAAAATCCAGGTTATCCCAACCTCCATTCACTGTGTCAGGATCATTTCTCCAGGTCAATAAGAATAGATCTCCATAATTCTTAATGGCTACATAGGAGTCCATTATTTAAATATGCCAAAATTCATATTATCAATCCTCTACCAATGGTCACTGAAATTGTTTCCATTTTCTGTTATAAATACCCTCTACCATTTATAACACTCTGTATACCATTCGTGCACTGTGTTTCTTAAGATGAAATCCTAGAATTGGAATTTCAAGGTCAAAGGTTACATAATTTTAAGCCTTTTGATGTATATATTGTCAGACTCCTTGAGAAAGAGCAAATTTGCACTCCTATCAGCAAAGGGAGTGTAATGTTTGAAAGAACCTATCTACCCACACTTCCTTATCAATGTGTTACATTTTTGCCATTCTAAGATTCTGCAAATACACAAGATTCGCTTTACTGGTGGGGTGAGCATCTTTTCATGTGTAGTGAATCCCTGTGTAATGCCTCTCTTCTCCCCCTAGAAACTACCTCTCCACTTACTACCCCCATCCTCTCTAGCTGTATCCAGAGCTACCACATTGTTACAATTTCACCCCTATGGGCTTCAATCTAAGAATCTGAAGAAGAATTGATGCCTGCAATCTACATGAATTGTTCCAGAGTGATCCACCAACACAAGACAGGTCAACTGGAGTCATTCCTTAGATTTTCAAATCAGAACTGGGGAGGAAAAGACCAGTCTCTGTCTACTGGTGCAAGCTGTAAAATGTGAAACCATGACATGTTCCCCCAACATATGGAGAAAGTAGTGAGAAAAGAGGAGGCCGGTAGATCAAGAGGCAGATGAGAGAGAGGGAGAGCGCTAATAGTATTCAAGTTCCGGGTTACAGGGGTTCTGAAGCCATCTGGGTCCCTGTACTTCCCACCCTTCTTTGACATACAAGATACCCCAGTTTCCTCCCAGATGAGTTCTCATTTGCCTATAATAGTTCAAAATGGATTGCTGTCATTTGCAACCAAGACTCCTGCTTAATTAATATAGCTTCTTTTCTAGCTATTCTTTCTTTTGTGAAATACCTCTTCATGGTCTTTGGACATTTCTCTACTGGACATTTCCTCCTCTTGATTGATTTCTATGAGAGTATCTTACAGATTAAGGCTATTTTCCCAGGTTGTCAGTCAACTTAATTTTTGTTATGACCTCTTTTGTCAGAGTTTTTTTTTTTTTTTTGCATTGTCAACTATGTTAGCCTTTTTTCTTATGATTGTGCCTCAAAACTATACAAAATATTCACCTATACTTTCTTCTAGAATGCTTATAGTTTCATTTTTTTACAAATCTAAATCTTCAATGCATCTGTAATTTGTTTAGTTAGTTTAAGGTAGGAATCCAATGTTATGTCTTCCCCAGTGATTCATTAGCCACTTATCTCAACACCATTTCCTGAGTAAGCCATCCTCTCCCCTTTTATTTGAAATGTTTCCATTACTATAAACTAAATTTTTACCTACACTTGGGTCTGTATCTGGACATTCTCTTTTATTTGTATGCTTCATTGGGTCTCTGTAATCATGAGGGCATTATCCCCATGTGATGATAACAAAGATACTGAGAAGCTAAGTTACTGGCTTTGCGACCTCAGACAAATTACCAAATCGCCAACCCACCTTTTGCCACTTACAGCCATAGAAAACCTAAGCGAAAGAGAACCACCAATCTTCTCGGCATCCCCCTAGACTGCGAAATATGTCTGGCCAGTCAAGATAAGGCAGACCTCTAGACCAAACGTTGTGGGCAAATGAAGTGGGTCAGGATTTGCCCAGAGCCTACAAGAACACTCAGCAGTGCCCACTCCCATTCTAACCCTGTGGGTGACGACAGTGTACCCAACCACAAGCCTTGAAAAGTAGGTAATGCTTATCAACCTCTAACTCTTTGTGGGATGTCTCCAAGTCCACATGACAATGTTGCCGTCACTCGTGCCTAGATGGAAATTTCTCACATTTTCTCAACAATATTTACTTACTGTTTTCTTGGCCAGACAGAGCGCTGTGTATTTTTAAACTTTCCAGGAAGACAGTTTATTAAGAAAATACAGTGAAGAGCAATCAAACTGTTTATTTTTGACTTTTGATTTAATTTTCTTTTCTATAATCCACTAAAGAAAATACTAGAATCATGCATTTGCCTTTCTTAGATTGCAGGCATCAGTTAAATTAGCAGCGGTGGGTTTTTTTCCTGTTTGTTTGTATTACACATGGAACCCCTCCCAGCTCTAATTCTTTCCCTGGGGTAATTTTCATTTTAATGTGTAATGGCTGCTCTTCAAATTAACATCAAATCTTATTATGAAGTACCCACAGTTGAATTACCATCAGTGGAAAATGCCAGCAAATTCTCAGATCTAAAGGGTGAATAGAGCTCCGGAAATCCCCTGGGCAAGATGTACATTTATATGGCTCAGAGAGGTCAAGCAATGTGCCAAAGCTCACACAGCATGTGATGGCACCTTCTTCCTTCCCCTTCAACCTCTTCATTAGAGGCATCAACAGAGCTTTCATTCAGGGGAATTGAAACATCTTGGCTAAGGACACTTAAGTGCAAGAAAAGATACCAATATTACCTTGAAAAGAAAGAAAGTGGGTGTCTTGACCCCACTTCGGGAAGTTATTAAATGGCTATGTCCTTGAGCTTTGCCAGATGTGCGCAACACAATCTGCCTGGCTGCTAACAGATTCTGATCCTAGGCTGAATGTGTCGGTTCCTTGAACGTGATGTGCAAGGAAAGCACTGAGCTGGGAGTCCAGAGCCCGGGGTTCTGGTCTCAATTTTACAGTGGGAAGCACAGTTATCTTCTAATATTAGAAGGGCCCCAGCCGCTCTTTCTGCCCACGGGTCCTGTCCCCATACTATAATAAAACACCTTTTGGGGCGCCTGGGTGGCTCAGTCGGTTAAGCATCTGCCTTCGGTTCAGGTCATGATCCGGGGGTCCTGGGATCAAGCCGTGCATCTGGCGCCATGATCGAGCATCTGGCTCCATGCTCGGCAGGGAGCCTGCTTCTCCCTCTCCCCCTGCTCATGCTCTCTCTCTCTCTCTCACAAATAAAATCTTAAAAACAAAACAAAGCACATTTCTGCACTGGGGGAATAAAAGGACCCCTCCCCCCCCCAGCAAAGTGTGGTGCGTGTATTCCAGATGTCTCCAAAGAGCAGACCCAGGACCTAATGGACCAGGCGTACCTGGGCTTGACTGCAGATTTAGGTTTACCATCAGCATTTGGTGAGGCCCAGGGAGATACAAGTAAAGAAAAATGCACCAGCAAATTCTCAGGGAGGTTGCAATTTAGTGGGTAAAGCAAGAAGCCTATCTAATAAATATTTTTCTTACTTCAGCAGTTCAAAATAGGAGGGGCTGCTTGAGAGAGGGTATGAGTTCCCCAACCCTAGAAAGATTTGAGCAGAGGACAGAAACCAGCTCCCAGCGAAGGTGCAGAGAGTCCTATTTGGAGAGCCGGGTTGGAGTAGAGGCTCAACATCATCTTGGGAGAGACTCAAAAAATCTTCGAGCTTTGGTTCCCATGCCTGGTTGATCCTCGGGAGTTTTTAAAATACAAATTCCTAGGTACTGCCCATGAGCTTCTGATTCAGATCATGGGTAGGGCTTTTTCTTATGAGTTGAATTGTGTCCACCTCCCCCCCCAAAAAAAGATATGTTGAAACCCTAACCTCAGAATGTGACCTTATTTGGAAGTAGGGTCTTTACAGAGGTGATTAAGTTAAAATGAGGTCAGTTTCTAATGTACATAAAGGTTGAATTACTACGTTGTACACCTGAAACTAATATAATATTGTATGTCAACTACACTGAAGTTAAAATGAGGTCATTAGGGGCGCCTGGGTGGCTCAGTCATTAAGCGTCTGCCTTTGGCTCGGGTCATGATCCCAGGGTCCTGGGATCAAGTCCCACATCGGGGTCCCTGCTCAGTGGGAAGCCTGCTTCTCCTCTCCCTCTGCCCCCTGCTTGTGTTCCCTCTCTCGCTGTGTCTCTCTCTGTCAAATAAATAAATAAAATCTTTGGAAAAAAATTTAAAAATAAAATGAGGTCATTAGGCTGGGCCCTAATCCAGTTTGACTGGTGTCTTTATAAAAAGGGGAAATTTGGACACAGAGGCAGGCAGGCGCAGAGGGAAGACCGTGTGAAGAGAGATAAGGAGAAGACAGACATCTATAAGCCAAGGAATACCTGGAGCTCCCAGAGCACAGAGAGAGGCCTGGAACAGATCCTTCCCTAGCACCTCCAGAGGGAATGTGGCCTGCCCACAACTTGATTTTGACTTCTGGCCCCCAGAACTGTGAGACAATAAATTTCTGTGGTTCTAAGCTGCCCATGCTGTGGTACTTTGTCGCCCTGGTAACAAATGCAGCCTGAGAATCAGCATCAGAGCTGCCGAGCCGCCTCGGAGGACGGTCCAGGCCCAGGGACCGGTCCTCCGTTAGAGGCTGCCTCGGCTCTGGCACCACTCTGCGTGGGCTTCCTTTGGTCCTCAGACCCCTTCTCTGCGGAAGAAAGGAGCTCACGGAGATGACAGTGAGTCCACGGCCACGTTCAGACTAATCATCCAATTAACGGGCAGCCTTTCTCAGTTTGATCCACTCCGCTGCTCCCGGGCAGCAGTGAGCCCTGGAGTTATGAGCCAACACATCTACAGAGGCCTCCAGGAAGAAAATGCCACCCTCCCCTCCAACGGTTACAAAAATATTGAAGACCCAAAGCTTTGGACGCTGCCCTCATGCCAAGCTTCTCTTGGAGGGAGACACAGAGGGGAGGCAGGGCCAGTGACTGGTTTTTGTATTAGACTATTTTTATTTGTGCTTTTGATTCTCAAGATGGGACTCCTAGAACCTCGCCTAGGTAAATCACATGCAAACCTTCAGTCAAAGTAGCTACTGGAGGAAGAACCCACAGAATTCCACAGAGGAGAATGCCGTACCAGATGAAAGACAGGCGCGCGAGAGATTAGGGGGGACTCCCACCAGGAGCACATGCAGCACCTCTGAGGGAATTAGGAAAGAGCATGCCTACCCCAAGATACATTTACAAATCGACTACCTCCATGGGCTAAGTGGTACTTCCCTGAAGTTGTGCAATGTGTGACTAGACGGGCAAGTCCACAGAGACGGGAACAGATGCACTGGGTTAGCACCAGAGAAGGGGGAGAAGTAGGTCCTTGCTGTGCACCCTTGGAAAATCACTTCGCCTCTCTGAACTTGATTTCTTTCTTTCTCAAACCGAAAGAAAAGGATGAAGAAGAAGCACTGGCCAAGTCTAGGTTGCAGTGATGATCCAAGGAGGTAAGTACCAGCCTAGTTTTACAAAGCTGTGGGCTTGTTATCAGAGTCTGTGTTCCCTGCCCGGCCCACAAATGCAAAACCCAGGGGCAATGACATTGTCATTGCCAAGGAAAGTCTTTGACTGAACTTGATTTCCCTAATCCAAACTTTGAATAACACAGAAAAGAGGACTGTGGTCTCAGAGGTGAGGGGTGTTACCTCCCAAAGGTTTTAAAACCGTCTTATCACAGGTCCTCCTGTGTATCATGCTCCTTTCTCATAAGAAAATGTATTTGTACATCCCTAGGGCCATTTAACTCCACTTTAGAAATAATTACTATTCTTCCCAAAGCAGAGTGTGGGGAAGACGGTGGAGAAACGCTATTAAGCAGACACAACCACAGGAAAAAAACAAACAAACAACAAAACCTAAACCTTTAAATAAGTGTATCAAGATGTTACACAATGTATAGGCTATTCCTACACTGTTTACAATATATTTAAAACCTGTAAAACCTAGGGTGCCTGGGGTGGCTTAGTGAGTTGAGCGTCCGACTCTTGATCTCAGCTCAGGTCTTAATCTCAGGGTCATGAGTTTGAAGCCTGCATTGGGCTCCGTGCTGGGCATGAAGCCTACTTAATAAAAATAAATAAACAAATAAATAAATTGTAAAACCTAAATGGCCCACTATAGGTGCTTGGTTAAATACACGATTAAACCAGGCCAAGACATGGGTGCCTGGGTGGCTCAGTTGGTTAAGCGACTGCCTTCGGCTCAGGTCATGATCCTGGAGTCCCGGGATCGAGTCCCGCATCGGGCTCCCTGCTCAGTGGGGGGTCTGCTTCTCCCTCTGACCCTCTTCCCTCTCATGCTCTCTGTCTCTCATTCTCCCTCTCTCAAATAAATAAATAAAATCTTTAAAAAAAAAAAAAAAAAAAACCAGGCCAAGACAAATGAAAAACACAGACCCCTTTGGAACCGGGTAACCCCTCAGGGTTATGCTAGAAGACACCCAGCATTTCTCTCAGTTTCCAAAGTGCTTCACAGTTTTTTCCCAACACCCATCCATCTCATGGGAAACTAGAAACATAGATATGGGGAAGCCCTACACCATATTGTTGCCTAAAAACAGTTGCAGAACAGCATGTATACAGTCTGCTATTTGTGTCAAATGGACAAGTATGCTCACACATGCATAGATACAGAGATCTGGAAAAATGACCCCCTAAATGCAGACAGTAACTTTCTCTGATGGGTAGGACTGGCAGCCAGGACACCTGGGAGGAGAGAGGTTTTGGCTTTCTTCTTGCTGTTTTGCATTGCTGTTTGAATTTTCTTTAGCAAACAGGTAGACTGTCTGGGGAAATTTTTTTTAGTCTTAAAAATTAGATAGAATGTGGGGCGCCTGGGTGGCTCAGATGGTTAAGCGTCTGCCTTCGGCTCAGGTCATGATCTCAGGGTCCTGGGATCGAGTCCCGCATCGGGCTTCCTGCTCCTTGGGAGCCTGCTTCTCCCTCTGCCTCTCTCTCTCTCTCTCTGTCTCCGTCTCTCATGAATAAACAAATAAAATCTTATAAAAAAAAAAAAAATTAGATAGAATGACTCCTATTTAGTTGTGAATCACAGCTGCACACTCGATTCTTTTTCACATGTCTCCTGTATGTCAGTACTGATGTTCCCAACAGCTGGTAAAGTTGTGGAGGACGGCAGCTATGATGGAGCAGAAAGAGTGTCAGGCGTGGAGACGGGGCTTGGTGCGGGGTCCAGGCTCTGGAACTAGCAGAGTACTCTATGGTAAGTCATTCACCCCTCTGAGCCTCCAATTCTTCATCTACAAGAATGGGGGAGAATAAAACATACTCACAGGATTATAAAGATCAACTAAAACAATGGGCACAAAGGACTATCATTTTAAGTGATTCTTCTAGAAAAATGGGAGAGACTCCATTGTTCACCCTTTCCTCCTGTCAGAACCTGCCACGGTGCCAAGTACACAGTAAGTATGCACTAAATGCTGGATTTATGACACTGGGCAAGATGCAGAAGCTAATTCAGGGTTAGTCCCATCCGAATATTGCTTCCATGGAGCCCCTAAGCTCTATTTTTTTTTTTTTTTTAAGATTTTATTCATTTATTTGACAGAGAGAGACACAGGGAGAGGGGGAACACAAGCAGGGGGAGTGGGAGGGGGAGAAGTAGGCCCCCCAAGATCATGACCTGAGCCAAAGTCAGATGCTTAACGACTGAGACACCAAGGCGCCCCCCCGCCCCGCCCCCAAGCTCTCCTAATCAAGGCAGATATTCAGAGCACAAGGGCCCACACCCTGGGTGAACGGAATTACGAGCAGACCCAGGTTCACTTCTAAACACTTGCCCAAGAAGAACCTGACTCTCAAATCCTTGATCCCCTCACGTTCATTCCTGAGATGTTTTTAAGCTGCCAAAAAGATGAGTGAGAATACCAGGCACCATAATATAAAACCATCAGCCACCCAACAGTTACCAAAATGTAAGCTGAGAAGTAGACTTGAAGCATACCCGGAAACTAACCCACACCTTCATAACCCGTGGAACCACTGAGGAAATCAGGTTTGTCCTTCTTTAATTTATATTCTGTTATATGTTATAGAGAATTAAGCTTTAATTTTAAAAATCCCTCTAATTGGATACTACTGATGGGAAGACATCTGGGGCAAATATCTAGGCTCGGTGCATTCCATCCCAAGCAATGGTTAGTGGTCTGCAGAATGAGTGTGTGGCAAAATAACCAGTGGTTGCTAATTATTATATATCACAGGGTTTGGCATCATCCATAAAGCCCCGTCACGCTGGCTTCTTCCTCTCCAGAGAGAATTACAGAATTGACTGTTTAGAAATTTTTTCTTCTCCAAGTTAACATACATTTTCCTTGTCTTAATTGGATCCAGTCTCTTTGCCCATAAGCAAAAAAGTTATTTTTCTAGAACAATTGCATCCTTCGCATGGCAAGCCAACAGCCCTTCCTAGGTCTGGAAGGATCACTGGCTTCCTATTTTCTTTCCATTTGCTCAGCCTCATTCTAGTCGTGATGTGAAAAACATGTGAAGATTGTGTCCTAAGGTGCCTTCGATTTAGCCAAAAAAAGGTATGATGTTACCGGCATGAGACATCTCCTCCAACCCACACAGAGCCTCAGAATTCGGGAGAACTGTTTGCCCCAAATGTTTTGGTCTAATGCAAATATTTATTTCTTCCAAAACAAGTAAAACAAACCACTTCCAAATTGGGGGTGGGGGTGGGGGAGTTTGCCAGACATTTTTCACAGTTAAGACAAACATTTGGGAAACATTTTCCAATTTGCCCTATACCCTTAGTTAATCTTTCTTAACCACATTGAATCATTTCCTAATTTACCATCTACTGTGACATCAAGGCCATTTCTTGAAGATCTTACTTTCTCTGCTCTACCCCTCTCCTCCATGTAACTTTGCTATAGCATCAGTTGAGCGTTTCTTGAACACACCAAGCACACGTGCCTCTGACAGACACACTCCCTAATCTGTGACTTAGAGGGTCAGCAGCACGAGGCTTGAGAAAAGTTGGATCTTGAGACATCCTTTGCCAGGCAAGTCTGGGGCCCAATTCTTTGTCCCCACACCACCCCTTAGTTTTCCTAGAGCTTGGATTTCCTTTTCCAAGGTTATCTGAACATTCCCCAAAAGCTCTTCCTGAATGCATTAACAGACAACATTAAGATGAAGCAGAGCACATTTCTGCATAACCATTATAAAGCTGTTTTTCCTAGGCCATTTGTTGACCCCTCCAGCTTGTTTTCATTTCACAAGTGGTGTAAAACCTTTGCCAAGATGGAATTCCATTTTCAAATGAGGTTTCACAAGACTTTTTATCAGATAGGCAGACCAATTGCACTGGCTGGATTCTCTCTAGCCGGTAGTTGGGTAACTCTGTCCTTCACCCCTCTTCTCTTCCTGAAGTGGTTAAGTTCAGAGGTTCACCCTCTCTGCAGGAGCAGATCAGAGGCTTGAGTTCCTGTCCCCTCATTACCAGGCCATGACATCATGCTGCCTCCTCTCTAGCACCTCAAGCTTGACAGGGACCCCCAAGAAGAGACTCTCTCAGCTGGCAAAGATCCTTGAAAAGTAAAGCTGCTAAATTAATGCAACATGTACACACACACACACACACACACACACACACACACAGGTTAATATGGCTTCTAAATGCAAACATTTATAAACTTACCACTGAAAAATGGAAAGGGGTTAATGCTGAGAAGCTTTTCTGGGGGAAAAGCTTCCCCCACACACTCTCTCTGGGATGGAGGGGGGATGCCCTACAATCTGGCAGAGGAATCAGTCTGGTGGGCCCCCCCCCACTTCTCCCACCCTAGCCTGCTTCTTTTTAATTCAGTAAAGAAAACTGCAGCGATCTGAGCACACACCGAAAGGTACCATCAGGCAGAGGTCCTTCAGGGCAAGGGTCTCCCAGGGGGAGCAAGCATCCAAGGAAGGGAGGCGTGGGGCAGAGGCATCCTGCACGTGCTAAGCCGATGCCAGCAGGAACTGGCCTGCCCAGTGCCCATCTATTGGCTCTGCCAAGGAAAGGGAGTAGCCTACCACCAACGACATGTCCCCACCACCACCCATCTGGTTTAATGCCTTGTCCCTCAGGGGCAATTCTGTGGCTTCTCAAGAGTCTCTCGGAGCCCTGCCAGGAGGAGATGCCAAGAGGCTGACCTTCTCTTTTGATGTGTCGGTATGTGTGGGGGATGGGGGAGAGGATGCAGATAGAAGGAGAATACCAGTAATGGGGCTCCAGAAAGGATCAGAGCCACCATGCATGCATGCATATATCCCCCCTCCCCAATCACAGATTCATTTGAATTGATAAACAGTCCTACTTTTTTTTTTAAGATTTTATTTATTTATTTATTTATTTGAGAAAGAGCACGAGTACAAGTGCAGGGGAGGAGCAGAGGGAGAGGGAGAAGCAGACTCCTTGCTGAGCAGGGAGCCCGACGCAGGGCTTGATCCCAGGACCCAGGAATCATGACCTGAGCCAAAGGCGGACGCTTAACCGACTGAACCACCTAGGCGCCCCAACAGTTCTACTTTCAAATGGAAACACCTGGGGCGCCTAGGTGGCTCAGTCGTTAAGTGTCTGCCTTCGGCTCAGGTCATGATCCCAGAGTCCTGGGATGGAGCCCCGAATCGGGCTCCCTGCTCCACGGGAGGCCGGCTTCTCCCTCTCCCGCTCCCCCTGCTTGTGTTCCCTCTGTGTCTCTCTCTGTCAAATAAATAAATAAAATCTTTTAAAAAATTTAAAAAATAAAAATAAAATGGAAACACCTAACGTGAGGATTCACCTATCAGTAGTCACTCACAACCTAGTAAGAATTACTGCAACCAATGGCTCTCAAATTGGCATTAACCTGAAATCAGGATCTGTGAGGACAATTATATTCCCATTATACCCCTTTCCCAGGAAATGTGATAGAGACCCTCTTTCTCTTCCATAGTTGCAACCTCATGGGCATTTACATTTAGAAACCATACTGCCCTGAGCAATAGGTTTGTTTTTTGGCTTCCGTTACATGGGAGGAGAAAGATTTCTTTCGGAACATTAAAGGACTTTGGAGGGTCACTCCAGGAAAGTCCACAGTTCAAGTGACTTCCTTTTATCTCCGTCTCCCTATCTGTGAAACCAGGGTAATCTCTCTTCTGCCAAGTGGAGACCAGACCGGTAGACCAACTGAGAAGGCTCAGGGCAGCCAAGGCACTGGCTGCCCCCTGGGCCTCCACCACTTCACAACACGGGAATCATCTTATCTGTTTATCTCAGTTTCTTTTGCTTTCTGCACATTCCCCAGAAGTTGTCCTTTGAGGTTCATTTCATTGTTGCCTTTTAAAAAAAAAAGATTGATACTCCACAGATTACAAATTCCTAGAGCCCAGGCAGGCCCTATGGAAATTAGCCTAATTTATTACTGACTTCTGTCAGGAGGATGTTACCAGTTGACTCTTTGGCACAACTTCAAATAGAGTTCCTTGCTTCAGACTGGGAAAAACAGCAACTAACTGTTTCATTGTTTCAAATGATTATGCCACTTTCTAAGTGTGCTCTAACTGGGTTATCCTTGAAATCTTTCAAATCTCACAGGAAACAGTTTTTAAGGAGTAATCATTTTAAAGTGGATACAAAGATGGTGTGTTTTTGCCATCTTTCTTCATGATTTTATTTCAATCTGTCCTGTTCAGAAGAAATGGAAAGCCTTAAAATTGTTTTACCTGTTTTCACCCTCATTTTAAAACCTTCCTGAAGTCCATAGGAAGAGTTGGGTTGTTTTTGTTTTTTTCCTTCCTTCCGTGGATTTCCTGTACGCACAATGTTTTTTTCTTTTCTTTTTTTTTTTTTTAAGGATTTTTTATTTATTTATTTGAGAGAGAGAGAATGAGAGACAGCACGAGAGGGAAGAGGGTCAGAGGGAGAAGCAGACCCCCCGCTGAGCAGGGAGCCCGACGTGGGACTCGATCCCGGGACTCCAGGATCATGACCTGAGCAGAAGGCAGTCGCCTAACCAACTGAGCCACCCAGGCGCCCCACAATGTTTTTTTCTTAATAAAAAGACTGTTTTCAAATATCCTCACAACAGGAGTTTACACAGGGCTCTGTCTATATCTATAACACACACTTAATTTGAATCAGGAAAGTCAGTTGCTCAATCTAGGCAAACTTCCCAACAAGATATGAAAAAAAGAAAAAACATGGCTGGCTCACCACCACCACCAACACCTATGAGTGTCCCTGAACTAAATTTGTCTCCAAAGTGATTCAGTCTTAATCCCTCATTCCCCAGCTCCCCTCCCTGTCTCTGTCTCTTTCCCTCTCTCTTCTCCACACCCTCCCCATTTCTCCCTCTCCACCTCCTTTACCTCCCCCACCCCCCCCATTTTCATGTCAGAAGTTAGGGGGTTATCACCCTCTTCTTCAAATGAGTGTGTAGAACTCTAGAGCAGCTATGTCCAAATGAACTTTCTGCAATGCTGGGAATGTTCAGTATCTGCGCAGTCCAACAAGGTAGCCACTAGCCACATGTGGCTACCGAGCACTTGAAATGTGGTTAGCCTGCCTAAGGAACTGAATTTTTAATTTTAATTCATTAAAATATAAATAGCCCATGCAGCTAGTAGCTACCACGTTGGACAGCACACCAATTTAGAGGACTAGACACCTTTAACCCTTCCAGGTCATTCCAGGTGACAGGCTGCATCACAGGACATGCTCAAACCGATCACAACACAAAGGCAGAAAGGAAGGCAGTCTCCACCATCTTCACTCCAGAACTGCAGCCCATCAACCCCACCCAGGCCACTGCCCTCGAAAGACCTCCAAAGTTCCAGCCAGAGGGCACCCACCTCGGCACACCAGTTCTCCTCTTAGATCTCGTCATTTCTCAACCAAATGGTTCTCTTGCCCTTGTTTTTAGTGTTTTCCATTTGTAGGAGCTGACCTTCATAAAAACACAATGTCTTGGAAAATTAGCAGTTGTCTACCACATTTCAGGCTTATCCCTCAAGTACGACCTTTTGGTCCCTCGGGCTACTTTCCAAGTCCTAGGAACAGCAAAGTCAATATGGTGACCCAGCTAAGCAGGTCACACCACCATCAACTTCAGCTTTTGGGGGGAAAAAATTAGTTCTACTCATATGATTTACCAGCTTAAAAGCCTGAGATGATGATGATGATGATGATGATGATGATGATGATGATGATGATAGGCCCAGTTCCATCTGTCCACCCACCTCCAGCATCTCTGTAAGGCTGACATCCTCCCACAGGGCCCTTCAACAACGAGATGGTGAATGAATGAGTGAATGAATGAATGAATGATTTCACCCTGTTAGAATCCCCGGAAGACAATTTAAGAATGGTTTTCTCTAAATGAGAAACTGGGGAGGTGGGTAGTATGGTCTAGTCCAGAGGTAACTGCCTTCTTTTTCTTTTTCTTTTATTTCATTTTTTATTTTTTAAAGATTTTATTTATTTATTGAGAGAGAGAGAGTCTGAGCAAGCGGAAGAGGGAGAGGGAGAAACAGACTCCCCACTGACCAGGGAGCCCAATGCGGGGCTGGATCCCAGGACTCTGGGATCATGACCTGAGCGGAAACCAGAGTCAGACGCTTAACTGACTGAGCCCCCCAGGCACTCCTCCTAATTTCCTTTTCTATGGGGTCACCTGTTTGTGGTCACTGTCTATGGTGCTCTCAAGTTTCTGCTCAGTTGCATGGTCGACTGTGGTAGTATCCTTTTGTAACCATAAGACTGTTTTTATTTCAAAAAATGTCTAGGGGTGCCTGGGTGGCTCAGTTGTTAAGCGTCCGCCTTCGGCTCAGGTCATGATCCCAGGGTCCTGGGATCGAGCCCCGCATCGGGCTCCCTGCTCCGCGGGAAGCCTGCTTCTCCCTCTCCCGCTCCCCCTGCTTGTGTTCCCTCTCTCACTCTGTCTCTCTCTGTCAAATAAATAAATAAATAAAATCTTAAAAAAAAAAAAAGATATTATAATGCTTTACCTTGAGCCACAAATATCTTGGCAACAAATATGAGCCTTAAATATTGCCCATAGGGGTGCCTCGGTGGCTCAGTCAGTTAAGCATCGGACTCTTGAGCTCAGCTCAGGTCTTGATCGCAGGGTCGTGGGTTCAAGCCCCACTTTGGGTTGCCTGCTGGGCGTGGAGCCTACTGAAAAAATTTTTAAAATAACATAAAATAAAAATAAATATCGCCCACAGTCCTGGATGGTTTCCCAAGAACACTGGAAGTGCCCAGGTATGGGTTGAATAGCCCTTGGTAGAGGTGGATTTGGTCGTATATTGGGCTCTTTCCTGAATCCCCTTAAATATTACTGAAGTCTTCACCCCAGACCCAAAGGCTATCATTTATCAAGTCACTACAAGAGTTACAGCTTCCGAAGACATCATTTAAACAAGGATTAGTTTGGGCACTGGAAGAGTTTGGGCCCATCAGTTTAGAATCTGATAAGCAGCAGCTAAGCTACTGAAAGATAAGAGTCTCGTGGGCATTTATCTGATGATTTTTAAAACAGGCCGCTGGATTAATTAAAATCATCACTTGAAATCTTTCTGTAAGAGAGCAAGGCCTTCTGAAAACATTGCTTTTGGTTTCTCTATCTCAAAGTCATCAGTACTGAAAAGAAACTTAGGAAAAATAAAAGGCAGTTTCATTTAACGGCATTGTACTTAATAGGCCAGGCAGCTTCCCGCTGGGGGTGAACACCCGCTGCTCTCCTACACAGCTAGATTGAAGGGAGAAGCCCCAGGGAGGAAGAAGTATGCCTGCCTGCCGGTGGCAGTTAGGAGGCTGTAAGCTGCAGAGACATTCCAATGCTCTAATAATGAAATATACTGACGTGTCAGTTTCATCCTCAAGAACTAGGGGTACAAAGGAAAGAGGGAAGAGAGCAGGGGCTTTCAGCCCTGCTGTGGAATACTGAGTCGGTCCTGGCAGAGCCTGCCCCTCACCGGCTGGATGTAGGTTCCTCCCTCCTCCTACCATCCCTAGCCTCTGCCTGCATAAAACTTCACCTTTTCCCAGGCCCCTAACCTTGATCATCGGGAAGATCCAGGCCAACAAGCCACAGAGTTATCTGAGAGAAAAGTTCCTATATATTATGCTTCTCGGCAATTGTGACCAATGGCAAAGTCATCACGTTTCTGACTTCTGGGTTCCTGCTGGGATCATGCTCAGAAAAATGTGATCAATACTCCCTCTGTCATCTTTATTGATCAGATATGGCTATGACTGGCCTGTGAAGAAAGGTGAGCCCTTGCAAAATTGCTTCTCACCGTGGTTCACTCAAGAGTGAGGCAAGAGATCTAGAATATGAGAAAAATACAAAAACCTCTACTGCAACAATAAACCCAAAAAGAGACACACAAAAGACACTCTGCAAACACTCTTTCTCACTATTATTTCGACACCAACTTGCTTGCCAATTTTCTGAGATTCTAAAATGTAAATAGATAGTCTGGGTCTCTTTTCATTAAATGCTTAATCACTAAGCTCATTTCCATAAATCAGCATGAATTCAGTCTCAACTTCTTTTTTTTCCTTAACTTTTTTTTCCTTAATTTTTAGAAGAGTAATCTAAAGTTCCTAAGAGTGATCAAGTCAATGTTTTCTTATGAGACCAGGACAAATAAACAGCCCACAAGATACATTTGGGTGGTTTAAAATTCTGAACCTAGATTATCCAGATCTATCTTTTCTTATAAAACAACTTTCACAAAGGTGCGATTTGTTTGCTATGTTTTATAATTACTTATAATGACTCATTTTACTCTAATCCACTTACAGATTTTCTACTTTATTGATACATTCATGTTTTCCCTTTATAAATATTTTATTATGGTAAGAATTTGAATTTACAGTGAACTAAGAAGCCATCTGCCTTTAAGAATGCATAACAATAATGAAAGATAGGCCCCAGAATTACCCACCAACATGGACAAGTACAATTTCCTTTACAGCATTTGCAAAGTGCGTCTGTCTTTCTTCAAGGCCTGTTTCTCTATTGTTTGGGACAAATGTGACTTTTACTTGAAAGCCACATTTTAAATTGTTTACAGTGTATTTTGTTAAGTGAAGTAAATTAAATTTCACATACGCCCATTATTTCTCATCTGTGACCTTTCATAAGAGATTTCAAGTAAGAAGTGCTTGTAAACATTCTAAACAACTCAGATTATTAAGGATACTATAAATTTTATATTAGATGTTTCACTAAACTGACTGAAATTTTCATTTCCGAATATCTGGATAATACGATTTTGGGGGGGGAATTCCTTAATTTAAAAGAATGACTTTAAGAATATGACAGCTGAGAAGAGAAAAATAAATTGCTTTTATTTCTAAAACCTTCCACACTAATTAGAATATAGGTGCTCAAATCTTTAATAAAGACCCAATAAGAAGAAAGTGGAAGCACATAAAATCAGGAATTCTCTTTAAACATAAGAAAGGAAGACGGGGAGAAATGCAAATTTAAAAAATGAAGTTTCCATGTCAGTGATTAATTTTTCTCATTCATGTGTCAATCTCTCCCTTTCCTTACAGACAAGGCCCTCTCCATTTCAAAGGCATCGTCCAGAGCTCTTTTCTCACCAGGAGACGACTCCTAAACTCTCCAAGAGAAATTGAAAAGACTTTCAAAGGTAAAGGAAGTGAAAGGCACATTCTCCAGCACTTTTAATCACTGTAATTCGGTCATTCCATAGGAGCTTCCAGCCTGCAGTTCTGTCCCTAAAGTTCTGAAAAAAACAATTTGCTAACCTGCCAAACAAAAATATCAGGCGGTGAAAAAAAAAACCAAAAAAAACCTAGAGAGACCAATTTGGGAGAGAAAATTGATAACACTTTGCCAACTCCAAGCAAAACATTTTAAAAGAAGCAACCAAAAGCTGAGGGAAGAAAAACGCATGCCCCAGGCGAACGAACGTGTAGAGCAGCGAATCTAAGGAACAGAATTCCTCCTTACAGGAGTAACCAGTGAAACTGCAAAGCCTCCAGCACCATCATATCCAGTGATTTCCCAAGAAATAATTTCAGAATGGAGGGAGGGTGGAAAACTTTCCCAGCCCCCAAGCCCTAAGATGTACAACCATGTCCCACCACTAGGTGGCGGTTGAAAAGGCTGTGATCTTGAGGGGGTGGGCTGTTTCCTCCGCGTCTTTCCCTCCTGGACGCACAGCCCAGTCCGGGAGAGAGCCCGCTCGTCCCCACCTTGATCCAGTTCGCTAAAATGGCAGGTTAGGTAGAAAGAAAGAAGCTTAGAAACCTTAGAAACCTGAAGTCCCCAAGTAACAGCCACTCCTACAAATCTGTTCACACCAAAGCTGAGCAAGGGAGGGGGTACGGACCTGCATATTTTAAACTCTGCTGGGGTTTTCAAAGCAAACCTTCCAAGCGGCTGCTTTAGAGCGACAAGTGACGACGAAATTAGACGTGAACGCTGGGTTGAGTTACTAGGCTGTGCATCACCAACCCGCAGAGCGTGTACAGAGCCACAAGGTGATGGAATTAGCTGGCTAAACATGAA
This sequence comes from Neomonachus schauinslandi, assembly GCF_002201575.2. NCBI lineage: Eukaryota > Metazoa > Chordata > Mammalia > Carnivora > Phocidae > Neomonachus > Neomonachus schauinslandi. The sequence goes on along the minus strand of NC_058408.1, from coordinate 142,663,603 downwards.
TCGTTTTATTGCTAGCCAAAAATTCTTCCTTCATTCATCAACGTGGGTGAATGAAAATATTAAGTAGGTAAGGCATTTTCGTGGACTGCTCCCTGAGTAGCCCTCTGAAGTCAAGACCTTACTTAGGCTGCCTTCTACCTTGGGTGTCAAAGCCTCCTCCCATGAAAGGGAAAAACCACTTCCCCTTTTTGTAAAACGGCTGCACGCCAGAGCTCAAATCTTGGCAAAAGAGATGTTACATAAATTCCAGGTGTTCCTAAATATGTATGTTTGCACGCAATCATTTTAGGAGGCATTTAAGTTTCTGGGCCACTTTTTCTTTTCTTTCTTTTTCTTTCTTTCTCTCTCTCTTTTTCCATCTCAAGGAAGAGTCAAAATGTGTGTTTACAGCTTTGACTTAGGCTCCTACCCACTTCGTTTTGACGATATTTCCTGCCAGCTAAAGGCAGGAAATCTAATAATTTGCACCCAAAACGCATGTAAGCACCCAGCACACTTACCTTTCTTTTCTTAACTGAACCCAGATCAGACAATTCAGTTATCTCTTCCTCCCATCACCAAAGGGAAAAAACCCAACTCTGAAATTCTGAATTATTCTCTAGGTGATTTGTACAGCCATATCTCCCGTAATTCTATGAACGGGCTAATTCCTTAACATCTTACTTTGCCTTTAAAAGGCTTCCTTCCACACGACGGGATTTCCCTAAGAAACATTCCCAGCGGATGGTTTCCAGCAATAGCCTGTATCAACTCAGCCTGCGCAAGCAAAGACTTGGCTTCTGCTAATTCCACCCCCACACACACACACACACCCCACACACACACACACCCGCCCCAACACACACACCAATTCACACTCACAGAACCATCCCGGGCCGACTCGAAAAGCTATTTTGTTTGCATGTTTGCCCATCTCTTCCTGAATGAATGCTTTTCCAACTGACCTTTCAACAGCTGCCGAGATGGCACGGTCTGTAAGATTAGAGCCGGAAACTAAGAGAGATTTTAGCATCCTAATCCCTGCAACCTCGACGTTTCTCCTTCTCTACCCAAGTCCAGATGCTCTGAGCCCAAGGGCAGGACCCCTGAAGCGTCTGCAGAGCAGCTCTCCGAGGTGTCCTGCTCGCGACCAACTCACTGCGGGCATCCTGCACACGCACAGCCCCAGCCTACACGCCGCCCGACACCCGCACCCCGGCCCGCGGCGAATACGCCAGGCACGCACCCGCCCTGCCTCTTACCTTCCCTGGCTTTCAGCAAGACCGTGTTGGCCACGATGTTTTCCAGCTCCATTGACAGTCGGCGGTCAGCGAGGGAGCCTGCCGGCGGGGCTGTCAGCTGCTGGGGGTGCTGCCGCTGCTGCTGCCGCTGCTCGGGCTGCCGCTGCTGCTGCCGGAGCCGGGAGCCGGGAGCGAGCAGCCCGCCTTGCCTACCGCATTATTCCTGCTCTTATCCCTCGGAGTTTTCCCCCTCTGCAAAGAGGAGCCGCCGCCGCCGCTTCTTCCTCCCTCTGTGTCCCCCCTCCCCCCTCCCTCAACAGTCTCCCCCCCACCCCCCACCCTCCGCGTTTCTCTGTCACTCCATTCTCCACCCCTCCGTCTCCCTCGGATGCTTTAATGCCTCGGATGCTTCTGCCTCCCCTCCGTCCCCCCCGGGGGTGTGGTACTAGCAGGCTCGGGTGGTCGCACTGCGCAGGCGCCAAGCGGGCCGCGCCTCCTGCCTCGGCGCTCCTGGCGCGGGGCCTGCTGGAACTTGTAGTCCTGCGGGCGCGCCGCGCGGGAGCCGGAGAGGCGCGCGGGCTGCCTGAGTCGGAAACCCGCCCCGGGACTCGCACCCAGACTGAAGGCGGGCGCGGCCGGGGGAGCCTAGGGGCGCCGGTCTGCGATGGGCAGCGGGTGAATCAAAGGCGGCCCGGCCGAGCCGGAGCCCCCAGTCCCGGGGCCGGGCTCCCTCTGGCCCGTTTCCCGCCTTGCCGAGAGCTGGGAAAGCGAAATCCACAGGCCACGGCGGCGGCGGGCGAAGCGCCGCGTTCCGGCAGGAGCCGGTGCGGGTCCTGGCCGCCCCTCGGGGCGTGCTCGAGTGGGAGGAAGGTCAGCCCGGCAGGCTGCACATGCTGAGGCGGGCCAGTGTGCGCCGTCTCACACGCACACGCGCCGGGACGCTGACAAAGGTGTACTTTGTTTCCTCCGAGGGCGCGAAGGGGTCTGCGAGTCGGCGGCGACCGGGAGCTGGTGGCCGCGTTGGTCGCCGCACGGTCCGAGCGCCCCCTGGTGGCCGCGGGGTGGCTGCGCGGTGGCGAGTCCACGCGGACCGCGCCCCCCAGGGCTCGGGACCGCCCCCGCGCGCCTGCCGGGCACTCGGGGGATCTGGGCTTGGGAAGCGGCTCGTTCTGCTAATAAAGTGCCTTCCGGCAAGCGGAGCCCGTAAATTCACGACCCTCATTACAGTCAAACATTCCGATTTATAAGAAGGTACACGGAATCGCCCGAGTCAGCTGTGGAGAGCGGTAATGAGTAACCGCGCGGAGCCCGGGTTGGAAATACGTTTTCAAATTACGGGTTTATTTATCTTGGGGCTCTGAGCGCCTTTCCGCAGTATGCTCAGAACATGACATTTCAGACCTACTCTCTGCCTCTCTTCCTTGCTTTCTTTGAAGGTCCCACTCCTGGGAAGTGGGCCCTCGGTTACCCGTGGTCTGCGAGTCCTACGACCTGGGGGAGGGGCGGCTGGCCCCAAGGAACAATGAGGCCTTTGCCTCCTCTGCATCCTGCGGGCCGGATATCCGTTCAGAAGCCGGCTCTGGGCCTTCTCCGCCAAAAAGGAGGAAACCTTCTGTCCCCAGGGCTGCCAGGAAGTGGCAGGGAGGTGCTGGGAGAAACGAAGAACAATTACTACGCATGGGAGAATGTACAGAAATTAATAGACTTTCGAAGCCTTGGAAACCAGAATGGTCGCAGATTTTAATAGCACAGACCTGTCTTGTTCCTGTATGATGCCATATACTCACCACCACCACCACTTCCTGGTGTGTGGATTTGGGTCAGTGGGTCTCCCTGGGCCTCACTTTCCTCATCTGCAGAGTGGGGACAATCAGTTTGCCCGTCAGAAGGCAGGGAGCTGAGCAGATGACTTTTTAGGAATCTTCCACTCCAGGAATTATTGTCCTAAGCAACCCAGGCTTAGTCTTGGCTCTCTATCCACATGCCCAGAGCCCTAACTTATAATGATAGGGTATTTCTCAGAGAGAATCCTAGAGCTGGCAGCATATCAGAGCTCACCAACTACAATGGTCACTTGCCACTTACTGGTAGCCTGAGGCCTGTTGTAGCCCAAAGTTTCTGTAGCTAACATTAAAGCAAAACAAAACTAAAGCTGAATGCCTTTAGATGGTCTGTGCTCCACAGCAGCCTTCTCAAACTTTTATGTGTATAGAGATCACCTAGGGATCTGGTTAAAATGCAGATTCTGTTTCACTAGGTGGGTCCTGAGATTCTCCTGTTTCTAACAAACACCAAGGTTCTGTCAATCCTGCTGGTCAGTGGCCCACACGTTGAGTAGGAAAGGTCTACAGTTAGCCATAACCCCCACCCCCCACTCTGTGATCTTATACCCAGCCCAAGTCCCCAGTGATTGCCTCATTTTACCTAATTGGCCTCTATAGACATTTGAGTTTGCAACTCTGGAAAATTCTGCCTGTTCCCCCTCATTTTACAGATCTGAAACAGACCCAGAGAGACTAAGTGGGTTCTGCATGGTCATTCAGCAAGTGAAAGCCTATCTCCTTTCTCTGCTACATGGTAATACATCCTGCCTACAAAATAAATGGTTGTATTTCAAGTATCTGTGCCTCTCTGAGGAAATTAGGACATTCCAATGGGAGAATGGAATGATAATGGCTAGATTTACTGGATCCAACTGAGGGCCAGGTCCTGTGCTAAGTGCTTTACATGGATTATTTCATCAAACACAACATCCGGATGAGGTAGAGAACATACATAGCCCTGTTTTATAGATAAAGTCACCAGGTTAGAAGAGGTTTTATAAATTGCCTAAGGTCACACAACGAAGAAGTAGAAGATGTGGGATTTGAACCTAGCAGTCTGACTCAGAGTCTATGCACTTAATTTCTGGCTAGCTCAGGCTAGCCAGCAGAACTTGGCTGCAATTGTCCTGTTTGGCTGCCAGAGTGAACTTAAATTGTATTGTAAGAAAGCAAAGCAGGCAGTTGGCTAAGTGATTAAGACTTAAGGGGGTTTTTCCATTACACCATTATAGCTTCCTATAATTCCACCGTTATACTTCATTCCTTTCAATTAACTGCATTAACAACAGCAGTCCTCTAGAGAAATGGGTTTGATTCAAGAAAGAGCAGACTATTAAATATCAATAGGTAAGTCAGAAAATCTTGCTGGCTGAAGGCAAGAATGCAAATCCAAATGGAACAGTGAGTGAGTTTGAGAGGGATGTCAAATTCTGACTTCCAGATCCACTCGGGATCAGCTGAACGGGAAAATGCAAAAGAACCACAGAGTCTCACTCTTCTGTTGGCACCTGTATTGTGTGGATAAAGCTGCCCGGTCAGAGTTCTTGTAAATAGAAATCAACTATTCAGGAAAGTCACAAACTTATCTTTGTCATAAAATATAGATTGCTTTTGGGGTGCCTCGGTGGCTCAGTTGTTAAGTGTCTGCCTTTGGCTCAGGTCATGATCCCAGGGTCCTGGGACAGAGCCCCACATCAGGCTCCCTGCTCAGCGGGAGGCCTGCTTCTCCCTCTCCCTCTCCCACTCCCCCTGCTTGTGTTCCCTCTCTCGCTGTGTCTCTGTCAAATAAATAAATAAAATCTTAAAAAAAAAAATATATATATATATATATATATATGGATTGCTTTTGCCTGAATAATCAAACTGGCCTTCTGAATAGTACTGGATCTGGAGTTTTCAACCCTTTCCTGGCCACACAGCTTTCTAATCATCAGGAAACAGCTGGAGACAGTGTGCTTATTCTCCTGTTTATTCTTTCTTCTTCAGAGTTTACCTATGGGCCAAGCACTGCAGCAAATACAACGGCAATTTTCCGGGAGAACTTGCCACTGGCAAGGAAAGCAAACTAGAAGACAAACTACTGAGATGAAATGGAATAAGGACCATTTTGGATACATACAGAAGGACTTTGGAAACAAAGAAGAGGAGTGATTTCAAGCACCTAGAAGATTCCAAGAGAGGAGAAATGAGAGCTGTAGGTGGGATTGGAAATATTTTCAGTTACATTGCCTCCTGAGAAGCCCCTTCATCGATAGTCCCAGTGGTTACCAAATTTGACATTAAAAATTTTGCCATGCTGTAGACCACTGATCGTTCTTCTATTTACTTATTTTCCTTTAAAGTCAAGTCACTTAAAAAAAGAAAAAAGTTTGGGTGCCTGGGTGGCTCAGATGGTTAAGCGTCTGCCTTCAGCTCAGGTCATGATCCCACGGTCCTGGGATCAAGTCCCGCATCGGGCTCCCCGCTCAGCGGGGAACCTGCCTCTCTCTCTCTGTCTCTTATGAATAAATAAATAAAATCTTAAAAAAAAAAAAAAGCCTGTTCATCCTAATCAATAATATTTATAAAATGGGGGTAGTAGTAGAAATATCACAGTTTGGAAACAAGTGACCTCCAAGCAACATGTGGGGCCTTAGCAGCCTTTGGTTTCACGATGAACCAGCTGATCTTCATAAATCTACTGGGAGGCTTCACCCTGGTGTTGTCAGATGACTATGACCTTGAGACATCTAAACACCCACCCGTTGGGTTCTGATGCAAGTTCAGAAAAGAGGTTCTTGGGTGCCTGGGTGGCTCAGTCGTTAAGCGTCTATCTTCGGCTCAGGTCATGATCCCAGGGTCCTGGGATCGAGTCCCACATCGGGCTCCCTCCTCAAGGGGAAGCCTGCTTCTCCCTCTCCCACTCCTGCTGCTTGTGTTCCTGCTCTCGCTATCTCTGTCTCTGTCAAATAAATAAATAAAATCTTTAAAAAAAAAAAAAAGAAAAGAAAAGAGGTTCTTGACAATATGCAAAAATCTGCTGATGGTCCCAGCCACACGTGGTCTCTGTGCTCCTGGCACTATAGCAGTTTAACGTGGTCTTTAGTGGGAAGGAAAGGCCCCCTTCTTGGCACCATGTTCAGTTAGGAATGTCTCCACAGTAGACCGACTTGTGCCCTGAATAGACACAAAGTTGTTGCCTTTGTAGAAGAAACTGAGCCTCAGAGAATTAGGTCTGTTGCCCGAGGTCAACTGGTAAGTAAATGGTGACGCTAGTCATTTAGGTAAGTGTCTGCCTTCCCTACTTGAAGGCCTGAAACGTTGTCTATGTCATCTTTCAATTCCCTTCTCTATAGAACCTAGTACATGCCTTATACATAGTGAGCATATGGCAAATACTGGTTGACATGGAGCAACTATGGCGTGACTCAGTCCCTCCTAGGCCCCTGGGGTACTAGTTACTCCATTCTAGTTACCTATCAAAATCCCCACATCCCTGCAAGATCAGAGATTAAAAGGGAAAGGGAGGAGACTCACCTCTTTGTATCAGAGGTCAGCACCACAGAACGACTCGGGCAGGCTCCGTCCCTGGATCTTCCAAGCTGTCTGACTGTACCTCCATCCTCAAATCCAGCAGTCTTCTGCAATTAGCCCAGTAGTTAAACTGATCACACAAGTTTTTAAAAACGAAGCAGACCAATTTTAATTCAGACTTTTCAGACTGAGTGAAACACAAGATATTCCCTCCAAAAATGGTGCACAGAAGGTTAGGCATTTGTTTGGTTAGTTGGTTCAGTGCTGAGCATTCAGATTTAGAGGGAGGAAAGATGTTTAAATTGTAAGGAAATTACACAGCAAAAGTATAAAAATTAATTCAGAGTGGGAGGAAGAAAAACAGCCTTTTTCTAGTAATCTACTCAAGAGCCAATGATTTTCTGTTAATACAGGTAAGACAAGAATCCAAATCATCATAAAAAAAAAAAAAAACCAAACAACCCACTTCTGGTCTTTTTATGACTAGCATCTATCAGGCAAAGACATGACCAAAGCCAGGTTCATTTGTTTGAGCACAGAAGCCCACAGTGGAACTGTGGATACAATCATGACAGCAAAGGTACAATTGCTTCTTAAAGAGAAAGAAGGACGAGGGGGGCGCCTGGGTGGCTCAGTCGTTAAGCGTCTGCGTTCGGCTCAGTCATGATCCCAGGGTCCTGGGATCAGCCCTGCATTGGGCTCCCTGCTCAGTGGGGAGTCTGCTTCTCCTTCACCTTCTCCCGCTGCCTGACACTCTGCCTGCTTGTGCACGTGTGCTCTCTAATAAATAAATAAAATCTTAAAAAAGAGAGAGAGAGAGAGAGAAGGAGGTAAGATGAATTGAATGTAATAGTAGGAGCCTTTAAACCAGATGACTCATCGGTGAAAGGGGCTCCAGCAGTTTCGACCTTAATGCTGCAATAACATCAACTTTCTCTTGCTCCGGAGACTCTGGGCCTAATTATCTCCGAGACATTAATATGAAGCTTTTACTGTCCTAAGAGAAGCCATTGCAGACATGTGAATATTTAATTGACCCCATAAAAGGAGGGCATACTCACTCCCTCCTTGAAGTCTCAGCTGGTCAGTTATATACTAAATGGAATCTATCAAATATTCAGAGTTGTTTTTCTATTTTAGATGTAATGCTTTGCACAGATTGCTTTTTTGACAATTACATAAAACAGAATATAATACCGGGGCGCCTGGGTGGCTCAGTCGTTAAGCGTCTGCCTTCGGCTCAGGTCATGATCCTGGGGTCCTGGGATCGAGCCCCGCATCGGGCTCCCTGCTCTGCGGGGAAGCCTGCTTCTCCCTCTCCCACTCCCCCTGCTTGTGTTCCCTCTCTCGCTGTGTCTCTCTCTGTCAAATAAATAAAACCTTTAAAAAAAAAAATAGAATAGAATACCTAATTTGGCCCAATTGATCCAGGGCAGCTTGATCCCCTCCTACAGAAGCAAAGTCATGGGTTATCATGCCATAAAAAGGAGCTCAGGGGGCGCCTGGGTGGCTCAGTTGGTTAAGCGACTGCCTTCGGCTCAGGTCATGATCCTGGAGTCCCGGGATCGAGTCCCGCATCTGGCCCCCTGCTCGGTAGGGAGTCTGCTTCTCCCTCTGACCCTCCCCCCTCTCATGCTCTCTGTCTCTCACTCTCTCTCTCTCAAATAAATAAATAAATAAATAAATAAAAAGGAGCTCAGGAAGGAGCTAGCAGGTTAGAGCACTCATTCCACAAAACTGGTAGCTGTCATAGTCTCCTCCATCCATAGAGAGAGGATGCCATCTAGCCTGAGCTCTGGAGAGCTGCAGCCTGCCCCCAAATGACAAAAGTAACTCAGGTTCCACGTTCTATGGCCCAAAATCTGTCCTTGAGTGTGCTGAGCCAGTTGGTATATAATGCAAACTGTTCCCACGTACTACAAAGGGAACAATTCCGCTCATAAAGTGACTTTACTGGGTCACAGAATGTTACCATTACTCACATCTCAAGCTCTACAATCCTTGTGTGCTTCAGGATCCAACTAGGATTCCAAGGAATCCCCTCCTCTCCAGACTGAATCTGGCCTCTCTTTGTTTGCGGGGAGGTGGGGGGAAGTCCTTTTTGTTAAGGACTCAGGATATTCATTCCATTGAATGACTGGACCATAATTCATTTAACTTGTCGTCCACGGATGAATGTATTTATTATTACCAATCTTTTCCCGTTAGAATGAAACAATGATTTTTTTTTAAAGTCAATGAACATTTTCTTGTCATCCACCTTTTAAACTTACAAAGAAAGGAAATGCACGTTTTTTTGGTGTTCAGTTCTATGAGTTTAGACAAATGCATATACTTGTTTAAGCACCAGCACAACCAAGATGTAGCATCATTCCATCACCCCTGGTTTTGTTAACATTCCTTTTGTCCTTCCCTAAAAAAATCCCTGAGTTCCTGAAAACACTAAACAGAGTTAACACGTGGTCCGGCAGTCCCACTTCTATGTATATACCCGAAAGAAAACATGTCCACACAAAACCTGGTACACAGGGCACCTGGGTGGCTCAGTCGGTGAAGTGTCTGCCTTCGGCTCAGGTCATGATCCCAGGGTCATAAATTTTACGTGAATAAAAAAAAAATTTAATCCAAGTAATAGTTGAATACTTGGATCAGAGCAAGTGATGAATAATATTAATGTGCTGAACAACAAGGTACAAACTACCTGAAAAGTAGGTAGATATTATCAGTCCAATTTTAAGTACAAGGAAATTACAGGTCAGTGAAATAAAAGACCCCTAACTAGGAGCTTCGCTGCCCTGTTGACCTGGGGGGCGTTGCACCACAAGCTCCCCTCTCACCGTCCTCACACCCTCCTTCCTCTCTGAGATACATCAGTTTTCCCATTTGGGGGGGGGGGCACCAAAGAAAGGGCAAAAATTGAACAGCATCTTTATTTTCAGCATGGTCTCCTATCCCACCTCCGCTCAACCTCTGGCTCCAGCATCTCAAACCCTTGGAGAAATGAAAAGCAGCTTCTCCTTGCACATGATCTGGGGCCCCTCACCCATGTAGCCTTAACGGAGCTGAGAGGTAGAGCCCATAAGGCGGCTTTGGACACGGTAAAGTTGAGTATATGCTCTGTGACCTGAAAAGTGGATGACGAAAAAAATCACAAACTATTTAAGCAAACAATAAGGACTTTTGTTGTTGTCGTTGGTATGGAAAGGATGAAGGAAAAATTCATCTGAGAAGGAAGAAGACTCTTTTATTTGGGGAAAACACTTTGAGGGGCTTTTGGTTGTTTGAAAATGAAGCCAACTTCCTACTCTGGAATGGAGACATTGGGAACAGTGAGGATTTAATTGTGCTGCTTAATTTTCTAAAAGAATGTCTTCATAGAGGGGCAGCCCATTGCTGGGGATCATTCTCTTTCTGCGGGAAGCCAAGAGTTGGGGAGGGGCGCAGGAGAGCTGGGCTGAGGGAAGAGACACAAGATCATTGGTGCCTCATGTGGGAGCAGATCCCTGCAACATAAGGGAAGGAGGGATATAGCAAAGGAGAAAAATGGTCCCTAACAGGTTCCTATGGAGCTTGGAAGGTGATAGAATATATGAACCGGGTGGCTCACATCCTGCTTGATCTTTGCCTTTGTCTGCATTGTTAATTCCCATCTGTTATCCCCATGCCTTCATTTTAAAACAATCATTTGTCTTAGCTGGCACTAGAGAACTGAAAGAAAGGCAGGTGACCACAATGAGACCCAGAGGTCTGTGCAAGAAGACCTGCAGCAGCCCAAAGAAGCTTCTGGAGCAAGGGCGAAAAGGGAGCTGAGAAGCCCAGAGCAGCTGTCTGCAGTGGGGTGGATGTCTGAGATGAAGAGCATGCCTGGGATCAACATGGACAAAATTTAAGATTCTCTGGGGCTCTGCAGAGGCCCAGGAATGGAAACTGGTAAAACGCTGGCCCACTGGCTAATCTAGGCTAGTAAGGGCTCAGACTTTGGGGTGCCAGTGTGAATACCATTTTTGGTAGCCCAGCATGTCAGAGCAGAATCTAACAATCATATACGGTGTCATCATTCAATCATGTGTTGCTTCCTTCCTCTGACATTTACTGAGTGACTATGAAGCAGAAAGCCTAGTCAGGTACCATGGGAGATCACAAAGATGAGCGAGAAACGCAAACCCTGCCTTTAAATAGCTTCTAGGCTCTTGGGACCAACCAGTCACACATACAAGAAACTAAATGGGGGACAGATCAATCAATGTGAGAAGGAGAAACTGCTGAAAGAAGGATTTTTTTTTTTAAAGATTTTATTTATTTGACAGAAAGAGACACAGCAAGAGAGGGAACACAAGCAGGGGGAGTGTGAGAGGGAGAAGCAGGCTTCCCACGGAGCAGGGAGCCCAATGCGGGGCTCGATCCCAGGACCCTGGGATCATGACCTGAGCCAAACGCAGACGCTTAACGACTGAGCCACCCAGGTGCCCTGAAAGAAGGATGTTTTAAAACTGTTTGGATCCAGGGGCGCCTGGGTGGCTCAGTCAGTGAAGCATCTGCCTTTATCTCAGGTCATGGTCTCAGGGTCCTGGGATCGAGCCCTGAGTCAGGCTCTCTGCTCAGGGAGTAGTCTGCTTCTCCCTCTCCCTCTCCCTCTGTGCTTTCCCTCTCGCCCTCAAATAAATAAATAAATAAATAAAATCTTAAAAAAAAAAACACAAAAAACCCTGTTTGGATCCAGTGTTGGCAAAAATCTAGAAACCACCAGTTTCAGTCACTGTGGAGGGAGTATAAACTAGCACAGCCTTTCTGGAAGGCAATTTGGCAAAACATACCAAATAGTTTTGCTTCTGGAAAGATGCCCTGAAGATATGGATAAAAATGTGTAAATATTGGCTACAAGGATGTATAAAGATCATAATATGAGGAAAAATTTGAAACAACACAAACCTCCACCAATAGCAGATTGGTTAAGTACATTCTGGAACAACACTGCAGATGTGTTCCTGTCAACAATGCAGAATCCAGATCTAGTCATGAGGAAATACCAGACAAGCAAACTGAGGGACATCCAACCAAAGAGCCAGCCTGTGTTCTTCAACACTGTGAAGGTCAAGGAGGATAAAGAAAGACTGAGGAGGGGCGCCTGGGTGGCTCAGTTGGTTAAGCGACTGCCTTCGGCTGATCCTGGAGTCCCGGAATCGAGTCCCGCATCGGGCTGCCTGCTCAGCAGGGAGCCTGCTTCTCCCTCTGACCCTCCCCCCCTCATGCTCTCTCTCTCTCTCTCATTCTCTCTCTCAAATAAATAAATAAAATCTTTAAAAAAAAAAAAAAGAAAGAAAGACTGAGGACCTGTTCCAGATTAAAAGAAACTAAAAAGACCAGACAACCAAATGCGAAGTGTGGTTTTGGACTGGATCATGGAGGGGCGGGGGAGACTGTGTGGCTAGCTACAAAGGACATTGTTGGGACAACTGATGACATTTGAATATGGTCTGGGGATTAGGTAATAGTGTGTCGATGTTAACATCCCTGATTTTGATCGTTGTAACATGGTGATTACATAAGAGAATGTCCTTGTTTTTAGCAAGTCCATTCTCAAGTAATGAGGGGCGTTAAAAAAATGAAGTCAACAGTCATTCAATCCGCAAACTAGCACCACCACCAGAAATGATGAAGACACAACGCATGATTCAAATAGTAGCTCCAGGCAATGGCAGAAGAAGGTTTGTGATAAAACACACAGAATTTATTGCCAAAAGAATTATGTTGATGATGGCTGCCAGAGGCATTTAGGGGAAAGAAGTATTAGCTGAGGAGGTCAGAAGTACCTATGTATGTGAGTTTTTAGCCACATTCTTCTAAATTGGTGAGGAGTCTGCCATGTGCCAGGCACTGTGCTAGGTGCTGAGGATAGAGTAATGAACAAGATGGAAGTGGCCTTCGCCCTACTGGGGCTTCTGCTCCAGAGGGGAGCAGGACAAATACCCAACAAACAAACAGATAAAGTAATGGTAAAGGTAAGTTTCTGAACAAAGGATACGAACAAGGGCCAAGACAGAATAACACACACAGGGACGCCTGGGTGGCTCAGTCGGTTAAGCGGTTAAGCGTTTGCCTTTGGCTCAGGTCATAATCCCAGGGTCCTGGGATCCAGTCCCCACATCGGGCTCTCTGCTCGGCGTGGAGCCTGCTTCTCTCTCTCCCTCTGTCTGCTGCTCCCCCTGCTTGTGCTCACGCTCTCTCTCTGTCAAATGAATAAATAAAATCTTAAAAAAAAAAAAAAGAAAGAATAACACACATAGTCTTTAAGGAAGTCCTCTTGGTGAGGATGACAGCTAAACTGTGACCTCAGTAAGGAAAAGGAGCCAGCCAGATGTGAGTGGTGCACATTCCCGCCAAAGAGCACAGCCCATGCCAGGGGGCAGGGTGGGTGTTGGCGGAAGGAGGAGTAGACCAATATGGCTGGAGCAGGAATGGGGTAGGAGGAGCCCAAAGTGAGTTCTCTGAAAGGAGGCAGGGGCTCAAACTGTGTAGGGCCCTTGTGCGAATTTGGGTTTTACTCTAATGCAGTGGAGAGCCATCGGGAAGTTCTAAGTAGGCAATGAAATGACCTGGTTGGTATTTGAAGAAGAGCCACTGTTGCCGCCAAATGGAGACTAAATGGGAAAGAGGCTGAGAGCAAAGGCAGAAAGATGGGTTAGGAGGCCTCGGGGAAGGGGCGAGGGTGGAGGAGGCCGACAGGGCAGGCCTCATGATTAGACTTCTGCAATGTCTCCAAACCCAGTTCCATTTAGCACTATAGAGAGGAGCTGATGGCATTCATCCTTTACCTTTCAACCTGGTTCCCGTGACCAGCACTCCCGGCCTGGAGTGTATTTGGAATAAATGTTTCCACCTAAATCCTAGAACCAGCCTGGGGATAGCATTTTGTGTTACAATTTTTGTCATGCTGTGTCCTAGTTTGGATTCTCCTAGACCCTGAGATAAGGGTTCAAATGTGGGAGGTGCAGGAAGTGCAGGTGAGAGAGGAGGACGTAACTTCCGGGGGCAGCTAGAGCTAGAACTTAATCCTTCCAAATACACTCCAGGCCGGGAGTGCTGGTCACTCTGGGAAACACAGCTCAGCTCAGCCACCCAAGTGGCGGGGGAGCTGTGATAATCTCTACACCAAATCCCTTCCCCGGGGCATTTGCAAGGCTGCCGGGCAGGGGATTAATAACGCTCTCTCATTTCTGCCTTTCTGCAGGGATGGGCACACTGCCTCCCCCAGTTCTGAAGAGAGGCCTCAGCACAGAGATGCAAGTGTTGACGGTGAGAAACCTCCGGAGCCCAAGAAGTGGCAGGGTCTGAGGCATACCAAAGACCCGTAACAGAGTGGCCTGGACTCAGTGTTGTGTTTTCTTTCACTTTTGAAATCGAGCTCAGATGATGAAAGGGACTAAGCCTCTTGGACCACCAAGAGCCCCTGAGAAGCTGGGAGAGAATCCCAGGGAGAACAGATGGAGGCTTGGACAGAGGAGGCAGTCGTGGAGGCAGAGAGAAGTCAGTGTCTCCTTCGGGTGCTGGTTGGGGGGTGGGGAAGGCAGCAAGGAACAGATCTGAGGAGAGAAAACAAGAGTTTGGTTTCGTGTTTGTTAAGTGTGCAGGGTAGAAGGGACATCGGAGGGCAGATGTTGGTCGGCAGGATGGGAGACGCCGTTCCAAAAAGGGGATATAGGCGGCCAGGGTTGGGGGGGGGGGAGCACGGAGGATGTTCAGGGCAGCAAAACTATTCCAGTAAAACTATTCATGGAAGTGTGTCCTTACATATTTGTCCAGACCCACGGAATATACAACATCATGAGTAAACGCTAACGTAAATGATGGCCTTGGGTGATAATGACGAATCAGTGTAGGTTCATGTGCTGTAACAAACATACCACCTGCCGCAGGCTGTCGATGGCAGGTAGGCTGTGTGGGTGTGGGGTCAGCGCACAGATGGCTACTCTCGGGAAATTCATGCAATTTTGCTGTGAACCTAAAACTGCTCTAAAAAATAAAATCTCTTTTTAAAAAGTTGGGGACGGGGAATAGAGGAAGGATAGGCAACAAAGACAAGGAGGGGAAAGCTGCAGAAGAAAGCAAAGATGTGCTAGGGAGAGGGCAGAGGAGGCAGGTGCCCAGGACAAGCGAACGCTACCTAACCACAGGCCTCCTGCATGGCGGGCACTCTCTCTCTCTCTCTACAGCTTCACAAGAAGCCCGGGAGGCGGGTGTCCTTACATGGAGACCCTCAGACTCCGAAAGGTGCAATGATCCATGGGGTTTTAAATTGAGGACAGCAGACTCCTTCCATCACTCTGCTGCCTGCATTAGAGAGACCATCCTAGAGCAGAAGGCGGTGCAGGGGGGACGCTGGGGGATAAGGCTCAAAGGAGAAGCCTTTGCTAGGAGACATGGCTCTGCATTGAGGTTTCATCCTCCCTGAACCCAGGAGAGAGTTGAATTTGGGGCTCCTTGTCAATGAGAAAAGAGGGGAAAAAAATGAATGCTTTTTGCCCTGGAAAGAGAAAGAGCTCAGCAAAACCCAGAGTCATGTTTGCCATCTCTAATTGTAGCCCCAACTACCAGAATGTAACTCGTGGTTCCAGGGAGGTATTTTCCTAATCACCGGAGAAAATAGCATTTATCTTTTCATTTGCCGTTCCTGCCAAGAGGTCCAAAAATTCTTCTCTCAAACTCAAAAGGGAGAAATTCAGTTATCTTCTACTCTTTTGGTGATGTAGACGAGGTCAGTTTGTCTTCTTGTTTTAGCAGAACAGTTCGTGTCCTTGTTGTGACAGCTAGAGAAAGCCAAATAAAAAGATGTTTTTTCCAGAACGAGTGTGGAAAGAACGTTCTGGCCACCAAGCCGGCCACTGCTTATTCATTCACTTGACAAACCTTTTTTGAGCAATTGCTATGAGCCAGGCACTCACTTAGCCATTAGGACCACAAAGATGAGTAAGACAGGAGCTCTATCCTCAAGATATAGTTAAGACCCAGACAAGGCAAAAAAGAATTCCAATATGATATGGCAAGAGCAAGGAGAATGAGAAAGGCCTGTGCACAATGCTTTCTAGGCCCCTGGGAGATGGATGGGAGAGGTGGGCAGGGAAGGTGGGCAGGGAAGGTTGGCAGGACAGTGTTGATATTGGTGATTAAACACCAGTCACAGTTATGTTTTCATGGAATGAACGACTGGAGGACTCTGCTTACCTTTTCAGGGGAAGTCTCTGGCCGCAGCCTGGGATGAGTTGAAGGCCACTCACTTTGCAGTTCTGAAAGGACCATTGGAAGGCTCTTGTATAAAATTCCTTCCGGGCCTCTGGGTAGGAGATTCTAGGGTATTTCATTCCCTTCAGGATAAAAGAAATCAGGCTTGAGACAGAGAGCAGCAGGCCAGGGGACCAGCATGTCCACTGGAAGGTTCTTGGTTCTAATGGTCCCCAGCCAATGAATCCCTATGTGACTTGGGGAAAGCTCATTAACCACAGGCAGCTGTCTCAGCTTCCTGTTTGGAAAAGAAGGGATAAGCGGTGGGACTTCCTCTCCTGTGGCCAAAAGACTCAAAAATCATGCTGTTGTGTTGGGCCTCTGCTCGGTGGGAAGGAAAGAGTAATGCTTTGTTGAGCATGCTTAAAATGCCAATGTGAAGAATGACTTTTGGAACGACTGAGATTTATGGAGATACAAATCACAAAATGTCTTAGCTTGATTTACATTAAGGGAAAAGGCAGAAAGACACCTAGAAGGCAGTACATTCCAAAGATGAAAATTAAACCATATATCAAAAAGAAAACATAACAAATTTAGACACACACACACACGATGTAGACACACAAGTCAATACCGCAGAAATTTATGCTTTCCATTAGACAAAGAGAACTTTTTAAAAAAAATTGTACCAAGCTATTGGATACCCAAGTAAGAAACTGAAATCTCCATGAATCTTAGATATGGGCAAGATTTCTTTCTAATCATAGCTAAAACTCGTCTCCGGTAGATGGGGGTCTGATAAGTGTCTTACCATTATGGTCACCCTTATTCCTCAGAGTTAGCTTTAAAAGAAAAAAAAACAAACAACTCAAGGTCCCTCGAGTAAGAGCACAGTCCAAGAGCAGGGACTCTGTTAGGCAGAGAAGATTGAGCCGCAGTGAACTGGTACGCTATTCAACTTCTACCTTCCTTGACTTCTTGTCCCTCTACCATCCAGAAGAGCCTAATGTGAGATATTTGGAGATCAGAGCTTGTGCAAAAGCCTCATTCTTCATTCCTGAATGAAAGGAGGAAGAGGAACTTTATCACTTTGAGAAAAACAAAATGTATTCAAAGTCTGTGCCTGCTGTTGGAAAATGTAGCATATCTGTTTGTGGGTAAAATAGTAACCGGCATCTATTTAACCCTATTCTGGGCCAAGTACCCCTCTAAGCATGTTGCATGCATTGTTTCTCTCCACACAGCTAATGCTTTGAGGGAGATGTGATGATTATTCTCTTACAGATGCAGAAGTGGGGGTCTAGAAAAGTTAAGCAACCGATCTAGCCATGAGGGATGCTGGGTGCCTAAGACATGAGCCCTACCCTCTAAGACCATAAATGACAAAAGGAGAATGGGATCCCATGTCCTGGTGGCTCTAGAGCCTCTGCCATTAACCATGAGACCAGTGGTTTTTCAACTGGAGATGATTTTTTCCCATGGGGGATATTTGGCAATGTCTGGAGACATTTTTGCTTGTCACATCTAAGTGGGTGCCTTTCTCTCACAAGCTCTGCAGGAAGACAGGAACAGACAAAACCTAGAAAAAAAGTATGAAAGTAGAGTAACAAGTCCCCACAGTGGTAAACATCAAGTGCACAGGCAGAATAACTAGAATTGCTCAGACAAAAGAGCAGAAAGGGGTGCCTGGGTGGCTCAGTTGGTTAAGTGACTTCGGCTCAGGTCATGATCTCAGGGTCCTGGGATCATGTCCCACATTGGGCTCCCTGCTCGGCGGGGAGTCTGCTTCTACCTCTCCCTCTGCCCCTGTCTCCACTCATGCTCTTTCTCTCTCTCTCAAATAAATAAAAAAAATCTTAAAAAAAAAAAAAAGAGCAGAGGGGTGCCTGAGTGGCTCAGTCGTTAAGCGTCTGCCTTCGGCTCAGGTCATGGTCCCAGGGTCCTGGGATAGAGTCCCGCATCAGGCTTCCCGCTCAGTGGGAAGCCTGCTTCTCCCTCTCCCACTCCCCCTGCTTGTGTTCCCTCTCTCGCTGTGTCTCTGTCAAATAAATCAATAAAATCTTTTTAAAAAAAAAACAAACCAAAGGGACAAAGGTCACCAATTACTTCTATCTGCCATCTTTCCCTTCATCTTCCCCCATTCCTCCCTCAAGGACAGAATCCATCTATTCTGATAACACTTTTTTCCTCTATGAGACCCTTCTTGAGCTCTGTTTCTCTAAACTCTCATAGCACTTTGCCTGGACTCTTTCATTTTTTTTTTTTTTAAGATTTTATTTTATTTATTTGACAGAGAGAGACACAGCGAGAACACAAGCAGAGGAAGTGGGAGAGGGAGAAGCAGGCTTTCCGCTGAGCAGGGAGCCGGATGCGGGGCTCGATCCCAGGACCCGGAGATCATGAAGTCAAAGGCAGACACTTCACTGACTGAGCCACCCAGGCGCCCCAAGGACCCTTTCATTTAATAAAACAAACACTTACAGTATTCACTGTGTACCTGTTTACTGTGTTAAGTGCTTTAAAATTTAACTCGCTTATTCCTCCCAACAACCCTTGGGGCAGGTATTAATATCACTCCCATTTTTCAGGTAGAAGAACAGGCAGGGAGTAACTTGCCCAAGACAGTTAAGTGCTAAATGCAGAGCTGGTGTTTGAACCCCAGCTGTCCGCTCTCAACCATAATGCCTCTTGTATGCTCATTAAAATGATGGATCTTGGATTTTGGTTTTTTACAATCTTTACTCAATGTTCCCTGGATACACATGGAGTTCCTTGGGAGCAGCACCTGTATGATCCACTCAATATATGCTTATTAACTGATTAAAATCACATTGCTAATTGATGCAAATTCATCCAACACAGAAGGCTCTACCTGGGACCTAAATAGGAAAGAAAATGCATTATTCCCAAGGCTAAAATGAGCTTGTGGCAGGGAGGATGCAGAAACCACACTCTAAGCTGAATGGCAGCTGGAGGAGGATGGATGAAATGGAAGACAGAAAATAGTGTCAACTTTAAGCCTCAACAGGCCCCACCCAAAGAGATAGGACTAACTAAAGCTTCTAAATTGTAAAACTGAAACCAAGATGAATAAGCCAAATCATGAGGGAACTCCAGTCTGTTCTGTTGTTTTGTTTGCTTATGATTTACATCACAGTGAAGTTAATTATGAATCAAACTGCCTATGTGTGGAAACCAAACTACAGGTGCATAAAATAGGAGAGAAAGGTGCCCTCCAAAATGCTAGAGAAAAGGAGAGGTGGACAGCAAAGGGTTATGGGTGTAAGGAACATGGAAAGACAAACCTCCCCCTTGCCTTTTCTCTACCTCCAACCCCTCACCTCTTCCAGCTCACATACTGGCTGGTCAGGTGTGAGGATGTTCTGGCTTCTAGTTCCACCTCTGCTTCCAACCGGCTATGTGACTTTGGGTAGGTCTCTCCATCTCTAAAAGTGTCCATTTTCTTGTCTACAAAATCACTGGGCTAGACCATAGCATCTTTTTGTATTTGTTGTTAGTCCCTACTTCTTTTTTTAAATTGAGGTAACAATCATAAATCATAAAATTAACCATTTTAAAATGCACCATCCAGTGATACTGAGAACATTCACAGTGTTGTACAATCACCACTTCTATGTAGTTCCAAAACATTTTCGTCACCCCCGAAAGAAAACCCTGTACCCATTAAGCAGTCAGTCCCCCTGCCTCCTCCTCACAGCACTTGGCAATCGCCAATTTGCTTTCTGTTTCTATGGCTTTACCTATCCTACATATTTCATATGAAAGGAACCATATAACATTTGGCCTTTTGGGTCTGGCTTCTTTTACTCAGCATAACGCTGTTTGCAGTTCATCCATATTACGGTATATATCAATCCTTCATTCCTTTTTATGGCTGAATAATATTCCAGCTCAGACTACAGTATGATTTTGAGCTCCAACATTACAATCCCCTTTCCTTTTCAAACATCTGTTCACAAACACATTATGAGCACCAATTAAACACAAGGCAGGTACTAAGGGGAAATGATTGAGAAATTTGTAGCCACTTGCTATATATATACTTTTAATTGGATTATGACATTTAAAAGTGCCCAATCATAAGTGTACAGCTTCATGAATGCTCACAAAGTAAATACAACTATTACCTTTAAGCCGGTCAACAGATAAAATATTATTTGCACCCCATACTTGTCTTCTCATTATCCTCTTCCAATTCTCGTTTTCTCAAGGTCACCACCATCCTGACTTCAAACACTAAACATTAGTTTTTCCTGTTTTTGAACTTCATATAAATGGAACCATACAGTGTCTACTTTTTCATGTCTGGCTTCTTTCACTCAGTATCATGTTTGTGAAACTCACGCACCTTGTTGCATGTCACTGCCGTGCATTCATTCTCATTGTTGTATAATGTTAATAATATCATAATTTATTCATCCATTCTGTGGTTGATGGGCATTTGTGTAGTTTTATCTCTGTGCCATTATAATAGTGTTGCTATGAACATTCTAGCCTATGTCTTTTTTTTTTTTTTTTTAAAGATTTTATTTATTTATTTGAGAGAGAGAATGAGAGACAGCACAAGAGGGAAGAGGGTCAGAGGGAGAAGCAGACCCCCCGCCGAGCAGGGAGCCCGATGCGGGACTCGATCCCGGGACTCCAGGATCATGACCTGAGCCGAAGGCAGTCGCTTAACCAACTGAGCCACCCAGGCGCCCCTAGCCTATGTCTTTTGATAAACTGATGTACACACATCTTTTGGGCATATGCCTAGGATTGAAGTTATTTGAGTCATATATTCAGTTTTACTAAATACTGACATGGAATTTTCCAAAATGGTCAGACCATTTTAGATTCTCATCTCTTGCTTCCAAGGTAGTCCTTTCAACTCTGGTTTCTTTTCAGATCGCATAAATCTTTCGCCTTTTACCAAGGTAGTCCTTTCCAAAACATGGGGCTGGTACCCACTGCTGTACTAGTGGTACATAAAAGGATTTCTGTGAGGAGCAAAATAAATAACATCAAGTCCCAAAGTGAGAAAATTATTACCCTCTTAATGCTCTTTAAATCCTTCTGATTACATAAAGAGAACCCCATGTGATACCAGGATGCTGCTAGCCACCTGTCTCCCTTTTTACAAAGTCTCAGATTTTCAGCAGGCAACTGTATCTATTTGATACTTAATAACATTTTGTTTTAATGTATTTTTTTTAATATTTTATTTATTTATTTGTCAGAGAGAGAGAGAGAGTGGGAGCACAAACAGGGGGAATGGCAGGCAGAGGGAGAATAGGCTCCCCGCCGAGCAAGGAGCCGAGCTGGGGCTCAATCCCAGGGCCCCAGTCCCAGGGCCTGGGGATCATGACCTGAGTCAAAGGCACACGATTAACCAACTGAGCCATCCAGGAATCCCTAATGTATTTATTTTAATTATTTTCTATTCATAGCAAGTTACAAGGTTTTACCATTGAAGTTATTTAACATTTTCTTTCAAATAAATTCATTTACGTTTTTCAAAAGTGAGTCAACTTGAAGAAAATAGTAAATAATATATACAGATTCAAGAAACTATGTTGGTAGTGGAATGACTGGTGCCTGGAAAAAACCTACTTAGAGTCTGCATTTACCGTAAAGCCACCGTGTGATTTTTAACTGTGTTGGATGAGCTTGCTTCAAAATACCATGCTCACCACTGAGCACTTGGCTTTACTAATCAACAGAAAGCCGAATTTAAATGTCCCAATTCTCCCAATTTGGGGAAGAGAGGCCAAAATGGAAGTCCACACACCATCCCAAAGGTTTTCAGAACACCAAAAACTTGCCGTGTCTGACCCACTTGGCTTAATAATGGAAAAAAATGTCTTTAAAATTAATTCCATCTCCTGCAGAATCCAGAAGGCTCTACCTGAAGCCTAAACAGGAAGAAGAACCTTTTGCAGAACGGGTAGAACAGTCATCCACACAGGTTAACCATAAAAATCAGAAACTCCCCATCTGGATTAGTCCTTTTTAGGTTGCGGCGACGGTTAGAAACAAAGTGTTGTTTTCCTAAGCATTTCGTTACTTAGAAGCCACAGCAGGCATTTTCTCCTCGGAACTGGGGCTGAGGCACCGGACAGACAAGTCGATGCAAGGAAGGTCCCGGCAAAAGATGGGGAAGCCCTCTTCCCCGTCCCCGCCCCCGCCCCCGCCCCCACTCCGGCCCAGGCCCCGCTCCGGCCCAGGCTCCGCCCCGCCGCCGAGGCCCCGCCCCGGGCCCGCCCCCGCACACCCCGCCTCCTCTTCTTCCCCGCCAGTCCCGCGAATCCCGCGCGCACTGAAGATGGCGGCCGCAGTGGGACGATTTCTCCGGGCTTCGGTGAGTGGCTGCCGGCAGGGGACAGGAGCGGAGACCCAGTAGTGGTTCCGACGACGTGCTTCCCAGACAGGATCCTGCTCCCTGTGGTCTGGGGGGGCCTTTCGCCGTTCTTGGAGGGCACCAGCGGGTAAAGGATCCAGAGGCCTCGCTTCTAGGGAAAGCGCCTGCGCAGAACCGCCCCCTCCCATGTGTCCTCCCTTCCAATCCCTCCTCTCCGCGAGCGGGGGTCCTCAGTCCTCTCTCCACCTGAGCACACCGTCCTGGAGGCAGGGTCCCTGGCCCCCTGTTCCCTGTTCTGTAGCTACTCTGTGACCTTGGACACATGACTTCACCTTTTCGAACCTCAGTTTACTGTCCTCGCCCAAAGATAGAAAGAATGATGCCTACAGTAAGGCTTTGCAGTAAGCATCCACTAAATGGTGGATGGAAACCAAAGCGGTAAAGTACAAAGTGCTGAGGTGCAAAAGGCACTGCCCTCCTCCCATCCCCCAGGTCTGTACCCGCGCTTTCCTCCTGGCAAAGCCGAGCACCCTCTTGGTACCCTCTCTTCCCTTTCTGCTGGCGGGGTTGAACACAAGGCTCTTCTTCCTGAGTCATGCTAGATACTGTAGTTGAGCAAACAATCCCCTTGAGCCCTGTACGAATTTTCCCAGAGGGTGAACTTTGCTCTACTTGTTTGCTTGTCTGCGGGGCCTTGTCTTTTCTGGGAAAACCATACTTAGTGTGGGCGCCTGGGTGGCTCAGTTCTTAAGCGTCTGCCTTCGGCTCAGGTCATGATCCCAGGGTCCTAGGATCGAGTCCCACATCGGGTTTCCTGCCCGGCGGGAAGCCTGTTTCTCCCTCTCCCACTCCTCCTGCTGTGTTCCTGCTCTCACTGTCTCTGTCTCTTTCAACTAAATAAATAAAATCTTAAAAAACAAACAAACAAACATACTTAGTGGATCATGCTGGTAAAAGGCGTAAATACACGGGGCCTGGCCAAGTCCTCTTGGTTTTTGAACCCTCTGTGTTCTTAAGAGCATGGAGTCTTTATGGCCTTATAATTCTCCTCTGCCTTGCAGGGTTTTAAAAAATTATTTATATATTTTTAAAATAAAAGTTATATATACTTAAGCGGTACAACATGATGATATACATAAGGAAATGATTACTGCAGTCAAACTAACATCTCTTCACAAAATTACCTTTTTTGTGTGTGACCAGTGTCCCTGAAATCTACTCTCTTAGCAAATTCCCAGCGTTAAGTACAGTATAATTAAGTATAGTCATCGTACCCCTACATTAGATCCCTAGACTTATTCATCCTACATAACTGCAGCTTTGTACGCTTTGACCAACATCTCCCTGTTCCCCTCTTGCAGTCTTGAAGAAGGAGGAGAAAGGAATGTTAAGAACATGGAGGTTCATTCTATACTCTTAGAGTTTGGGGTTTGGTATTTGGTTCATAGGAACAAGGAGAGCGGAGGCGACCAATCATCTAATGCCCTTTCAGCAAGGCCAGCCTTCAGGCTACTTCCTAATATAAAGTGTTTCTCTTTCCAGATTGCCCGACATGTGAGTGCTATTCCTTGGGGCATCTCTGTCTCTGCAGCCCTTAGACCTGCTGCTTCCCGAAGAACATGCCTGACAAATGTATTATGGTCTGGTTCTGGTCAAGCAAAATTGGCTTTTAGCACCAGTAAGTGTTATGCCTTGGTTTGACCCAGGTAATATGAATCATCATCTCAGGACATGGGCTCTGAATCCAGGCTATCCATTAGACTCACTTGGGGAGCTTTTGAAAATACACCACTACCCCAGTCCCACCGCAGACAAATTAAGTCAATATCTGAGGTGAGACCGGGACATCATTTTGTTTTGTGTTGTTTACATAACGATACTATTAGTTTTAGATGTACAACATAGTGATTCAAGATTTATATACATTAGGTGGTGACCACCACGATAAATCTAGGTACCATCTGTCACCATACAAAGCTATTATGGTATTATTAACTGTATTCACTATGCTGTACATTGCACTCCCATGTTTGTAACTGGAAGTTTGTACCTTTTAATCCCCTTATCAGTGTATTTTAAAAGCTCACCAAATGATTCTAATGTCCAGTCAGGACTGAAAATTACTGAGGCAGGCTGCCCTTGTGTCGCATTTCCTTGTTGGTCACCAACACCAGCGCATCTTCCATCTCCTGCTTGAAAATCTCCAGTGATCACTCTATCCCTTCTTTTTTTTTTTTTCCTTTTTTTCTTTCCTTTCATTTTATTGAGAGAGACAGAGAGAGAGCACAAGAGAGAGGAGGGTCAGAGAGAGAAGCAGACCCCCTGCCGAGCAGGGAGCCCGATGCGGGACTCGATCCCGGGACTCCAGGACCACGACCTGAGCCGAAGGCAGTCGCCCAACCAACTGAGCCACCCAGGCGCCCACTATCCCTTCTTTTAAGAACAGATTCTATGGGGGCGCCTGGGTGGCCCACTCGGTTAAGCGTCTGCCTCCCGCTCAGGTCATGATCCCAGAGTCCTAGGATCCAGCCCCAAACTTCCCCCCCGCCTCATGTCTGGCTCCTGCTTAGGGAGTCTGCTTCTACCTCTTCCTCTGCCCCTCCCCCCACTCATGTTCTGTCTCTCTCAAATAAATAAAATCTTAAAAAAAAAAAAACAGCTTCTAGCCTGATATTTAAGGGCCCTCAGAGCGTGGCTTTCAGCTGTTCCTGCTTTGTCTCTTATGCTTCCTTCCACACACACCTCTCTGTTGTATTCAAACTGCCACCAGCTGTTCCCCACACCTGCCCTGTTCCCTCTTCCCTGTCCTGCCTGGACATGGCAAAATCTGAGCCGTATTTAGAATCCATGCCTAGGCTCCTTTCCTCCTCAATTCTATCTTAATTTTCGTCCCTACCATCTTCTGGCATCATCTTTTTAGTCTTTTCAGTCCCCATAGTACTTTGAATTGAATTTGGGTACCATCTAGAACTACGGAAGGGGGGTATTACCTAGACATAGGGTTGAACTGAACCTTTTAATTAATTTATAGTACTAATTAATTACTATGAGAGATTTGAATGAAGTCAAATAGGTGGGTGATTTAGCAGGTGAACTACATGTGCGTGTGGGCTTCCTTCAGGTTCCTCATACCACGCTCCTGCCGTCACCCAGCACGCGCCCTATTTTAAGGGCACCGCCGTTGTCAACGGAGAGTTCAAAGACCTAAGCCTTGATGACTTTAAGGGGAGATATTTGGTGCTTTTCTTCTATCCTTTGGACTTGTAAGTGTAATTTCTGTGATGCTTTAATGTCATTTAAGGTCCTTGCTTCCACCCTGACATTTCCTATCTCTGGTTGCTCTTCTGGTCAAGGGAGGGTTCTTTCGGATCCTTTTATCACTGGTGGCCTTGCTGAGGACAGCTTGCATCTGCAGCTAATCTGATAAATTTAGAGAAGGAGATGGCATTCTTTTTAGTGGGGTAGGGTTTTAACATGGCTCCGTTTTATGTGCTCCAGAGCTGTGGTTTCCATAAGCCAGTCTGTAAGGAAGTTGTCACTGGCCTGGAGGAAAACAAGAAAAGTAAAGATAATAAAATGACTTTTCTCATAAAGCTACTTTATTTAATTGTTTCTTTAGTCTTAGAATATGCTTCTTTTCCCCTGCCCACCCCCATTTTTTGGTATGATTCTTAAATAAAGAGGTGAGTCTGGTGAGGATGGTTAACTGTTTTTTCCTTCTTCACCTTTAAGCAGTTGAACTAGTTTTTAGGCTACCTGTTTAAATTTTAAATCCTTGTTTTTAAATTCTCTGTTGGGAATTTCTGCCCTTTTTTTCTAGCACCTTTGTGTGTCCTACAGAAATTATTGCTTTTAGCGACAAAGCCAATGAATTTCACGACGTGAACTGTGAAGTTGTTGCTGTTTCAGTGGATTCTCAGTTCACCCATCTCGCCTGGATCAACACACCAAGGAAGGTATAAACCTCAGTGGCCCTGCCTTTGCACTTAGGAGCCTAAAAACTGAAAAGACCCCATAAAAGACTGACCTAGAGGGGCGCTTGGGTGGCTCGGTCGTTGGGCATCTGCCTTTGGCTCAGGTCATGATCCCAGGGTCCTGGGATCGAGGCCCACATCGGGCTCCCTGCTCTGCGGGAGGCCTGCTTCTCCCTCTCCCACTCCCCCTGCTGGTTCCTGCTCTCGCTATGTCTCTGTCAAATAAATAAATAAAATATTAAAAAAAAAAAAAAGGCTAACCTAGAAATAGTAAAAGCATGACTAGTCTGAAATGGGCTATTTCTAGGTCCTAAGCTCCTGGCAAATTCTGTTAAACTCTGTCCTTATCTCCTTTGACATTGCCTGGATTTACTGCCCATTACACGTGTGTTTTCCAAGGTACAAACAGTAACGGAGAACAGGCCCAGCAGGGCGGGGGCAGGGACAGTTGGGGTTCGATGCCTCCTCTCTCGTGGGTACTTTGTAGATCCCACATACCCTTCATGGCTTGTGGGACGGTGGTTAAGTTCTCTGATTTCACTCTTCAGCATGATCACTATTCCTGCTGAAAAACGATTGGGAGAATCAAAATTTCTAGCCATGTTGCTGGACTATCAAAACCAAATTATTCAGTCTTTATTACGCTTCCATTTTTATGCTACAGAAATTAATCTTGAAGTAAAGGAATACATGGAGAATTAGAAAAAGAAAGGTCTCCAGTATTAGCTGGGTTTATTTATTTATTTATTTAAAGAGATTCTATTTTTATTTATCTGACGGAGAGACAGCCAGAGAGGGAACACAAGCAGGGGGAGCAGGAGAGGGAGAAGCAGGCTCCCCGCTGAGCAAGGAGCCTGATGTGGGGTTCAATCCCAGGACCCTGGGATCATGACCTGAGCCGAAGGCAGACGCCCAACGACCGAGCCACCCAGGCGCCCCTTAGCTGCGTTTAAATCCTGCCTCTGTCCCTTTCTAGTCATGACCTGGAACATAACTTTTGTGTGCCTCAGTTTCCTCATGTGTAAAAAGACAATGATAGTATCTGCTCCAGGATAGTACTGGGAGGAAGTGAGTAAACAGGAAGAGCTAAGAGCAGTGCTCGGCCCGCTGTCAGTTCTCAGTTGCTGCCACCCGTCGCCATTCTTGTTAGCCTCAGACATCAGTTTACGTGGCTGAGAATGGGGAGGGCACACGGTGTAACAGCCAGTCATGTCCTCATTTTTGTTAGAATGGCGGCTTGGGCCACATGAACATCGCACTCCTGTCAGATTTGACTAAACAGATTTCCCGAGACTATGGCGTGCTGTTGGAAGGCCCCGGTGTTGCTCTAAGGTAAGATCATGTTTCTTATGAACTTAAACTTGTTTTTCATGTTTAGCATCATCCCACTTCTTAGAGGATTTATGGAGCCCTCGGTAATGCATTTTGAAAACCAAAAAGCTTCCATTCACTTTAGCCTTGCGTGAGCACCGATGAGTGCGTTCCGCGAGTGTTGGCCATCTCGGGATGGCTGAGACGTGTCTGCCCCCTGCAGCACCCTGTGTCTCCTTCTGAGGACTAGTGTGTCTTGATGGTCACCCTGCTGCACTCGCCCTCACCACCTGGGAGCTGCTCTCGTGGGAGGCACACTCCTGACATGTCTGGAGAAGGGGAGACTAGCAGACTGTAGGAGTCAGTGAGCTGGGATGGGTGAGATCTTGTCCAAGCCCTGGAATCAGACCAGAGTTTTGTTTTTTTTTTTAAACTCACGTATTTATTTAACAGCTGTATGACTTTGGGCAAGTTATTGAACCTCTTTGAGTCCCAGGTTTCCCATACCTAAAATGAGAATGGACCTCCCAGGTTGGTTGTGGGGACTAAATAAGGCGAGGCAGCTGAAGTTTTTAGCACAGGTTCTGGTAGCGTCATGACTCCTGTCCCAGAATGTCATTTCTGTCCTCATTCATTCAGTGGCTAGATCTTTATTCCTTTGAGTCTGGTTTGGAAGATGAGGCTTGCTTTCCGGAGTCGGGGGGCCCTGCATCTGCATCTGCACCATGGACTCCAGCTTGGCTTCGCTCTTGGTCAAGGAGCTTACAGCAGGACCCCCAAGAGCCAGGCCCAGGAAGGAAGAAGCACCTTTTCACCTTGCCTTTTTCTTTTACTTGTTTTTTCCCTGCATGATTAACACTTGGAATGCCACACCCTTTTAAGACAGACTGTTAAAACCTGTGGTTGACCCGTATCTGCATATGTCATGGTAACCCCAACACTTGCACAGAAGATGAACACAGACCACAGGGCAGGTCATTTCATTTTGCTGCTGCCAAGTGATAAAGAGTAACAGTCTTGGTTTTTCCTTTAGATTTCTGCTCAGCCTGGACTTGAGGCCAGTAAATTCTTTCTGCAAAGATTTCCCCAGGGGATTTCTCCCCGCCCCCATTTACCCAAGAATTCACTCATTTCATCAGTATTTACTGAATATAGATAAGATACATCTCTGTCTCCTCTCATTTGCCTCTGGTTTCTTGCCAGGATTTGATACAGCTGCCCAGAGAACACCTAAATCACTAATAAGTTAAAGAAGTCTGCTCTCTGACTTTTAGACTCTATAACTTTTCTCTGTGGGAGATACTGCCTGTTTTCCACATCGGCCTGGTCCGGTCACACCTGTGTGTGGCACATCATCAGTGAGAAAGGATCAGCTTTGTGTGTAACAGTGAAAGCCCCACATTTAAGCATATGGGGGAGTTAATGCTTTATTGAGAATTAAAGACAGAAGCGGGTAGAAGTTAGACTTTGTCGTTGTGGTATGGCTGAGGTACTAATGGGGCTAAATCCTGATGCAGGGGTCTCTTCATCATTGACCCCAGTGGAGTCATCAAGCATTTGAGTGTCAACGATCTCCCTGTGGGCCGAAGTGTGGAAGAGACCCTCCGCTTGGTGAAGGCGTTCCAGTTTGTGGAAACCCATGGAGAAGTCTGCCCAGCAAACTGGACCCCGGATTCTCCTACAGTAGGTTTCTTTTCCAGAAGCAGTGAGACCCCAGCATAGGGTCCCAGGTCCTTGCCTCCAGGGCTCCTGGCCTAGAGTACCTACAAAAGGAGCCCACCCTTGGAGCAGGTGTGCAGATGGTGTGCAGATGGGTGAAGCTGCCGAGGGGCAGGGGTTGGGGCGGGGCCAGCGATCACGCAGGATGTTGATGTAACCTTCATCTGTGTATTTTAAAGGAAACAGACCACACTTTAAAAAGTTAAAAAACTGGGGCACCTGGGTGGCTCAGTTGGTTAAGCGTCTGCCTTCGGCTCAGGTCATGATCCCAGGGTCCTGGGATCGAGTCCCGCATCGGGCTCCCTGCTCTGCGGGAAGCCTGCTTCTCCCTCTCCCACTCCCCCTGCTCTCCCTATCTCTCTCTCTGTCAAATAAATAAATAAAATCTTAAAAAATAAAATAAAAATAAAAAGTTAAAAAACTTTGGGTTAAAAACAGAGCTTTCAACTCACTTTCGAGACTGTTATCTTGAAGTCAGCTGCCTAATTAAATGTTTTTGTATTTTCAGATCAAGCCACATCCAACTGCTTCCAAAGAATACTTTGAGAAGGTAAATCAGTAGATCATCCCATGTGTACCCACCTCTTCTCACATCAGGAAAGAGCTACAGTTGGAACTCACTTTGAGCATTTCAAAGATGATTATTTATAGAAGACAAAACACCAATTATGCTTGTATTCATAAATAATACTCTAAATGTTTTAGTGTCTTTGTAACAGTGGCTGAGGCTTTTAAATGTCCTCACACACTTAAAGCGTCCTTTATTGGTAACCTCTTGATGGCTAGCTAGTTTATAGAATGCTAATTTACCTGTTCCTTGGATTGTCTTCAATGGAAAGAGGAAACATTCTTTGTTGGCCTTACTTGAACCTTTATGTACACCGGAATAGTACAGCACTCACCGAAGCTTCTGATCAAGGGTCCTGAAAAGTTTCTTCTTAAATTTCTTTGTACAAAACTGAATTTTCTTTTAAGGTAACAAAGATCATACATAGTTTTAAGGTGTTAACATCAGTGGTCTAATTTAACTCTTGCAGTGGATGTATATGTACTTGAAACAAATGAGAATCATGTTTTTAAAAAAACACGGTGGCTGGGCGCCTGAGTGGCTCAGTCGTTGAGCATCTGCCTTTGGCTCAGGTCATGACCCCAGGGTCCTGGGATCCAGCCCCGCATCGGGCTCCCTGCTCCGCGGGAAGCCTGCTTCTCCCTCTCCCACTCCCCCTGCTTGTGTTCCCTCTCTTGCTGGGTCTCTCTCTGTCAAATAAATAAATAATCTTAAAAAAAAAAAGGCACAGTGGCAGAGTGACTTAGGTGATCATGCATGTTTCTTGTCCCTGAGATTAATATAGTTATTTTACTTACTTGTTAGCTGACATAGGGTCTACATACAATTCCAGATATTGATTGGGTGTAATTATAAAGGATATTTATCGAGTCTAGGAATTGCATTTTGAAATCATTGTAATTTTCTGAAATGCTCAATGTAAAGTACATAATAAACATTTTAAAGTATCTGCATGTTTAATACCATTAATTGTTGGTTCAGCTTATATTATGGGGCTGTAGTTTTCCTTCTGATTGTATCAACCAACATTTGTGGAGCATTTAACTCGGGGCCCACAAAAGTGAGTAAGATGCTGGCTCTACACCCAAAGAACTCAGGTTCCGGCAAGAGAGAGATGAAGCATTTATTCGTTATTGTGGTAAATCCTGAGTGCCTGCCACACGTTAGGTGCTGTTTTGCAGGCACAAGGGTGAACCAAAAAAAGACAACCCCCTTCCTTCATGCAGTTACATTCTAGAGGGGGAAAGCCAATAAATAACAATAAAAATACATAGAATGTTTGGAAGGGAAATAAACTGGAGCAAGGGCTAGAGCAGAGAATTGAACAAGCTAAGGACTTTGGATTCTCACTAAGATGGAAAATGTAAGGAAGGTTTTGACAAGAGTCACATCAACTTGTTCTAGGAGGATCACTGTGGCTCCTTTGTTAAGACTAGACCATAAGGGTCCTGAGAAGAGAAGCTGAGCTGGATTTGTGACATACTTGAGGGTAGAGCCAACAGGATAATACCGGTGTGCTAAAAGGATGGCACAATGGATGCATCCCTGGGGCATAAGGGGAACACTGAGGAGGGGCACCTCACCCAGCTATGGGTGTGCGCAAGAACTTCCTGGAAAAGGAGATGAACTCTTGAGGCTATAGAAAAGTGAAAAGTGAGCCAGGTGGGCTGAGTAAAAGAAGCTGTCAAGTTACATTGGCCTGAAGAAAACATGAGCTGGTTTCATGTCCCTGGAGGGGAAGGCAAGGCAAGGGATGGAATAGGCCAGTGGGCTACTAAAGGCCCAAACAGCATTTCCAATGGACCCAGTGTCATATTAGGACTTTCACATGTTTTAACTCATTTGATTCTCAACAAAACCTTAAAATGGGTATAATTATTGTCCTCATTTTACAAATGAGTAAATAGACCCACTTACATTGACTGGACCAGGACCATCCAACTAAGTAATCGGTGGTGCTGGGTCCTCAACCCAAGACTCATGAGGACCCCTGAACTCCTTAAACATCCAGGAAGGTACATTCAACAAACACCCATAACCCCCACCCACCATAGTGCAGGGCCAGCGGGCTAGAGGAGGCAGCCCCAGGAGGAAGGCAGGTGCATTTTTTTTCTACAACCAGCCCCTACTCGATCTGGTATTCAAAGGAACTGGATCTGCCCCAGTGCAGCATTGTGTGTGGTGACCCCATCACAGGCCAAGGCAGGGCCCCACACTTGGAAGGGACCCGGGCCTGGTTTAATTCTCTGATACTGACTTTTTTTAAATTACCTTTTTTTTTTTTTTAAGATTTATTTATTTAGCACAATCGGGAGGGGCAGAGGGAAAGGGAGAGAACCTAAGAGGACCACACTGGGCGTTAGTCAGGGGCAGGGCTTGGTCACTCCACCCTGAGATCAGGACCTGAGCGAAACCAAGAGTTGGAGGCTTAACCCACTGCACAACCCAGGGGCCCTTAAATTCTCAATCTTTCTTAAATAAGGGGCACCACATTTTCAAATTTCACCGTGAAAATTAAGTAGCCAGCCCTGACTATCCCCAGTGCCCTCTGCACTGGACTTAAAGGGCAAGTGAAGATTCTCCACCATAATGTCCAAGAGGTTGGTGCCCCTGTCACGTGGGTAAGACGCAGGGCCTTCTCAGTAGGTACTAGGATACGAGGATGCCCATACGTGACCGCCCCCCGCCCCCAGGCTGGAAGCGGCCCGGCTACCCTAACGCGTAGATAAGGCTGGGAAGACTTGGTCGGTGGAAGGGTGGGCAGGCTCACGGGGACCGGAGCGGGGGTGGAGGCGTGGGATCTGGGGCGCTGGCGCGTGGTGAGAGCGAGCAGCGGGAGTTCGGAGACGGGGCAGCGGGAACATCAGGCGGCCGAGGCCAGGGCGCTGGCACACGACGACACCGAGCCGCGGGCGCGCCAGGAACCCGGCGGCGGGAACAGGGGACGCGCGCGCGCCCGGGGCGGGGCACGCTGCCCGGCTCCTCCTCCGCGCCTGGCCTGGCCTGGCCGCCGCTGCCTCTCCAAACACCGCACAGGTCCCAGGAAGCAGCGCCCGAGGAGGAGGAAGCGCAGGGGCCGGGCGGCTCCCTGGGTGCAGCGGCGCGGCTCCCGCATGGAGCCCAACGTGCGCTTCTGGATCACCGAACGTCAAGTACGGCCTGGGCCCGGCGCGGCTGGGGGCGGGGTGGCCCTGGGCCCCGTGGAGTCACCGCGCAGAGTCGCCGGCTGGCCCGGGTGACCTTGGGCAGGCCACGTGGTCGCACCACCCGCCTTCCCACCTCAGACCCCGGGAGGGGACGAAGGGGAAACGCAAGAGTGCGGGATGCCGACAGCCACGGCGGTTACCGCGTGTCACCTCTGCCCCGGGCCTGGCTAGCGAGGGTCGCCACAAGGTCGCCCTGCCCTGGGGAGTCAGCCCCCCTCCCCCCGCGGGTGTCGGCCCTCTGCTGCCTGAGCTGTTGCTGAGCATCAGATTGGAAAGGAACAGGTGCTCCCAGGAGCCCCCAGCCTCCCAAGCTTGGTAGGCTCAGCCACTCAAACGACGCGGGGGCTGTGGGCAGCCGGCGAGGACAGGAAGTCGCTCCGGCCCCGCCTCCAGGCGGGGACTGGACGGCGCTGCCCAATGGCAATGTGATGGGAGCCGTATAGGTCATTTAAAAATTTCTAGAAACCCCACTCAGGAGAGTAAGAAGAAACAGCTGAAATTAATTTTAATGTATTTAGCCCAACAAATATAAAATACTAACATTTCAACACATAATCGATATAAAAATTACTAGTGAGATATTTACATGCTTTTTTTTCCTAGAAAGTCTTTGAAATCTGGTGTATATTTTACACATATAGCATACTTCAGTTTGGCCTGGCCACATTTCAAGGGCTCCATAGCCACATGGAGCTAACTGGACAGTATAATTCTAGGGTGTTCTCTTTCAGCCTTACCTAAAGTAGGGCCCAGCGGGGTTTTCTTAGGTGGGGAAGTTGAAAGGGACAGGGAGCTCATGCCTCCTCCACGTGTGAACCGAGCAACCTTTACTGAGGCCTCACTGGGGGTGTCCGGTTCTTTATGACTCAAGTTAATCCTTGTAACAACGGTGAGGGTAAAGAAACAAATTCTAAGACTCTTCTAGGTAGTTGGTACAAGGTCATTTGTGGGATGTGGACTAGGCCCATTTGACCTCAAAGTCTGGGCTTTTAACCTTCAAGAGTAATTTGGTATGGAAGTGGTTGAGAGCACATGCTACTGAGTCCTTTCCTGGCTGGGTTTCCATGGGTACGTTCATGAGCTTTTCTGTGCCTGTTTCCTCACCTGTAAGATCCCGGGGATGTCCCGAAGATTCCAGGACCTGCTTTGGTTAGAAGGCCCTGTTAGGGTCTCATATTTTTTTTGTTGTTGTTGTTCTGCCACCATTAACCTCTCTGGTGCTCTTTTCCCTCTTAAGTCTTTTATTCAGAGATTTCTTCAGTGGACAGAATTGTTGGATCCTACAAATTTGGTTGTTTCAATTGTAAGTATTTCCTTGTTTTTGGAAATAAGACATTTTACATTTTATTCTGAAATGTGAAGACTACGTCCCTTTGAAAGCAGTTGAAACAGAATCCATATATATTGTTTTTATTCCTTCCAAATGAGCTTGTTAGACTGGGGGTTGGTACTGCCATATCAGAAGGGATCAAAATAAGTCCCTGGTAATAGGATAGACGGACAAAGGTGGTCACCGGCCTAGACCTAGGGTGCTAAAGGAGGGGTGCGGCAGGAAACTGGGGGAGAGTGTTGAGGCAAGGCCAGACAGAGGGGACTGTAAGCAAAGCCCAGGGGAGAGAGCAGGTCGTCTAGTCGGTGGGGCTTTTAATGCAGGGAAGCAGGCAGGTCCTCAAGGGCCTTGTGTGTCCTTCAGATGGGAGGGGTTTGCATTTGGCCTGCAGGGCGAGGTGGTGAGGTTTGTGTTCCAGAGGGTCTCTTTGGTCACCAGGTGGCGAGTAATGAGGGTTTGAACCAGGTGTGGCCGAGGGCTCAAGAGGAGGAGATACCGTATCAGCAGCAATAATCCTTCAGGGCTGGACCCACAGGGACACTCCCATCCTTGTGCTCAATGTTCTGTGCAGCCTTGTTTTTTAAAAAACAACCTGAATCCCTGTCAGTAGGGAAATAGAGAAACATAACGTGGTATGTTCATACAATGGAATACTAATAAAAGTTACAAGTGATGATCTAGTTATCAACATTTATTCAAATTCCAATATAAAGACCCAATACTACATCTTTGTTATAGATACATGTATTCGTGTATATATAGGTATTAAAAAGTGGACTGGAAGTTAATACCTTGAACTCATAATAGTGGTTATCTCTGATAGAATGGGGAGACATGAAACTGGGGGTGACGGCTTTTGGGGAAAAAAATTGGAAGCAAATATGACTGAATGTTTACTGTTGTTAATTCTGGATGAGGGATTATGAGTATGTACTCATTTCATTGTCTTTTCTGTATTTAATTCTTTTTTCTCAAATTAAGAAAAAAATGAAGAGGGGCGCCTGGGTGGCTCAGTCGTTAAGCGTCTGCCTTCGGCTCAGGTCATGATCCCAGGGTCCTGGGATCGAGCCCCGCATCGGGCTCCCTGCTCCGCGGGAAGCCTGCTTCTCCCTCTCCCACTCCCCCTGCTTGTGTTCCTGCTCTCGCTCTCTCTCTCTCTGGCAAATAAATAAATAAAATATTTTTTAAAAAAAGGAAAAAATGAAGAGAGGAAGTAAGCCCGAATGGATCAGATGTGGGAGAGAGAGAGAGGAGAGACTTCTAGGTTTCTAACTTACAGAGCCAGGCAGATGGTGGGGGCACTCACAGAGACAGCTGACATCAGCTGTCTGGGGGGAGGAGGAGGTGGCAGCCACCCGTGGGTCAAGCCGCTGGAGCTCTAAGTCTGAGTGACACACAGCAGTATCCTCATGGAAACTCAGGGAGTAGAGAACCTTGGCTACGAGTTGCACTGAAATCAGGTGTGAATGAGCATGTGATTCCTAAATCATTTGGACAAATCTAAATCAGGTTGAGATCATTGCTTGATTTCTTTCTATCTGATTATAGGAAAAAATAGAAAAATCAAGGCAACTATTGTTAACAAATGAAGATGCATCCATACGTGACTTGGAGGACCAAAGGGTATGTTTCGTGTGCTGGGGTCAAGGTTGGATGTGGTTGCCTTCAGGAGATTTCTCCTTGCATGGTCTGAAATCAGGTGGAGTTCAGTCATCGTAAATACTGCCCAGGGGATCTGCTTTTCAAAACTGGGTTAGTTTTTTTTAGATGTAATTAGAATTCGTTCTCATAAACCAGATTACTAGTAGGAGGAACTAGTATTAAGGAGGAAAAAAAAAATCCTAGGGTTCTTCCTATGTTCAGATATTAGTGGGGATTCTCTGTGGCTGATCCCTGCAGCCCAGGGCAAACTCCAGAATTCAGGCAGGCCTCTGAAGTCAGAATCTGTTCCCATTAGAGGCAGTGTTCTTACATTCCTGCCCCAAGACTTAAACCAAGTATTTGTTACCTATCTTGCTGTGTGTGGGGCTTTCTAGAGCCCACAAATACCAGTTCCGTGAGGGAGCCTGTGGAAAGTGCACATATTATGTTGGTTTGATGTTTTTTTTTAAGAACTTTATGGGGCCTCTGGGCTCACAGCCTGGCTCTGAGGCAGGTGCCTTGGCTAATGGCGTGGTGTGTCACCTGCAAACAACCTGCTCTTCTCTGAGCTGGATTTAGGGACTCACCCGAGAGCTAAGTTAGGTGTTGGTCTTGAACCCTCTCCAAGGTAAGAGACTGAGGACTTTTTGGGGCACCTGGGTGGTTCAGTTGGTTAAGCGTCTGCCTTTGGCTCGGGTCATGGTCCTAGGGTCCTGGGATTGAGCCCCGCATCAGGCTCCCTGCTCATCGGGGGCCTGCTTCTCCCTCTCCCTCTGCCTGCTGCTCCCCCTGCTTGTGCTTTCTCTCTCTGATAAATAAATAAATAAAATCTTTAAAAAAGAGAGAGAGACTGAGGACTTTTTAATGTTCTGGTCATTCTCTTTCTGTGGGTCATCTCATTGCTTATTGTCCGTTCATTTGTTTGATTCATTTGCTTCATTTATTTTGACTTTTCAGTCCGTGTGGCACTGAACAGTTCTGTTCGTCACTTTTTTTTTTTTTAAGATTTTATTTATTTGACAGAGAGACACAGCAAAAGAGAGAACACAAGCAGGGGAGTGGGAGAGGGAGAAGCAGGCTCTCCGCCGAGCGGGGAGCCTGAGGTGGGGCTCGATCCCAGGACCCCGGGATCATGACCTGAGCCGAAGGCAGACGTTTAACGACTGAGCCACCCAGGTGCCCCTGGTCTTCACTCTTGAAAAGGCAGAGTGAAGATGGCACCAGAAATGAGACTGGAGAA
Source organism: Neomonachus schauinslandi (assembly GCF_002201575.2). NCBI lineage: Eukaryota > Metazoa > Chordata > Mammalia > Carnivora > Phocidae > Neomonachus > Neomonachus schauinslandi. Next base: position 142,626,478 of record NC_058408.1, on the reverse strand, counting down.
GAGATGGGTTTTTTTTTTTCCTCTTTTGCTGCCAATTTACCTTTAAAAGCTGTTGCTTGTTTTTCCTCTTTTCAGGTAAAAGACGCTTGGAAGAGAAGTCTTGTAAGTTTCAGCCCTTTCCTAATTTTTAGCCTCCTACAAAAACAAAGCCGAACATCAGACTAACCTTTGTGTTTACCTTTGCAAAGTCAACTGTGCATCCTGACAACAGCAAACTGATTCCCGTTCCTTTTCGACCTGCAGGTGAGCTGATTCTAATTTTCAGAAATGGGTTGGGAAAACATGGTTTGTTTGTAACAGTTCAGAAAGTCTGCCTGCCTTTTTTTTTTTTTTTTCCTGGAAGAATTTCTGAGTGTGAGTCTGGAAACCACAGCTTAAAAAGGAGGTTTGCATCAGAGTCTGGGTTTGATAGTGGAAAAGAGTAGGTTTGGGACCCAGAGCTGCGTCCAGTCCTGTGGAAAGATCTGGGGAGTTGGGGGTGAGGGCACAGGCCTGGGTCTGAAACCTGCTTTGCTCTGTCATCTCCCAAGAAACACACCATCATTTCGTTGAAGGTTCCAGAACTTGTAACTCATAAGTATTTTGGATTCCACGTAGTATTCTCTCTTAACTATGATGAGGGGAGGGGTGCCTGGGTGGCCCAGTCGGTTAAGCGTCTGCCTTCAGCTCAGGTCATGATCCCGGGGTCCTGGAATCGAGCCCCACATTGGGCTCCCCGCTCAGTGGGAGCCTGCTTCTCCCTCTCTCTGCTGCTCCCCCTGCTTGTGTTCTCTCTCTCTCTGTCAAATAAATAACTAAAAATCTTAAACTATGATGAGGGGAATAAAACCCATGATTGTACAGGGCCCTTTTAACTGTGAAATTCTCTCTTGTTATAAACAAGAAACTGGAAACAACATGAATATCCAACAATTCAGACTATAGTTAAATAATTCATTAAAAAGATTGATGTAGGGGCGCCTGGGTGGCTCAGTCGTTAAGCGTCTGCCTTCGGCTCAGGTCATGATCCCAGGGTCCTGGGATCGAGCCCCGCATCGGGCTCCCTGCTCGGCAGGAAGCCTGCTTCTCCCTCTCCCACTCCCCCTGCTTGTGTTCCCTCTCTCGCTGTGTCTCTCTCTGTCAAATAAATCAATAAAATCTTTAAAAAAAAGATTGACGTACATCCTGTATGCCAATGTGGAAGAGTGGATCTCCAGGAACTAGTATTAAGGAGAAAAAAGGCAAAGTATAAAACAGCATATAGTGGTCCTCTTTGTGTGAATAAGTATCGTGAGCACAAGAGAGTGTGGGAGTTTGCATCTATCCTGATAGACGTCATGAAGGAAAAACACTTGTTTCTCCTCTCGATGCTTCACTTTTTTTTTAAGCCTATCCATGTGAGTTGGCATTTTTTTAACTTTATTTATTATTTTTAGTAATCTCTACGCCCAACGTGAGGCTCAAACTCACAACCTCCGAGATCAAGAGTTGCATGCTCTACTGACCGAGCCAACCAGGTGCCCCTGAGGTTTCACTTCTGACACCAGATGTGCAGGCTTTTCCCACCCCCTTCAATTCTGTGACCCCAGCAGCGTGTCCTACAGTTTTAACGCAGTTCTGACACTGTTGACCTGGAGGTGGCAGCAGACCCCCCAGGTGAAGGGCTCAGTCCCACAAGACCACCCCCACTTCCAGCGCCAATTGAAAGTCCAGATTCTCTCCTGTACTTCTGACCAACCGGCTATAAATTGGAGGTTCTCACACCTCCCTCCTTGGGTTTGAAATTGCTAGAATGGCTCACAGAACTCGGGGAGACAGTTTACTTACTAGGTTCCTGGTTTATTATTAAAGGGAACAGATGGAAGAGATGCACAGGGCAAGGGAGGCTGGGGAGGACGGAGTTTCCACACCATCTCCAGCACCGCACATGCTCAGCAAGCCAGAAACGCTGTGAGATTGGAGGCTTTATTAGTATGGTTGACTAAATCCTTGGCCACTGTGACTAGCCCAGCCTCCAGCCCCTTTCCCCGCCCGAGGTGGAGGCAGCGGGTGGGGCTGGAAGGTCCAACCCCCTCATCCCCCAGCTGGTTCCCCTGGCAACCAGCCCCCTCCTCGGAGGCTTTCCAAAAGTCCCCTTATTTTATTTTAAGATTTTATTTATTTGACAGAGAGAGAGAAGCGAGAGAGGGAACACAAGCGGGGAGTGGGAGAGGGAGAAGCAGGCTTCCCGCCGAGCAGGGAGCCCGATGTGGGACTTGATCCCAGGGTCCTGGGAATGAGCCCCGCATGGGGCTTCCTGCTCAGGGGGAGCCTGCTTCTCCCTCTCCCACTCCCCCTGCTTGTGTTCCCTCTCTCGATGTGTGTCTCTGTCAAATAAATAAATCTACCTTTAAAAAAAAAAATCAACTCAGGCGAGGTGGAAAGGGGCTTGCTAGGGTAAAAAAGACGCCCATTTCACCTTTTTATTGCTGTTCTCAGGAAACTCCAAGGGTTTTAGGCTCTCCGTGCTAAGAACAGGGATGAAGAGCAAATCCAGGTTTCTTCTTATAAACGACAGTATCACGAATGTGCTAAGTTCCTGGGGAGGATGAACAGGTTAACCACTTGCCTCCAGTGAGAGGGACTGGAAGGCCGGAGGGTGCCTCGTTAGGTCTTTCTGGACGGTGCTGACTGAAATGCTAGCTGCATGCACATAGTTATTATTAGGAAAAATAAAAGAGTGAGTACAGACTGTCCTTTGGCATCCGTGCCTTCAGGCTGCCAGAGGGAAGGTTCTTGGGTGGGCGACTCCCCTTTTTGGCCTCTTCCCTGCACCTGGGCAGCAACGGTCACCGATCCTCTTCTCTTCTTTGCCAGCTCTCCTACCTTTCACGGCGCCCATGGTGAGTCGGCCTGAGACCCCAGGTGTAGGAAGATGTTGCTCATCTCCTGACCTCAGTGGTTTGTGATCTCTAGCTCTGGACCCCTGTCCCGCCACGGCCTGGTAGATGGCTGTGGATTCCCCACCTCTGACCCTTGTCTGCTACTCACTGGCCTTCACCCTGCCCTCACACTTACCCAGTCAGGCGCCTCTCGAAGGTCCCAGTGTCAGAAGGTTATCCTTTCTTGGGATGCCTCGGGTGCGCAGAGCACTTCCGAGGAGATGGACGACAGGCTCCCTGCCTCAAACACACAGAATAGTCCATTACCTTCTCTCCCTTAACCTTCCTCCCCCGTACACGCCCTCACCTGGGACCTGGAACTGCCCCCCAGCGAGGCGGTCCCACCTTGACTCTCACGAGGTGCTCTCCCGAAGGGACAGCCTTCCTCTGTCACTTCCTCCACACCTGCCCTGTGTCTGTGTCCACTTGTGAGTGCGTACTCCTCAGCTGCCCCGCCCTGCTGCATCTCACATCTTGGAAGCAGGGACCACTGAGACCGCCCCCCACATGTCCTCAGTGTCCTGTGGGTGTTTGCTGAGCATTGCGCGCCACCGCCCGGTAGCCTCCTTGTCCCAGTGCCTGGGGAGAGTGGGGTGCTCAGCGCAGTGTCTCCCCTGGGAAGTTCTTTGCTCTCCCTCCCCTCCAAACACTTAAAACTCTGCTTTATTTTCTTAAAAGATATTTTTCTCGATGCTGTCAGTAAAGAGTCTGAAGTCCCTGATTTTACCTCAGGTAAAAACTATTTCTAGTTCATGATTCCTGAGTTCTGTTGTGCTCGAATGACCGTAGTGTGTGATCTACGTGCCTGTCTTTCTGCAGATTTCCTTCTATACCTACACCACAGCGTTCAACATTGTCAATGGAAACGCAAGTTATGTGAGTATTATGAGGCCCAGGGGATACGCAATTCTGTGTTACTTCTTTTGGAGTTTGTTTGTTTTAATAATCCTTCCTGGGTAAAACCGTGGTGTTTGCTGAATACATACCTTTGTTTCTTCCTTAGAATCGTCGCCTACATGAGAGTGTGTTACTAGGGACAGGAGTGATTGCCTCTTCCTCCTTTTTTGGAGTGGGTATTTTAAAAATCTATCAAATCTTTTTTATTCCTCAGAACAAAAGAAACTATTCTGAATTACAAATTTGTTTCAAGTTAAACAATTTAGAAAGTATGGCTAAGGCACGCCTGGGTGGCTCAGTCAGTTAAGCATCTGCCTTCGGCCCAGGTCATGATCCCAGAGTCCTGGGATCAAGCCCCGCATCGGGCTCCCTGCTTAGCGGGGAGCCTGCTTCTCCCTCTCCCTCTGCTGCTCCCCCTGCTTGGGCTCTCTTTCTCTCTGTGTCAAATAAATAAATAAAATCTTTAAAGAAAAAAAGAAAGAAAGTATGGGTAAGACACAAGAAGGGAAATGGTCACCTATAATCCCATCACCCCCTAAGTAAGCATAGGAGTACCCCAAGTCTCTAGGCATATACTTAGTATTCTTACCTTTTTAAAAAATTGACTTAGGCTACATAAACATGTTATACAAGTTGTGTATTGCTTGGGATGTCAGGACACTGATTGTTAAAAATATAGACATTAGAGTCAGATAAGCCGGGGTTGGCCTCCTGGCTCAAACTCTTAGCAGCTCTGAGACTCCGGACAAGTTACCTCCCTAAGCCTCTGACGATCGGGCGAACACCTCAGTGTTGCAAGAATTAAAAAATAACACAGAGAGCGCTTGCGGTGGCCTGACCTGGGATAGGAGCTAGGTTGACGCCAGCTCTGTGCTACTGAGTGTGTTCAGCTGACTTTGGGTCCTTTGCAATGACGAGTTTTCTCTCTTCTTCTTCTAGTTATTCCCTCGTTTGCTCCAGATGCGGCTGAATCACGTTCTGTTGAAAAAAGCCCTTCCCGTCATCATTCTCAGTAAGCAGGAAGCATGTAATCTTTGTGGTCCTTGAGTCTCCCTACATCTTGAGGGACAGCCCAGTCCCTTGGCCACATGGTGACTGTTGACAGCTGCTGTTTGCAGCTTTTTGGGGCCTCCAGGCCCACGTTAGGTCCTTGGTCTGAGAGGTGACCCCTGCTCTGTTGCTCTGCTTTCCATTGTCAAAGGGTGAACACGAGCCCGGGAATACAAACTCGCTCTAAAGACGGTGCCAGCCCTCTGCATGTTTAATTTCACTTCATCCTGCCAAAAACGTGTGGGTAGCAATGCCATTATTCCATTTCCAGATAGGGAGGCTGAGGCAGGGGGACTTTACAGAACTGTCCTAGGGTCACACACGGAGGCGGCGGCAGCCTAGGAGGCTCCAGCCTGGTGGGCCGACTCCGGTGGAAGTGACAGATACTAGCCAACTGTTTGAAGTTTGCCAGCCTGCAAGTTCACTAGTTCACACTCCAGATTTGAGTTTGGAAATCGTAACAGTTTGAAGACTTGGCAGAATGATTTCAGTGGTAAAATCAGGGAGAATGTTATAGAAACCTGGTCAGACGAGCTAAAGCAAAGAGGGGGGCCGTATTTCAAGCACCCAGGGATTTGTACTGGAATCCCGTCGGGGGGCTGGAGCCTGGCCGGACCCAGGACCCAGGAATAGGAGGCCAGCGGTTCTGACCCAGCTCTGCAGCCCCCGGACGGAGCGAGATTGGCCAGCACATGCCAGCTGACCACCTGAGGGTCGGGGCAGCGTAGCCATCAGAGAAAGATGCTTGACACCAGAAAAGATGTTCCTTCGCTGGACCAAACTCACCCTCTGTTGCGCATTTTCTTCTTCACATACACAGCCCACATCAGTGCAATGAATGTTGTCGCAGTCCGAAGTCTTGAGCCCATTCGAGGCATTGAAGTCATGGACAAGGAAGGCAATGTCATGGGCTATTCCAGAAAAGCCGGGACAAAGGTAGGGGGACGCTATGGAGCCCTAGCTGGCTTGCCTTTTGGGGAGAGCATGGAGTTGTCTGTTTGAGAGCTGGGAACAAAGTCACGTCTCCCTTCAACCTTTCCCTATCCTGTTTTCCCTCATTATGCAGAGGGAGCAGTTTTACATTTTGCACCACGATGTTTAAAAGATGGTGCATTAGTCTGGGTTCTCCAGAGAAACAGAACCAATAGGAGATTGATTGATTGATTGATTGATTGATTGTAATTGGCTCATGCAATTGTAGGGCTCGTAGGCTAGTCAAGTGTTGGCCCCATCTGCAGGCTAGAAACTCAGGAGCCCACGCAGTGGTCTTCAGGCAGAATTTCTTCTTTGGGAAAACCTTCTAGATTTTGCTCTCAGGGTTTTCCAACTGATTAAATGAGGCCTATTCACACTATGGAAGGTAATCTTATTTGAAGTTAACTGATCGTAGATGTGAGTCACATCTACGTGGCATCACGGCAGTTCGTGTTCCTGCTCTCGCCAACCAGGTTGACACGTATGACTGACCGCCGCCGATGGGCCTCCGCCAAATGCGAGCCTGTGTTGGCCAGAGGTCAGAAAAGATGGCTGCTCGTTCAGTCAGGAAATACATCATTGTTCGGCTCACAAAGCATATTCCACTAAACCCTGTCTGCGAGTCACAAAGCTGGATTATAAACTATCACATGTGTGCCACCAGATTCCTGCCAGACCATTTATTCAGTGGCATGTCTGAAAATAGTGGCCACCTTCCTAAATGAATTACAGTAGAAACAGTGATTACAGGTAACAAGGGGAGAAGTAGCTGCCAAAAATAAAATAGCTCGCTTTTGAAATAAAGGTTTTGTGCCCAAGAGCCACCCTAATGAGACCTTTTTATTGAGAGATAATTTACGTACTATAAAATTCGCCCTTTGTGAGAGTATAGTTGGATGAATTTTAGTAAATGTAGGCAGTTACGCAGCTTTCACCACAGTCCAAATTTAGAACATATTCATCCTAAAAATTTCCCTCATGCCCACTGAGTCACCCCCTTCACCCACCCCCGGCCCCAGAGAACACTGAGCTGCTTTATGTGTTCACAGTTTTGACTTTCCAGAAATTTCATGTAAGTGACTCGTACAAGTATTTTTTGTCTGCCTCCTTTCACTTTTGAGGTTCATCCAGCTGTACTGTGTACCTACCAACAGTCTGTTGCTTTTTCCTGCCAAGCAGCGTTGCATGTATGGATGTACCGACCCCATTGCGTATCCCTTCCCCAGGCTGGGGGTATCTGGACTGTGTCCAGTCTGGGGCTGTTCTGCATAATGCTGCTCTGGACGTGCACAGGTCTTCATGTGGACGTCAGTTTGCGTTTCTCTGCAGCTTCCTTTACCTGCAGGGTGTTAGGGCTGCTGTGAACCGTGCACACAGCTGAAGAGAAGAGTGAGAGCAGGTGTTTAATCGGTGAGTAGCCCCGCGGCACGAGGCGCCTGAGCAGGTGCTGTGCTAGCTCGGCTCGGCCACGCCCTCAGCCGCTCGGCCACGCCCTCAGCCGCTCGGCCACGCCCTCAGCCGCAGGCTCACTTCTCTCTGGGAGGCCCGAGTGCTCAGCCTCCCAGGAGAGGCGCCCTCGGGCCCCGTGAGCTGTCTGGATATCTAGTCTGTATCTCCGGGAGGAACTTCATTTTCTGCATGAAGGCCAAGTTAGGGTAAAAGAAAGATTTGATGCTCTGCTGTTTTTTTTTCTGTTTTAAGTTTATCTTCCTCTGAAGAACAGAGTCTGCAACTGTGCGTAAGCATAAGCATTCTTTCATCATTTCCCTGTCACCAAGCGGTCTATTGTCTTTGGCCAAAATTTCAGAAAGTACGCAACCAGCAATATCTGATTGTAATAGGGCACCTTTGATCAGATTTCGGGGGCCAATCTGTACTGTTTGCCCTTGGCTGGGCCCGGTGCCCTCAGGACGGGTGGCCGGTTTGCACACAGGCGGACAGCCCCACTGAATCACACCACCCTCAGCAGCCACTTCTCTCTTCCTGAAGTGGAGCGATTTTATTTTATATTCCTGAAAGTTTATTTATTTATTTTAAAGATTTTATTCATTTATTTGAGACAGCGAGCGCCTGGGAGAGAGCCACACGACGGGGGGGGGGGGGTGCGCAGAGGGAGAGGGAGAAGCAGGCTTCCCACTGAGCAGGGAGCCAGATGCGGGGCTCGATCCCAGGACCCGGAGATCATGAAGTCAAAGGCAGACGCTTCACCGACTGAGCCACCCAGGCGCCCCCTGAAAGTGTATTTTTTAAGAGCTACCCCCGTTGGCCCCTCTGTCCCCATGGGGAAAGGCGTTCCCTGCAGAGGAATCGGATGAGCTGAGCGTCAGTGTAAGAAGCAGAGAGCAGGCTGCCGAGCAGGGGCAAGGAGCCCAGAAGGCAGGCTGTAGCCCCGTCCTAGGAAGCCAGAGGTGGAAGAGAGGGTTGGAAGGGGATGGTCGAGTGTGTGCCTGTTCATGTCGTGCACAGCAGTGCTGTATGGAGAGTTGTGACTTACCCAGGGGTTGGCTTCGGAAGTTAACATGCGAGTGTCATCTGTGGTCAGGATTTCCCTTGAGAGCCTCTCTTACATTGCCCTTGAGTATGTGTGACCTTGTGCACATAACCCATATGGTCAATGACATGTTTAAATGCTCCATATGTAGAGTAGTGTGTATTATAGGACAGATGACAAAACGTTACAAGCTACACATGTTTGTGCGAAGTAAGATTTTATAGCACACTTAGTGACACAAGTGAAAGGTGGGTGCATACAGGTGCATGGTCTGTGTGGGTGTGATGCCACACTGGTGCCCTCTGAGCTGGACTTCTGGAGGGTTCCTCCCCTCGAAGGGATGAGAGTAACTGGGGAGCTGCTCGGGATCGGGAGGCCAGTGTCCGATTCCTGGAGTGAAAGGAAAACACCCAGCAGTCCTCGGTGGCAAATCCAGCATTCCCCCCTAGGGGACGAGTTTTCTGTAAGCTGCCTTTGCTTGTACTTAGTGATGGGGTGGTTGGCAGACCCATGGGGAGACCACGGTGGAGTCCGCGGGAGGTAAATCCCGGCGTCAAGCCCAGCCGTCCTCCAGCTCTGTGCCCAGAGGGGCTGTCTCCACCTCTCCACGCGCAATATTTTTCTAAGTGAGAGAGGAGAGCTACTGTTTGCTCATCTCTGTCTTGAGTGGCAGGATCCCTGGAAACGGTCCCACTCCATGTGCTAAGATGCTTCCTTTCCATTTCCGCTAGGCCGTTAAAGATACAGCAACATCCAGAGTAGTGCTGTTTGGGACCTCAGCTTTCATCCCTGAAGTCTTCTCGCACTTTTTTGTAAGGTAAGATGCACGCTCATCTCCCCAGGTAGGAACGAACATTTGACACTCAAAATCCTTACAAAACTTGTCAAACACTGAACCTGGTGGGAGGGATAGGAAGAAGTTTGTTCAGTTGCCTTCCCGCTAAACTCTCTCCGTCACAGCTTAGACAGTAGGATTGATTTGGGGCAGGCGTGGAAATCCAGAGGTGCACGTTCTTCAGCCCCGATCTCTCGCCCAGGCCCCGTCCTCAGCTGGCTCCATGTCCCCGGGCACGGCCCCTTGGGTCTTGAACGCCGAGCTGAGGTGATTTGCAGGTTCTCCCATGTGCTGTGAGGATTGCTCCGGCCGGTCTTCCCCCTTCATGGCAAGCGTGTGTTAAGTTAGCCTAAGTGGCCCAGATTTAGTGGACCATCATCCCTTTTGAGAAGCAAGAAGTGGCCAATTAGCAGGAAGGCCTGGGGACCAGCTGGTGTGAGAAACCCAACACGCAGTGGCTTAGGCCAGAAGGCAGATGTGTTGGTTTAGATCCTGGCTGTGGGCAGGGGGCCCACGTAGGCTGTGGTCGCCGAGCAGAAGCTCTACTCCTCCTCATCTTCATGGTGTCAGCTTTCTCTCTCCTGCCACACGCTGGCCTCTTCGTGTTGCTGAGGGACATGACTGCCAACACCTCCCAGCTCATATCCTCCAAGCGTCCTGGGGAGGGATGAAAAACACAGCAAACCCCAGCGAAGGCAGAGAATGTCTTCCACTCAGTTCCCAGACTCCCAGGGAAGGATTCCGTTGGCCCAGATGGGGTCACCTGAACCAATCCCTCCGTCCAGCGTGGCGAGCTAGGAAGCCTTTGTTAGGACCCCGTAAGGATTGCATTTTCAAGAAATAGCAGCATGCTGCTTAGAGCCAAGTGTTACTTCCCGTGGTCCACCGGTTGGATGGGGGTGGAGACCTCTGCTGGCCCAGGCTCTTCCTGGACCACTCTGGCTGGGTCAGAGCTGGGGCGCCTTTGGAAGCTGGGGTCCTCCAGTCTGTCCCTTAGAGCCCACATCGAGGCACCGGCTACCTGGGGCAGAGAGATGGCGCTCGTTTCCCAGTGGCCCCCACAGCCACAACAGTGTCCATGACGGAGTGACCTCGGGGGCTCTTCTGACTCAGCCCTTGCATCCTGCGTGTGAAGAAACCCAAGGCTCAGGAGGGGGAAGTGACTCGCCCGAGACACCTGGTCTATCGGTGCAGACCCCAGCTGGATCCGGGACCCTGGGTCTCTGACTCCCAGGCTGGGGTTCTTCGCATCTTCCCGCACGGTCTCTCACGCCCTCAGAGGTCAGGGGCAGAATGTCCCATCGTGTCAGCGGAGCCCAGCATCTAGAACCTGGCCTCTCACTCTTGAGCCATGGGATTTTGGACTTAACCAGTCAGTGGCTGTGTCGTTTGTGTGAAGGGGGTGATGATAGCACGAACCTCAAAGGGTTGTGGGGGATCAAATGGGCAGTGCCCGCCAAGTGCTTAACCGCGGGCCTGATGCACAGGCTACTGGTATCTCGTGTTTGTGGGTGAGGGGAACCAGGGCGTGGGCCTGCAGCTGCACGCCAGACCGTCCGAGCCGAGGGCCAGCCTCTAAAAATGCCTGGTAACCTTGTCTCTTACAGGACCCAGTTTTTCCGGCAATATCCGTGGTCATTATGGACCTTCAAGCTGTCTTGTACTGTCTTAGTAATGGGACTGATGGTGCCGGTTTCTTTTAGTATATTCCCACAAATTGAACGGGTAAGTGCCCCCTATTCAAATTTCTCTCAAAAAAACCCCAAAAAACCTCAAAACCCTTTTTCTTCTCCTCGTTGTAAGAGTAAGATAAATAACTTGATTTAATCCCCCCCCCTCAGATCACTTCTGCAGTTTTGGATTCTGTTTTTCTTAGTGGTATATCAGAAGCATTTTTCTGGGACATTTAAAAACCTTTGAGATATTTTAAGTACTTCCTAATATTCCATAGTGATGCCCCATGCAGTGGCACTTTCTGCAGTGATGGACATGTTTGATCCGTGTGCTCACACGGAGCCACTAGCCACGTAAGGCTGTTGAGCACCTGCCGTGTGGCTGACTTGACCGAGGAACCGAAGTTTTATTTTAAGCTGTGTGCTCACATGCAGCTAATGATTCCTGTGTTACTGCGGTTGTATCGCCGGGGATATATTCTACTTTATGATGAGTCAGACGGCCTAGATTCGAATTCCCACCTCCTCCATGACCTTGGTCAATCTGCTTCAATTCTCTGAGATTCAGTTTCCGTATCTGTTAAAGAGAACTGAAGACAGTAGTATCTCTGCAAAGGGTTGTCGCTGTTGTTGAGGACATTGCTGATGTAATAGGTATTACTGAGTTCTGGCATTTCTTAGGTGGAAATTTTAAATGCTTGTTTCTGCCACTGAAGTTAAAAATCAGTGATGTCTTGGGGCGCCTGGGTGGCTCAGTTGTTAAGCGCCTGCCTTCGGCTCAGGTCATGATCCCAGGGTCCTGGGATCGAGCCCCGCATCGGGCTCCCTGCTCAGCGGGAAGCCTGCTTCTCCCTCTCCCTCTCCCACTGCTTGTGCTCCCTATCTCTCTGTGTCTCTCTCTCTCTCTGTCAAATCAATAAAATCTTAAAAAAAAAAAAAAATCAGTGATGTCTTCAAAAGTATTTAAATTTCTGGAATGAACTTGTTCCAAACCGAACTTACGTAATTTTAGGTTCACAGCATCATTAATTCGGGCAACTCTGCTAGCACATAACAGAGAAACTTTAAGTTCTCTTAAATGGTTGCTGTACTCACTCTGAGGGTGCTGAGGGGTGGGATGGGGTGGGCAGCTTCTCAGTAAAATAAAATGTTAGAAAAAATATATATATATATATATTTAAGATTTTATTTATTTATTTGACAGAGAGAGACACAGCGAGCCGAAGGCAGACGCTTAATGACTGAGCCACCCAGGCGCCCCAAAATGTTAGAAAATATTTTTAACCGTCCCAGGCCCACCTATTAGGACATGGTTTGTCACAGTAAGATTACTGTAACAGTGAACCCTTTTGCGAATACTTATTTTGGATTGCCTTGGTACTCAGGAGTGGAGCAGGTGGCTGATCTGCAGGTTAGGTCATTGACAAAAGTCTTTAAATCTTGGGGGAATTCCTGCTGCCCTGCTTCCTTGATCTGGCTACCCCCCGGGCTCTTGGATTCAGTCCACACACTTACAGAGGGCCTCCCCTGGCGGACCGGAAGCGAGGTGCTGGGGTCAGCCATGAGTAAACAGGGTCTTGCCCTTGAGTAGCTCTGAGAAAGCAATGGCATGTGGCCACCACGGGCTTTGATTTGGGGACCTAGGGGGAGGAGGAACCACAGAGCCCAGGAATCCTGACCTGGCTGAGGGTGGGGGTGGTGTGCTTTAAGAAGTCCAAGGGAAGAATCTTTTGCAGAGCTCCCTTTGCTGGCATGGGGGAGTCAGAATCTAGAATCAACGAGTTTGTTGTTAGGTAATTGGGTCTCTTTCTGGTTTGTCTTGTACATGTCATCATGGATCGTGGGATTCACTTTTGCGATGTTAGGAGTAACTCGGTTCCTTACTCTGTGATAGCATTTTGGTCCTTGGCTCGTGGCTGCTTTCTGTGGCACGAGGTCACCCTTCTTATGGAAAGGCGAGATCCAGGACAGCCTGCCAGTGGCCAGAGCACCCTCTCCGCTTTACCACCGCCACTCTCACCAGCCTCCTTGAGTCAGGCGGCCACTAGACTTAAAGTGACAGGGCTGAATGCATGTGTTTGGGTCGTGAGGGAGACCCTCACTGTGGCCAGTGAGGGAGAGACCCCCGCACACAGGTAGCCGCAGACACAGTGGGATTGCAGGGGACACAGACACGCACCGGGGCGGTGTGGGCATGACAGAGGCAGCGTCGACAGTCGGGGGCTGGGGGGCAGTGGCAGGGCAGGTTAACAAGTGTAACTTCTGTTTATCCAGCACCTTCTGTGTCCTGGGGGCTCTGCCAAGCAGTCGCTCGTCTTCAAGACAACGTTTCATTTTCCCATTTTACAGATGATGAGCCAGGGGCACGGGAGAAGATGAGATTCCCCTGTGGGGTGTGCAGCTATGGAGTGGCGGGGCCAGCTGGTGAAGGACCTCACAGGCCCCCCACGGTGATAGAACTTTATATGGAGATGATGAAGCAGAGGTTTCGAGGGGGGAGTGGCTTAGTCAGGTTGTATTTCAGAAATACCACCCTTTGGATGCCAGGCTGTCGGTGGGGCCAGTCCTGGAGGCTGGGAGGACAGTTGGGGGGCTGTAGAAGTTTTCTGGCTGGAGGTGATGGGGGATTTGGAGTAAGTCCATGCTAGTCGGTTAGAGAGACAGAGTTGAATTGGACAAGTTAGAACCTGTGAGCATTCAGACTGGGGGGGGAGGTGAAGAGAAAGGGACCCGGGGGGGCACCCGTATGTGTGGTTTAGGTTCAATGCCAGTAGCCAGCGGGGAGGGAAGAAAGGGCTCTGTATTAAGTAGGATTACATTTGGTTGGAACTGAGATCAGAATAACAGTGACCTCAACAAGGTGAAGGTGTATTTCTCCTTCACATAGAAGTTTGGGTGTCTATGAGCACGCCACGCAGGTGCACACACGAGGTGTGCCTTTCCACGTCAGCTTGATTCAGTCATAAAGCAAAGTTAATCACAACGATAAAGCAGGTTCAGGATTCCAAGCTCATTGACATTTCACCAGGTGATAAAACTTGGCTTCTTACACAGCGCACCGAGCAGAACGTAAGACAAGCCACACAACAAACAAGATAACAGAAGGGTGTAGGAAGCTAACGAACCAAACGCCAAGGCAACTTGTGGGCGCACAGTTGACATGAGGCCTCGGTCTGGTCTGGGTCAGCTCCTCGGCACTTGCTGCTTCTGACGTTCAAGCAGGGAAGGATCTCGGTTCTGTTCGGAGATCTGGCAGAGCCTTCGGCAGCAGATGCCTTTAAGTGGTCATAGAGGGGTCACGTTTGAAGAGTCTAACAGCTTGCTGCAAAAATTCTCCCCTTTTAAAAGGGATTTAATTGGGGGCGCCTGGGTGGCTCAGTTGGTTAGGCGACTGCCTTCGGCTCAGGTCATGATCCCGGAGTCCCTGGATCGAGTCCCGCATCGGGCTCCCTGCTCAGCGGGGAGTCTGCTTCTCCCTCTGACCCTCCCCCCTCTCATGCTCTCTCTATCTCATTCTCTCTCTCAAATAAATAAATAAAATCTTTAAAAAAAAACAAAAATACTACAAAAAAAAAGGGATTTAATTGGGAGGCGCCTGGGTGGCTCAGTCGGTTAAGCTTCTGACTTGTGAGATCAAGCCCAGTGCTGGGCGTGGAGCCTGCTTAAGATTCTTTCCCTCTGCCCCCCACCTCCCGCTCACGCGCTGTCTTTCTCAAATAAATGAATGGATGGATGGATGGATGGATTCATTCAGTCCTGGGCCCCTGCAGACCTCCTCTGCTTCTGCTTGTTACCGGTTCTGGGGTGTCAGCTGATGCTGGTCCCCACGATACCTCGTAGCTGGTATGTTTAGCCTCGCACCTTTAATTGCTTGCATCATTGCCTCACAGGCTCCCATTTGACGTGAGAGACTCCATCTTGCTCTCTACAGTGAGGTAGCCAGCCCAGTAAGGAAGCTTCCTTCCAGCTCAGCAGGCCACCATCCCTAGGGTTGGGCCCCATCTTCAAGGTGCAAGATGGCACCTTCCTCATTCCACTTGGCCAGGTGGCACTTCTACTTCTGGTGCATTGGCCAGAGTTTAGTCATGTGGTCAAAGTCTTACTGCAAGGAAAGCTGGGGAATGAGGTCTTATTCTGGACCTACTTAAAATTCTGAGGCCATAGAAGAGAGCAGGTGGGGCAGATGCTACAGGTTTTTGCAGAAAGGGTAATGCATCACATATGGAAATAATGCTTATCTGCTAGAAAGTAAACATGACTGAAAGGCCGTGGGGAAATTAGGGAAAGAAGAGAACTGCCAGCTGATCCAGGAAGGCTGCATGGAAGCGGGAAGCTTTGGACATGGATGGATTTGAACAGACAGAGATCGGGGAGGGAAGAGTGCATTCCAAGTGGGGGTATAGGAGAGCTGAGGGGTCTAGTGTAGCTGGGCACATGTGGCTGAGTGTGACTGGCAGGATGCTTGGGGCCGGATGGCAGGACGTGCACGGCCAGGCCGAGGAAGCAGGCTGTACTCTGAAGGCAGCAGGTGGGTCCTGCAAGGCTTGAAGGGGCTCTCAGGCCAGAGTAGAGGCAGGAAATGGAGTCCATCTTGCCTCTCGAGCCTCTCCCCACCAACACCCAAGTAAGTCTTAGCATTTGCTGGACCTTGAAAATACCTTGTTGATCCAAGGTGGACCCAGAGGTGGCTGAATGGTGGTCCTGAGCCAGTGGGGGCCCTGCCTCTTTGTCTGGCCTAGGGTGGCCAGCTCTGCTTGTCGAGAAATCCCAAGGCCAACCGGCCCCTGCCCAAGACCGGGATATTCTTCTCAGACATAGCACAGGCTGCAGCAACCTTCTGGTCTGGAAACTCAAGGACCTTAACGGGGAAGCTTGTCCCCCTGCAAAACTCCTTTTCCGCTAAGCCGCCCCTGCCTGCCACTCTCAGCTAGTACTTCCGCCCCCTTGCTAGGCTAGGAACGTGGCTGGTATTAGGGGACTGTTGTTGATTTTGTTAGGTGTGATGACAGCAGAGCAGTTGCATAACAAAGTCTTTATCTTTCGGAATTTCCCACTGAAGTATTTGTAGGTAAAATGGCAGATCTGAGAGTTGCCTTCAGATACTCCAGAAAATACCTCCAAGCTGGGTATGCTGGATGAAAGAAGACTGGCAGATTGTTAATAAACCGGAGTGATGAGTATATGAGGGTTCATTATATTCTTTCTGCATTTGTTTATATTTAAAATATATATTGTTTATATTTTAAACATTTGTTTAAACTTTGTTTATAACAAAGTGTTTCGGAAGTTCATGTGTTGTGCTATCGATTGGACATCACTGAAAAAAGTGGGACTGGGAACAGATGCTTTCTGAATTTTTTAAACTTTAGAGGCAAGGAAAGTTCTAAAACAAAAAAATATGAAGAGTTTGACTTTGTTTTTCAGATACAGTGCAGTGAACTTGAAAAGGAAATTCAGTCTGCAACAGAAGAAACAGAACTCTTCTATAACAGAGGGGTGTAAGGATGTGTTTTTGGTGAATTTGGTTCCCGCTTGAACACCTTCCTCTCTGCTCGAGCTGTCCGATCGGAGAACTCTGCAGCAGGTCTGGCACCCGAGGTGTCTGCGCCCACAGGTTGCCTTCCAATGACACAGGCCATGGCCCTTTCAAGGCTGCTGCCTGGGCTTTCGAGCCTGGATGGAAGGAGAGAAGAGGAAGGAGAGGCCGTTCTGTCTGACCCACCCCCATGGGGCTGCAGAAAGAACGGCTGATAGAAGAGTCCATTTTCTATGTGTTCATCAGCCTCTGAAGGACACTGTGAAACGACTAATAAACTTACCAAAAGAGGCCCGCAGATTTGGTGCCAGGAGGTTCTGTTGCTGGCCAGTTGTTTTGGTTTTCACCGTGAAGGAGGCAGGGTCATTGGCCAGTGAGGAGAGAGGAGGTGGGTGGCTGAGGGCAGAGATGTTAAGCAGTCCAGAACGGGAGGAAGCTGAGGAGGGAGATAGGGTGGCTCTGGGGCTCAGAGGCCTTCAGCGCTCACCAGAGGTTCCTGTTACCTTGAGATGGGCCATCAATGGAATGCCCGGGCCCTGGGCATGGTGGACCCTTCTTGATTTTTTCGAACACTCAACTTTTGGTAAGTTTATTAGTCATTTCACAGTGTCCTTCAGAGGCCTCCTTGCAAGGCCAGCTGTGCCCTTGGCTCTGGGCCCCTCCGGCCGGATTCCCTCAGGGCCTGGTTCTGCAGCTGCCGGGCCTCCTCCCTCCTTCGCAGTCACATTTGAACTACGTGACTCACCAGCCTTATTAGACAAGCAAACATCCTTCGAGAGCCAAACTTGGTCAAAGACTGTCTCCCCTCACCGTTTCCACCCCGCCTTCCACTCTGCTAAAACTGCCCTCCTCCGGGCCCCACCGCCACTCTGCTGGGTGTTCAGACCCAGCCCTGGGCTTGCTCCCCTGAGCCACAGGCCCTCGTCCTGCTGCACCGGGTGCTCCGCCATCCACGAAGCCACTTGAGACCATCTTTTCCTCCCAATCTCAGAAAATGGCACCGCCACGTAACATCAGCCAAGAGCACTGGTGTCCCCCACCAGTGGGGGACACCTCCTCCCCTCCCGAGGCCTTTCACAGCTGACCCCAAGGTGTCGGGTCTCTAAGCCCCTTTCCCAAGCCTGCCCAGGGCAACAGCATCCCCTGCTGGTATTCCTCTCTCATCTCCTCTGGCTCCTCCAATCCATGCCCCAGCCTGCTCTGACAAACACCTGCGTAAAAGCCTTAGCCGGCTTTCCAGTGCATCAGTTCAAGTCCAGATTCCCTGCCAGGCAAAAGCCTTAACCTCACTCATCTCTTGCCACTCCTTTTCCTCACTCTGGACCAATACCCCGTTCCTCATATGGACTATGGTCTTTCCTTCCTGGACCTTCATATCAGCTGTTCCCTGCCAGGCTAACTCTTGCTTATGCATCAGGTCTGACTTAGGCATCACTCCCTCCAGGAAGCCTTCCAGGATTCACAGTACTGAATTAGGTGCCCCTTCTGTGTGCTCCCATAGCACTCATACTGTGTCTAGCACTCGCCACACCGCAGCAGAAGAGCCTGCTTGTTGTCCCTGCGCCCCCGTAAACTGTGCCTCAAGAGCAGGAAGTGTGTCTGGGCATCAGGGAAGGCCCAGGATACAACACCGTGCACGACACGGCAGGCACCCAAATGTCGGCGTACTGGAGGATGTTTCCAACATACCCTGCCCCAAATCATCAAGGAATCTATCTGTGGCTTTCAGGGTCCCACAGGTTATCTTCAAATTTGGTTAAAAGGGTTTCACAACAGCCTACAGGAACAAAAAATCAGTAAAAAAAAAATTCTACCAGGGTGCCTGGGTGGCTCAGTCGGTTAAGCGTCTGACTCTTGATCTCAGCTCAGGTCTTGATCTCAGGGTGGTGAGTTCAAGCCCCGTGTTGAGCTCCACGCTGGGCGTGGAGCCTACTTTAAAAAAAAAAAAAAAGTTCTACCAGATGGCTCAGTATAGCCACAGGCGTACACTAAACAAAATTAAAGAACAACACTCATACAAAGGCCCCAGGTGGAGGCTTGGCCACTAACAGGTGACAGAGTAGAAATGCGAGAGCATCTTCTCAAAGAAGACACTGAAGTGCCAGCCCTAGGAAGTGGAGGAGGGAGAAGGGCGAGGGCAGGGAGAGCAGGGGGCGAACCAGGGGTGGGAGAAGGGAGCCTGAACCCCTTGACTTTCAAACAGGTCTTGTAAGAACTCCCCAGTACATCTGCATTGACAAAAGGGTTTTATCTTTTGTTCGAAGTGGGGAGAATTACAGAAAGAGGGCACAATTCTTCAGCTGCCTAAAACTTAGAGTATCAAAATATTTCCATTTTATTTCTGCATCATAATCTGTAATTTTAACAACGTTGATCATTAGCTGATATAGCAATACAAAAAATGAGGGAGATAAAGATGTTCATATTCGTTTTCATAAAGTGCAGATTTAATTTTCAATTGTTTGCCTTAGAAACATCACCTCATTCCACATCCTCCCCTGCCCCCACCCAAGGAGGGAGGGAAAAAGGCTATTTTTTATTTTTACTCAACAAATGTCTAACACAAAGAATAAAAGATCTAATAAAGATTTTTTTACAAACATTTTTCTGGGTAGGTAAGATTTCTAAGGACAACAGTAGTGAGTGTAAAATAACCTTTCATAACTAATTTGAGTACATAGAATAAAATAACAAATACATAATTTAGACCTCCATGCTTATTTTGTGACTTTTAGGTCTCCAACTATGAAAAAGATACATAACCTGAACAAGAACAGTTACCTTCATATGTGGTCAAATTACTCTTACTGAAGTCTGAAGACACTCTCTGGTCTTGGCCTTGGCAATTACGGAAAGATGCTGTCCCACTTACATATTTACATCCAAAATGGGCTTCTTATTTTACTCCACCATATAAGGACTGGCATCTTTTTCAAAAGAACATTGCCAGCAACAGGGTTAATGAAAGAGTCCTAGTGGCTTACGTTGGCCAGATGCTTACCTCTGCGACAGTATAAATATGGATTGTTAAAGTTGTCTACTCAAGTATAAAATTTATGCAAAATCCTCATAGGCAAAAATGTTCAAAGGCCAAGAAAAAAAAATTCTTTTCTTTTACAAGAAAGTGCAACTGCAGGATCTTTTCTGAATGATCTTCTAGACTGTTCTGCAGAAAACTTAGTTTGGCTCAGAAAGTAGAGTTCCTCATGAGGAATAAAAGTTCTTCCTAGAAGAATATAAAGCAAAATTTCAGGCAGCTTTCTGAAAATAAACTGTTAGTTGGTGGCTAGGCAATGAGACAACTGGAACTTAAATAATGAAGGCTTTTGGGTTTGCTGTGATTTGCACAAGAACTTGGCAGAGCTTTTTCTCTCTTACTCCAGGACGCCACGCCATTGCTAATGTTCTTTATGGTGGTTACAGCACTTTGTCCAACACTGAGCACAGGCAGGAAACCAATCAGGAGAAAAGAGGAAGGGTTTTCGTATGTGTTTCAGGGCTTTTTCAGGTAAAATCGCAATACTTTCAATTAAATCATTAAAAATATAACATTTTCATTGTTATTTTCAGTATTTTACATAGTGGATAATCGTGGTGAGAGAGCTTTCTATCATTCATCAGTGATACATCGTCACAGTCAGATTTTCAGCATCTGCTCAGCTGCCGCTAGATGGTAAAGGAAGTTTTCTGTTGCTGGTGGAAATCGTCTTTGCTTTAGGGCCTCAAAATTGAGAACTAGCTTTTCTCCATCACCAGAAACTTCTGAAAATGGTTCCAGGTTGGTGAAGATTTCTCTCGTTTTTAGGGAAATATCCTTTAATGGAACAGGAAAATATGCCATTTGTTAGCATCAAAAATTATGAATCGTTGCATTCGAAGAAAATTCTTCCTGCTATTTTTTAAGTTTATCAGACTATAAATTAGAAAAACTGAAACTTTTTTAAAACAACTTAGAAAAACCAGTGTCCTGTTTTTGCCATTTTAGCCATTTTTAAGTGTATGATTCAGCAGCATTAAGTACATTCACAGAGTTTTATGACTACTATCCATTTCCAGAACTTTTTCATCCTCCTAAACTTTGTACCCATTAAACAGTAACTCCCCATCCCCGTCTCCAACCCCTGGTAACCACCATTCTACTTTTTGCCTTGATGAATTTGCTTATTCTAGGTACCTCATATAAGTGAAATCACACAGTATTTGTCCTTTTGTGTCTGGCTTCTCTCACTTAGCACAATGTTTTCAAGGTTCGTCCATGTTGTAGCACAAGTTAGAACTTCATTCCTTTTTAAGGCTGAATAATATCCTACTCTAGGCACATTTTGTTTATCCATTCATCCACTGATGGACATTTGGGTTACTTTTTACCTTTTGGCTATTGTGAATAGTGCTGCTATGAACATGGATGTAAATACTTGAGTCCCTATTTTCAATTCTCTCTCATATATATCCAGGAGAATTGCTGGATCTATGGTAATCCTGTGTTTAACTTTTTGAGGAACTCTACTATTTTTAGAACAGATCTCCTCCCGAAGTCCTTTTCTGCCTGGGGTGAGTAACCCAGCACCTGTCACATGGGCTTTATTCCTCCTACTGACTGACAGCACTTTGCATGGCTGAGGAGTCACCAGAGCTGACACTAAATCATGTCTTTTTCTTGGTTTGCTGACATCATTCATTCATTCAAATATTTTCAAACCCCTACAATATGCCAGACACTTTCTTCATACATTATACAGAGTCACCTATGTATCACTTTTAGTCCATGAAAAATAGTAATTCAAAACTCATACTTACATAGTTAACCAACATTGTAAAGAATCAATGTTTTGGGGCGCCAGGGTGGCTGGTTAAGGGCCCGACTCTTAGTTTTGGCTCAGGTCATGATCTCATGGGTCCTGAGATCGAGCTCCACATCAGGCTCTCCGATCAGAGGGGAGTCTGCCCCTCCCCCCACTCACTCACACTCTCTCTCCCAAACAAATCTTAAAAAAAAGAAGTCAATTTTTTACCCAAATGTTGACAGAGGGATGGATTGGCAATGACGATCCACACGGAAAGAAAGAGTCTCAGTGTTCAGGTCCTTAGGACAAGACCCACCCACTCTTCCTGGCCAGAGCTGGATGGGCCACCAGCACTGAACAGAAAGAACAGTGCTGCTGGTGGGTTCCCATCAAAGCTGTGGCTTCTCTCATCTGTTAGCTCACAGGCTCCCTCCTCAGAGAGCTGTCGGACTCCTTCTCTAACATTCTCTACCTTGACTTCTTGTTCTATCACAGCATTTATCATGGCTCACAATGATCTGGCATTTACACTCTTTTCTATTCATCTACTCCACTAAATACAAGACATGAAGGCAGGGGACTTGCTCCCCACAGTATCCCTTGCCCAATGCCTGACAAATAGTGTTCAATAAATATCTTCCGGGTAAATGAATGAATAAATGGAGAAAAGAGCCAGGTCCAAACAGGTGAGTAGGGCATGCTTAGCAGAGGGCCCCCCCCCCCCCCCGGTGGCACAAGTGCAGACAATGGCCTCTGGCCCCCATGGGATGACACGAGGGTCTAGATGAGCCAGGGTCTGGGAGAGGCCGGGCTAGAAGTGTATCCCAGGAGAGGAGCAAAGAGCTGGGACCGGGCGCAATGCAAAAAGACAGCAGACAGGAGAGGAGACTGGGCAGACTGCAGTGCAGAGGAGGGGCTTTATCACCACATGGAGAGGCTTAAATAAACTCTTTGACTATCCCAATCTGGCAAGGGGAGAGGGGCGGGTCCATATGGACACCGGGCTTGACAGGTAAACCCCAGAGGCAAGTAGACCCCACAGGCTGCCCACTTTGGCAGGGATCTGATTATATGCTTACTGATGTTCTGAACACAATACATCAAAGCTAGATTAAGACACTCTCTCTAAATTCCCCTGCTCAGCAGCAACCTTCTCTCTACAATGCGTTCCTCCACAAAAATTCTGCTAGGAGCACAAAATGCACTGGCGGCCCAGAAAAGCATTCCAGACCACTGGGGGGTGACACTTCTCACTACAAACGCTGGCCTTCAGCACCAGCCCCCTGTATATATCTGTTCCCAGAGCCTGATAACTCTTTGGCTATGGTGCCCCCCACCTGCTCATCTTCAGCAGGGCCGTCCCACAGAGCCTCGTCTGAGCTTCTGCCCCCCGGCCACCATGCAGCCCTGCCACAGCCCGCCCAGCTACACCGTTTCAGGACTCTCAGGAAGTCGGAGGACTGACGACTTACCTGTATAACTTGGCTGTCTGATTTCTCCGGATCTTCTGCAGACTGAACAATGAGCTGGCCAATTTCTTTGTGTAGTTTGCCCATTGTCATGGCCTCTGGTGAGATCAAGCACATGTTATGTGAATATTTACAAGTTTACATAATAAAAACCATGCTGTCTACTTGAAAAGGTAAACAACCACACAGAAGGAACTTCCAAAACAACCAACTGACAACCTCCCGCATTTCCATCTTATTACTGAGCCCAAGTAGGACGATGTGCTAGGAGGTGAGCATAATCACGATTTATACCTCATGTTCAAAATAAAAACATTTCTGTTGTCACTCCAAGGACCAAACTCCATTCGCATAATGCTGAGATGGGCCCACTTTATAGACTCGGAGAAACCCCTGGCAGCAGGGAGATGGCCACCCCTTCTGGTCCTAATGCTTCAGCAGTTTAAGTGGCCCAGGCCACCACTAGTTTCTTATCACTTTGGCTTTACCAAAGGCCATGACCTCCATTCCCATGTGCTTACTGACACATCTTTCAAAAAGATTTTCCACACAGGAGTCATGTTCAGCCCTTGTGCGCTGCTCAACTTCTACACCTGTTTTGATCCTCTGTCCTTCGAGGGCGGGGGGCAGCATACTTCCCCTCTCTTAAGTGTGGACTGGACTTAATGACTTCCTTCTAACAAACAGAACATGGAGGAACTGGCGTATGACTTCTGAGAGCGAGTCATAGAAGGCACTGTGGTCTTTCTGTCTCTCGGACCATTCGCTCTTGGGGAAGCCAGCTGTTGTGTCATGACAACACTCGAGCTGCTCTACGGAGAGGCCCATGTGGTGAGGCCTCCTGCTAAAGCCACGTGAGTTAACTCAGAAGTCGAGCCTCCGGAGGACTGCAGCACTGGCAGTTATCTTGACTGAATCGTCAGTCAAGAACCTCTCAGCTGACCTCAACTGACCTCAACTGACCTCTCAGCTAAGTCAGTCCTGAAACTGAGATAACCAATATTTGCTGTTTTAAATCACTAAGTTTAGAAGTGATCTGTTATGCAGCAAGAGATCCCTAATACAGCTTGTTTAAACAGAGACCTGGAGAAACGAGATAAAGAGGCTATCTCATTAACATATACTGTACGGCCTAAGCGCCCCGAATGTATTACTACCATGGCGAGACCCATAAGAATAAACGTCGTGTTCTAGACACAGAAAAATCCCTACGGTTTCAGCACAGCATGCTAAGCAGGCCCTCGAATACCAGTTTTAGAGAATCAGCCTAAAAAACAGAACTGCTTAAGGTAGGCAGGGGGAATGGGGGAAACAGGTGAAGGAGATTAAGAGTAGCTTATCTTGATGAGCAGTAACATATTGAACTGCTGAGTCACTACACTGTACACCTGAAACTAACATGACGCTGTATGTTAACTACACTGGAATTAAAATGTTTAACAATTAAGTATTTTTAAAAAGTACAACTGCTTGATGACATTTTGTATCAACAACAGAACAGAACAGAGAACGAACCTTTTGCAAGTGGAGCAATGGTAATCTCACTATCTGCCAGATTCACAAACACGTCATAGAGGTCTGATCTATTGCTCACCTCCAAGTCCACAAATCCAGCAATGTAACCTGCATTACAAAGATGACCAACATTACTGGAGTAGGAACAAATCCTACTGTGAATGTATCAAAAGAGAATTGAATCTAGAAGCTCATCAGGGGCGCCTGGGTGGCTCAGTTGGTTAAGCGACTGCCTTCGGCTCAGGTCATGATCCTGGAGTCCCGGGATCGAGTCCCACATCGGGCTCCCTGCTCAGCAGGGAGTCTGCTTCTCCCTCTCCCGGTCCCCCCTCTTGTGCTCTCCTTCTCTCTCTCTCTCTCATTCTCTGTCTCAAATAAATAAATAAAATCTTTAAAAAAAAAGCTCATCAGGTGCTTTTCTTCACTGTTCTATTCAGGGTACATCAGCTGTACCCTGGGCATTTCTTTTTTTTTTTTTTTTTAAGATTTTATTTATTTATTTAATTGAGAGAGAGAGAGAGAGACAGCGAGAGAGGGAACACAAGCAGGGGGAGTGGGAGAGGGAGAAGCAGGCTTCCGGCCGAGCAGGGAGCCCAATGTGGGGCTCGATCCCAGAACCCTGGGATCATGACCTGAGCTGAAGGCAGTCGTTTAACAAACTGAGCCACCCAGGTGCCCCGGCATTTCTTAAGACTTCACTATTGTCAGTTGCCTGAAGAAGCTCATACAACTCTAAATGACCCCAAATTAGATTTTAGTGTCAAGGAAGAAGGCATTTACTTTTCAGTCATTGCTATTCAGGTCAAGAATGATGCCAAGGCCGAGGCGGCAAGGGTTCTATGGACCAGTGGTCCCCGTTTAGGTCTTTGTCTCTAAGAAACCACAGCCAAACACCCGGCTTTCTCAGGGACAGCATGCTGGGAGCGGCATCATCCTTCACCGGTCTCAGATCTGATACAATTAATGCTCAAGGACTCTCTGTCTTCTCTGCACTGGGAGCAGCTCTCCTGCCACAGCCCCTCAGCCCCTGAAAATGTCCGCCTGTGCCAAGTTTGTCTCCACTCCCTTCTTGGTCGGGGCACCTCTCAGCTGTTGAGCCCATCACTGTCTGCAGTGGTGCTAAAACCACCAGAGACACCGACAGATGAGAGCCTCAGCGGCTTGGCAGCCCCACGTCCCCTGACCTCACTTATTCCTAGCCGCAGCTTCCAAACCAGCGCCATTGCAAGGGACGTCGATATAGCAGCCAAGTTCATTGGGGCTGGGGCTGCCACGGTAGGGGTGGCTGGCTCTGGGGCTGCAATTGGGACTGTGTTTGGGAGCCTCATCATTGGTTATGCCAGGAATCCCTCTCTGAAGCAACAGCTCTTCTCCTACACCATTCTGGACTTTGCCCTCTCAGAGGCCATGGGGCCCTTGTGCCTGATGGTGGCCTTTCTCATCCTCTTCACCAGGTGAAGGAGCCGTCTCCACCTCCCATAGGTCTTTCTCCCGAGTCTCGTCTGCCCTGTGTGTTCCTTTTCCTATACCTCCCCAGGCAGCCTGGGGAAAGTGGTTGGCTCAGGGTGTGACAGAGGAAAGACAAATAAATACTGTATTAATAAAAAAAATTTTTTTTAAAGAAATTAAAAAAAAGGAAGAAGAAACAATAAATGCTCAAGGAATCAGGGCAACTCAAGAATTAGCAGACCTTTGGAACTGATGCTAAAATAACAGCTACCAGATTTTTCAGATTTCACTCAGTAGTACAATTAAAAACAAAAAAAAATTTTTTTGAGGACCAATTTATCAATGCTAAAGTTTTGCTTTACCAAAAGAAAATATTTAAAAAATAACAGCAACAGAAACAAAAATTTAACTGCAGGCCAGCCAGACACAGACTCACTCACATGAGAAAATATGATATTTGACAGAAATGATACTGATTACTGGAGAAAAGAGTACCCCACTCACTAAGTAGTCCTGGGCCAACTGGCTTTCCAACTGGGAAAAAAAAATCCCAAACTCACTACAAAAACACTCGTTCTAGGTACGTTAAAGACTTAAATGGGGAAGAAAAAACACTTTTTTAATTTTTACGAAATATGCTTCTACCCTTGGTATAAAGATTTTCTTACACAAAATATAAAAACTAAAGTCATAACAAAAAAGTTTAATAAATTCCAGCACATTAAAATTAGGATTTCTAGAGTAAGGGGATGGGCAAAATGGGTGAATGAGATGAAGAGGTACAAACTTCCAGTTATAAAATAAATAAGTCACAGGGATGAAAAGTACAGCATAGGGAATATAGTCAATAATACTGTAATAACTTAATAGGGTGACGGTGAGTAAATTTATTATGGTGAATGTTTCATAATGGATATAATTGTCGAATTACTACTTTGTATACCTGAAACTAATAGCCACCCAGGCACCCCAGTTGGCCAACATTTTAAAGTTTGACAGTAACCAAGTGTTGTTGAGGACATGAAGCAATGGGACCTCTCCTACACTGGTAAGAGGGTAAATTGGTACAATTTCTGAGGAAAACATTTGCCATTACCTTGCAGCTTGAGAATCTGCTTGCCTTATAACCCAGACATTCTACTTCCTGACGTATGACCTAGAGAAAGTCTTACATGTGTGCACCAAGAGACCCATAATAAGAATGCCTGTAGCAGGGACGCCTGGGTGGCTCAGTCGTTAAGCGTCTGCCTTTGGCTCAGGTCATGATCCCAGGGTCCTGGGATGGAGCCCCGCATTGGCCTCCCTGCTCGGCGGGGAGCCTGCTTCTCCCTCTCCCACTCCCCCTGCTTGTGTTTCCTCTCTCGCTGTGTCTCTCTCTCAAATAAATAAATAAAATCTTAAAAAAAAAAAAAAAAAGAATGCCCGTAGCAGCACTGTTTTATTTATTTATTTTTTTATTTTTATTTTTTTTAAAGATTTTATTTATTTGACAGAGAGAGAGAGAGCACAAGTAGGCAGAACAGCAGGGAGAGGGAGAGGAAGAAGCAAGCTCTCCACCGAGCAGGGAGCCCGACGTGGGGCTCGATCCCAGGACCCTGGGATCATGACCTGAGCCGAAGGCAGCCACTCAACCGACTGAGCCACCCAGGCGCCCCAGCAGCACTGTTTTAAAAGTGAAAAATGAGAGGGGCGCCTGGGTGACTCAGTCCACTGAGTGACTGACTCTTGATTTAGGCTCAGGTCATAATCTCAGGGTCCTGGGATTGAGCCCTGCATCGGGCTCCACACTCAGTGGGGAGTCTGCTTGAGATTCTCTCCCTCTGCCCCTCTCCACCCCCCACTTGCTCTCTCTCTCTCCCCCTCCCTCTCTCTCTGAAATAGATAAATAAATCTTATAAATAAATAAATAAGAATAAGGAAAAAAGTCCGAGTGAATAAACTATGGTATATCACTTAATGGGATCCTATACAGCAGCAAAAATGAACGAGACTACAAATAGCCACATGAAAATACAAAATCCTACAAAAATACTGTTAAGCAAAAATAAAACAAAAACCAAAACACAGGCCACAGAAGAATTCATATATCATGAATCCACATATATAAAGTTAGTTTAGTAAAACTAAACAATATATTATTTAGAGATATGCGTTTCTATGTACGGGGCTAGAAGAAGGGAGTGAGGAATGAGATGGGAAGGCACATGAGATGCTTCAAAGTACAGATAGTATTCTACTTTTTCATCTCTGGTGAGTCTGTGAGTGTTCTTTTAATTTTTTTATAACCTGCATAAATATTGCATTTTTGTTTATATGTAAGAAATTTTTCATAATTGAAAAAGCAACAACAAAAGCCCCTATCATCTATCATTATCGTTATCACTTTATGAAAGAATCTTTTAAGACCATAAAAGTATAAAGGGCATGATAACCTTAAATTTAAAGAAACAAAAACAAAAGACTACGTCACCACAATATTAGAATTCCTACAGATATAAATAATACTGTTTTTATTCTCAGAATCTTTTTTTTGTTTGTTTAAAGATTTTATTTATTTGACACAGAGAGAGCAAGAGAGAGAGACAGAGAGCAAACACAAGCAGGGGGCAGGGGGAACGACAGGCAGGGGAGAAGCAGGCTCTCTGCTGAGCAAGGAGCCTGGTGTGGGACTCGATCCCAGGACCCTGGGATCATGACCTGAGCCGAAGGCAGACGTTTAACCGACTGAGCCACCCAGGTGCCCTATTCTCAGAATCTTACCATTAAAAATTTTTATACAAGTACAATAACGTCATTAAAAAATAATTTTATTTTTCCTTTGAGAAAAAATATGCAAAGGCTCAAAATAAAGTCTAAGTCAAATCACTGACAGGGAAACTTTACAAATTAAAAATAAATCGTATTTTGGTGATGGTTGTACAACAAAGTGAAATGTACTTAGTGCCTCTGAATTATATACTTAAAGATGATTATGATGGTAAATTTTGTACTATGGATATTTTACTGCAATATTTTTAAAAATTAAAAATAATTCTTTTAAGGAAAAAGAATTGGCTGCATTTACCAAAGAAATAATAAATCATTATTCCCTTTAGGAATGCAAAAATACTCCCCCAAACCAACAACAACCCTGGATAAAGCCAAGGCTCTCGTCCCCTGAGATGCTGTCACCTACCTGGGCACATCTGCAGGGCTTCCAGCTCATCGGCATCCAGGTGCACATAGGAATGAAGTATGGTCCAGTCCTGTCGATGCCACACCAGGGCAGGCAGAGTCCTAGGGAATTAAGGCAAGAACTCAAATGGTTGCCGGCCCGCACCTGACTCAGCCCACACTCCTTCCTCTTCTTCCCCAGGAGGAAACTGGCTATCAGAAACAGAGGGGAGAACGAAAGCTAAACGTGCCAAAACCTCCAGGCTTCAAGTTAAAGTAATGCAATGTTTTAGGGGCGCCTGGGTAGCTCAGTCGGTTAAGCATCTGCCTTCTGCTCAGGTCACGATCCCAGGGTCCTGGGATTGAGTCCCATAGTGGGCTCCACGCTCAGTGTGGAGTTTGCTTGTCCCTCTTCCTCCCACCTGCACATATGTGCTCTCTTTCTCTCAAATAAATAAATCTTAAAAAAAAAAGAAAAAGAAAAAGAAAAAGAAGAGTCTGTGGTAAAAGTGGAAAAAATGAATGAATGACTTAAAACAGGGGTCAGGAAACTGTGACCATGGATTGGCTGTTTGTGTTGTAACCAGAACACAGACGTGCTCATTCATTTACATATGCACTTGGGTGGTTGGGACAGAGAACCTACGGCCTACAAGCCTAAAATATTTACTGTCTGGCAAGGAAACGGTTAAACTCCCTGCTCTAAAGTATTCATACTTCTAAATTTAAAGAAGAATCTGCCTAAATTCAGTGGCCTCGAACTACTAAATCTCACCTGACACATTAGACCAAAATGGCATTTCACCCACAGCCTAACACATTCTATTTATACCAAATGTGCAACAGAACAGAGCACAAAGGAACACAGATTGACCCATAATGGCTGCCAACAAAGCCTCCACTTTTTAATGACCAGAGACAATACCTGGTGAACTCCTGGACAGCTTCTATTTTGGGGTGATAGACGACAATTCTTTTCTTTAACATCAACGCTGTGTGTAAGATAACAGTTTCCATTCCAAACTGAGATACAATATCTTAAAACACAAGAAATTAAAATATTACTGCATTAAATAATAACATTGTTATTGGAAAGGATTTTTTGTATTTCCAGAGATTCTTTTCTATATACAGAATACAGAAATATTTTCAATACAGAGAACAAAGAAAAGAAGTACCTCATGCCCTTGATGGGCACAGAAATCCCTATCTGCTCCCTAGGATGGATGCTATAGCAGCCTCAACCTGCCCCCCAAGGGATTCTGTGCTGGATGCAGAGATGAAGCCAGAGCCACAAGAAAGTAGAATAAATGATAGGAAGGGAACCAGCATCTTTCTGTCATGAAAAATCCTTACGTTTTAAAAAAAATTCACCGACACCCTCCCCCACCCCACACACATACACACGTCATGACTTAGGTCCTTTTGAGATAGCTGGACAAACCTAACACTCCAACAGGGATGCTTCGAAACGGTATAGAACAGTAGGATCAAGAGCAAACACAGCGCTGTGGGAGGACAAGAATGACAGCTAGCATGACCCTCCGAGCTCTCCTCTCCTCCCTTTTAAGGACCTTGAAGTCTGTGGCTCGGCCCTGTACTGCCATTTGGGATGTTCCAGCTAGGAGAGAAAGGTGGGGAGTTAAGAACGCTGGGTCAGGGGCTGGAGCTCTCCACATGGAAGAAGTAACTACTAAAATGTAAGGAAAGAAAAACTGTGGAAGTCAGTGGAGACTCAAGCCGCGAGATTCAGCTTACCTGTGAAAGAACATTTCTATATTAACTGTCAGAATCCTATGGAAAGGACCACCAAAAAAACCTGCTTTCCTAAATAGAATTCTAATCAAATAAGGCAATGTAGAAGTTGAATTACCCTCCTGTTTAACAAATAAATATTACATAGATGAAAGTATACAGGAAGATGGAATATCAGTCTAATGAGGATTGCCCTGGATTGGGGATGGAACTATCTGGGATGGGTTTTTGTTTTGTGCCTTTTTTTTTTTTTACCTTTGATGGAGCCTGCAAGATAGGCCTTTCGGGCATCAAAATCCTTACTAAGGAAAGAGCCATTTTCTTCACTCTGGCATATCCCCTTTGTGAGAACTGCAATGTAACTCTCCATCATTTTAACTGGGCTCCCATGTTTCAGGTACATTCTGTAAGAAAAGACAAAAAGCAACCAAGCTTTTATTCAGCATGAACCACACGGAGCAATGCAAACCAAGGCTACGTATGGGTCCTTACTACAAAATCTAAGTCAACTTGCTAATACACTTCTGAATGCCTGAATCTTTTCATGATATGACTACTTCTAGAATTTAATTTGAAAGTGTATCAAAAAAATAACCACTGGAGAGACCTTCAACAATTCCCGGAAGGTGGCTTTCTCCTTACATCTGGGGAAGTCTGCTATCATCCACTCAGGCAGGAGAATGAGCTGTGGACTCTCTGAGGCCCCATTATTCTTAAAAATATGGCATACTTATCTCTCTGTATATCTTACGTTCACAAATAGTTTCTATTCGAAACAACTCTATCTTATTGCTGGGACTTCCTTTGACAAGGAAGGAGTTTTGCGTTGTTCACAGAGAAAGCACTAATTATAGAACCTATATTTATTATCAGAGTTACCAGAGGTAGCTATATTTAGATAATTAAGAAACCAAATTCTTTTAAGTTTCTGGTGATAAATGCACTCTATAGATATATTCATCATCAAGTTCCAGAAAATGCTGACAGGAAACTGGCTGCATTTATAGCTCATATGTGAAATCAGTCCCTAAAATCAGTTCCCCTAAAATCTCTTCCTGTGAATAACTAAATCTAAATTGTGCCCGAGAAGCAGGACTGGGCCTACTTGGGTCTTTTAGTAGCTAAAGGGATAGAAAACTGGAAAGAAAATAAAATCATGGTTTAAAACAGATCAAACTGAAAATCAAATTTACTGTACATTAAGTGAAGAAAAGCAAGTGTTTTAACTACTAACCAAATTTTGTCAATCATTGTGTTTTTTGAGAAATTGAGAAAAAAAAGGTAGAGAACAATGAATATGGTAAGCTATCATATACATATAAGATAATCAAACCCATGAACTCATACACACGTTTCTATATGGAGAAAATGTCTCCACTTGGAGGTTGGGAATAGGGGAAAGAAGGGACTTAGTTTTCATTGTATACCTTTCTGTATTGTTTGTAATTTTTTACTATGTGCTTACATTACAACCACCAAACAAACAACACACCATTAAAACTGTAAAATAGATAATCATATGCAGTAATGGAGAAGAGAAACATAGGAAGAGTAATAGGGTAAGACTACTTTTTCCATGACAACCTGGGCCATGAAATACTGAACAGAGGGAGGAATTCGCCCAAAATCATTCTGTAGGAAAACCACAAAGTGCAACTGAGGGGAGCTTATTCAGATGGGCCGGCCGCAGGCTGCCACACCAGGCACGGACAACTGACTCCGTGTGCAGGCAACCCAGGTTCTCTGCCACGGCCACCAGCTGGAGGGACGAGAAGATGAAGGGGGTCATGGCAAATGACCTGGACCCCACACAGGGAATGAACCCCTTCATGTGGGCTTCCCACGGCCACTGTGAGCAGCAAACTGTAGAAGGCATGCTGCCCACTCCTCTCCCCAGAGATGGAAGGGAGCCCCTCCATGGTAACCTCAGCATCACTGAAAAGTGTTGGTCTATGCGCCTGTGCACACAGTCACGTTAGTGACGTAAGTGTGTGTGCATGTGTGTGTACGTGTGTGTGCATGTGTGCGTGCAGGAGTGTGTGGGTATGAACACAGGCGAGGGCAAGTGCAGTAAGGGGTGGGGGGCAGAGGAGGTGGCTGCCAATAGCTTTGAGTCCTCATTTCTCCTAAACTGTGACAGGAGAAGCGTCCAGAATGCAACAATTCCACAGCGCTACAGAAGGTGAGGAACCCCTCGGGCTTCCTCTTGGGCAGGAAGTGGGGTCTAAAGCAACCTTACAGTCTGGGCCCCCGGATATTTCCCAGTGAATTCATTGGGTAACCTAACCTTGACCCAATCCAATGAAATGAGAGTCCAGTGTTTGTTCAAAAACAACTTTGCAGTGTTTTTAGCTCATGGCTTCTAGACGGTGTCTCTTCTTAACGATAATAATCTCCTTTTGTGTCAGTGCGACAGTAGCAGACAACTGTTTGTGTCCCACAGTGCACTATATACCTGGAACTTATGAGAGCAAGAAGCCTCTCTTATCATAGCTGGCTGCAAAACCAGTAAAACTTCATTTTGTCAAAATATAACCTACCTGAAACCCTTAAGTAATGAGAAAGTAGACTTCCGCTATAGATATGTATATATGAATGTTCATACACAAAAATGGCCAAAAAAAAAAAAAAAGCAACCATTTATCAGGCTTATAGTGAGAAAAACAAAAACAACCCCCTTTACCCCCCACCCCAAAACTACTTATTGGGCATAAGCCTGAGGGCTGAGGTTGTAATACATAACATTAGAATTACAAGTCTATCTAGTGACAACAATATTAAAAAAAACAAAACCTCTCAAAGCCCTGATTAAGGAAAAACCAATGTCCCTAACATATAAGAAAGATTTCATTAACTCTACTGCTTATACTTACCAAGGCAAGAAAGCAGATTGGTATATTTTACATAATTTTTTTCAATAGCTGGAATGAAACTAAAGTTTACCCGAATCACAATTAACCAATTCATCAGATTCTCAGCTTCTCAGCATTCCAGCTAAGAAATATTTTCCTGTGCTTTAGCATAATTCAAAATGCCTGTTAATTTTCCCCAAAATGACTCCCACACACAGACTCTGACACCTATGAACCAGCTTATCACTTCACCAGCACTTTTAAACTTATCCATCCTGCTAAGGAAAGTTCTAAATTGGAAGTGAGTAGAAGCAGCAGACCAAAAGTGGCAAGTGACTCAAAATCCCCAGGAACTGCAATAGTTGTGTAAACTGCTTTTTCTCCTCCCTTCCACCATTTTCCCAAATAAGAGGAGAAGTGTCATCAAAGCAGAAGAGAAAGTTCCTCTTTACAAAACAGTTTCTGGAGGGCAAGTAAAGATTAAGGTGGGGAGGCAGAGGGCTGAAATTTGCTTCCTTGGTGTAGAAATCTGCTATGTAACTATTGGATAAGATCTTCATTTTTGTATGATAGCATTTAATACAGTTTTCATACAGACCTACACAATATCCTAGTGAAGGCGGCATATTTCTCTGGGTTAAAATCTTTGGCGGTCAGAACAATAGAAAAATGAGTCACCTGTCCAAAAGAAACAAAAAAGTATACTTTTTAAAGACACTTTCACAGATTTAATTTTTATTACTATATTCTAGCAAACCTCTGTACAAGACAGACCGGCATTAAAAGGAAAAGATCAAAATGTAACCAAGTTTTCACTTGCTTCTTTATACTTTTATGCTTATATACACATGCATATAAATGACATATACTTATATATACATAAATATTTAACTTCCTAGATAAGAATATAATACTTTCAGAGTTAAAATTTTTTCAAAAACGCAAATATATTTCAAGTATCAAAAATGTGAGTTTTCATTTCAAGTCCCCTAACCTCATCAAAGCAGAATTAGAAATGCTATTAGACCTACCAATTTATCAGCTATTAATTAATGAAACAGAAGGATAGAAAACAAAAATACATACAGTAAAAATCACACAGTTCCTTGGGGTGCCTGGGTGGTTTAGTTGGTTAAGCATCTGCCTTTGGCTCAGGTCATGATCCCAGGGTCCTGGGATTGAGTCCTGCATTAGGCTCCTTGCTCAGCAGGAGCCTGTTTCTCCCTCTGCCTCTGCCCTTCCCCCTTCTCGTGCTCTCTCTCTCCTCTCAAAGAAATAAAATCTTAAAGAAAAAAAAATCACACAGTTCCTGAAATAGTCAATTCTCTGTAGAATGCCATATAGTCTAAAGGACTATTACAAGAAGCTTCATTTATCTATATGCCTCTATTATTATAAATATAAATTTCTGCTAATATATAGCTATTATTTCCATTAATGGGACAAAATTCAGAACATTATAAAAAGTAAAGCATTTAAGAAATTTATGAATTTAAGAAAATTATTCATTATGAGTAATATGATTTTTAGAAAGCATATTTTGAAGTGTAAGAACTATCTCTACATCTTGCTATTTTTCAAATCTGAAGAACAGATTTGAAATCAATGTTGCTATTGTTTGGCAGACTACAGGCAAAACGTAGATAAATCTACTTGAGGATACATTAAGACCTCTCAGCAAGAACTTAATGAACATAAACCAAAGCTTTTTTTTTTTTTTTTAAGATTTTATTTATTTATTTGACAGAGACACAGCGAGAGAGGGAACACAAGCAGGGGGAGTGAAAGAGGGAGAAGCAGGCTTCCCGCAGAGCAGGGAGCCCGATGCGGGGCTCGATCCCAGGATCCCAGGATCACGACCTGAGCCCAAGGCAGACGCTCAACAACTGAGCCGCCCAGGCGCCCCTAAACCAAAGCTTTTATAACACAATGAAAACTATCTTTTTTGCAATTTACATTTTCTAGTTATGAATCTGTTTCATCTTAAACCTCTAGAAGTGCTTCATTTTTTTAAAGATTTTATTTATTTTGAGAGAGAGAGAATGCGCATGTGGGGGGGGGGGGTTCGGCAGAGGGAGAGAAGCAGACTCCCTGCTGAGCGTGGAGCCTGCCCTGGGGCTTGATCTCAGGACCCTGAGATCATGACCTGAGCCACAATCAAGAATCAGACACTTAACCAACTAAGCCACCCAGGTGCCCCAAACCTCTAGCAGTTTTAAATAGTTGCCTTCCTGTTATTTTAAATGTAATTCCTTACATTTAAACTGGTATCTTGGACATGCTTCATATAGTCTGGTTATTGGTTATAAAAGTAACGCTGGAAGGTAAAGGAAGTTCCCACCTAGGAACACGCCAGGAGTTTAGCCACTTTCTAATATTTCTTTTCTTTGAAAAAAACGTGCTGGTTGCTTGGGATTAGGAAAGCCCACAATGACCACATACTGGTTTTCAACATGTCACACTGATACTGTTCGTATCAAATGACACACACAAAAAAGCTTACCGAATACATGAGTTTCCTTAATTCTCCTTCCTATTCTTAATATATCCTTACCATCCACAAATGAAACAAGTTTTCTTAATTATGCCAAGGATAATTCTATCCCTTAAAATAGTTTTTAATTATAGAAAAATGCTTCTTTCCACTTTTATTAATCAGAGTCATGACTTTTAAAGTTCTTCTACATTTCTACTCCAAAAGAGTATAACCTGGAAAGGGCTTCACTATCCAACCACAGCGTCAGTCATATAATATACACCAACAAAAGTTTATAGAATAAATGAGTGAAACCTGAAAGGGAACATTCCCAATGAAAATCATGTTTAGTATTTTTCAAAAGCGTATGTGAATGATAATGTCAAAAGCTAAGAGTGACTGGAATAATGTGACATCACGTTAATTATTTTTGGTTGTTTGACCTTTATGCAGTCATACCTTTATCAAAACTGAAGAATCTGGAACTTCGATTGTTGTGATATAAAACCATGTTCTTCTGTACTGACCAAAGACGAAGGGATGGAGAAGTTTGCTCTCATCTGTAAGGCAGCATTTTCTCAGCAGTAAATTCCTTAAAGTAGCTGTCGTGGAAGGATAACACCACACCCACAGAACTTCTCCATTTGTGTCCTTTTCTACGGTGGAAAGATGGTCACTGTGAGAATGTCAAACAGCAGCAAGGAAGTGAATTGATTGGTTACTCAGAAGCACTTAGTGGAATCAGTTTTAACATCCCATTTTACAAAGCATCCCGGAGCACGTGTGACCCCAAATTCCCACCTACCTCTACTGGTCAAATTATCTAGCTCTCCTGATCTTGAGTTTTAGGCCACCTGAGTAAAAAGCTTTTATAACAAATCATGAATGAATATTTAGCCTTACAGCTTTGGTAGAGGTTTTCCCCTTTACCCTTCCCCTCCCACACAAATTCTCATAAACTCATCATTATATTTTTATCTATTGAGAAGGATCTTTAATAAATACATAGGAAGGGTTTGTTAAAAACAAAACTGGGGATGAAGAAAATGGTGAAACGTTACTGCTTGTGCAAATTCTGTATTTAAAATAGTAATAATAATAATAATGGTTATGCCATCATGTATGTAGTTTCATCATCAAAGTGAACACCTCAATAATGTAGCCAAACTTCAGAAAAACAGTTATTGCACATATAGCAGGAAGGATGCAGATTTTGATCTACTCTATAGATTTTAAAAAACAATTTTATTATGAAAAATACCAAGCATTTAGAAAAGAGAATTTTAAAAAATGAATTCCCCCATCTCCATCATTCAGCGCCAGCAACTACACACACCTGGCTCCTCCTCATTTCATAAGGGGGAGAGAGAGCTCTCCCCCACCATTATTATTTTTTTAAAAGATTTTATTTATTTATTTGAGAGAGAGAGCGACCATATGAGAGGGGGGAGGGTCAGAGGGAGAAGCAGACTCCCTGCTGAGCAGGGAGCCCGATGTGGGACTCGATCCTGGGAGTCCAGGATCATGACCCCAGCCGAAGGAAGCGGCCCAACCAACTGAGCCACCCAGGCGCTCCCTCCCCCACCATTATATTGAGGCAAATCCCTTTTAAATCCGTGTCCACATGAAAAATAACAAAACCTGCTGAATTTAAAATGATTATAAGTCATCTTCATCTTTGCTGTTACCAGATAAAGTCAGAATTTAACCCAACCTCATTCAGAAGTACCTTCAAGTAGGACTAAGATGCCTGAAATAATTAGGTTTTGTTTTAAAATCACACCAGAAATAAATACAGGAAGCCATTCCCAGATAAATGCACTCCTTTGAGACACTGAAAATATAGACAGTTTTGCTAAACGCAAGCAATGTTCTTCTACATTAGAGGACCAGAATGTTTAGGTGTTTGAAAAAATCTCAATAGAATATTATTTCAAAGGACAATGGCACGCAGGGAACCGACAGTCATTCAAGCAACCGGGTGCTCGCTGCAGCCTATGGGATGAATGGTTCCTTGAAACACCCAACCCTGAAACACTGCACTCGGCTCAGGCACACCCAAAGATCCCAACGTACTTCCTCAACCACTATTTCCTCAAAACTAACCGGGACCCCACCATATGAGATTATGTGGACACTCCGGCTACGTGCATGGGCTTTATCTTATGATGCAGGGTTCCTCCACTGGTACGAGTTGCGGCTCCGTGGCTAGACTGCAAGGGTCCCAAACCTGGCTCCACCACTTCCTAGCGTGCGTCCGGCACAAATGACACCCTGGGCTTCCATCTGCTTCTCCAAAATGTGGCCATCAAACATTACCTACAC
>NC_058408.1:142248839-142288243 GCF_002201575.2 Neomonachus schauinslandi | reverse complement strand
TGATGGGTATTAAGGAGGGCACGTACTGCATGGAGCACTGGGTGTTACACGAAAACAATGAACCTATTTTGATCACTGCATCAAAAACTAATGATGTACTGTATGGTGACTAACATAACATAATAAAATTAAATTAAATTAAAAAAATAGAAAAAAAGAAAACGCATTTCCCATCCCTGGAAGCAGTGCGAGCTAGCAGGGAGGATGGGGGCTCGGGGGCTTTGAGAACACAGGGGACCTTCCAGGAGAGGGGGAGCCGGGGCAGCCTGGAGGGAGGGGTCAGGCCACGGGCACCTTCTGGGGACCTAGTGGGCTCTAACAGTTGGGGGTGGGCGGGGGCCACCACCTGACGTCTGGAAGGAGCCCCCTGAGCAGGACAGCAAACCGCAGGCCTCAGTTTCTGTCTGTAAATGAGGTCGTGTAGGAGAACAGCCCCAGTGAGCAAGTCCTCATTCCAAGCTCTGTGTCACATCCCCTCGCTCAGCCCTGGGAGGCAGGCACTGCTGCTACCACCCCATTTTCCACATGAGGTTCAGTCCTGGGTCCCAAGCAGGGCTGTCTGAGTCGACGGGGGCTTCTGCTACACCGTGGTCCTGGGGAGCCAGCTGGCGATCACTCCAGGTCTCCCCGCACCAGCCCCAGGGCCATCGCCTCTCCAACACTGCTCCATCCATGCACCTGCGCCTGGTCCGCGGCACCAGGGGGTGCCTACTTGGAGAGGGGGAGGTTGCAGTGCTGTGTGGGGCCTTGTCATGGGTCCCCTGCCACCTGGCAAGACAGAAGTGGGAGAGCTCGTGCTGTGTTAGCTGCTGTGGGGTTTTCTTCCTGACGTTGCGTACCGGGTGCTGGTTAGCCGCTCGGTTCTTTGGAAGCAGGCGGATGTCTTTGGAACCAGGCCACTTAGGAGAGTACTTAGGGCAGCGTAGTTGTGGCCTGCCTTTCCCGCACCTGATCAGGGGGCTGGCACTGGAAGTGGGGCTAGTCGTAGTTCCAGGAAAACCAGGGCGGCTCCGATCGCAGTGAGTGCGAATGACTTCTTTCCTTTAAAAATCATTATCACATGCCGGAGAATGACAGCAGTTTTGATCATACTGTCTAGCCAAAGTCCACTATTCAGGTTGCTTTTTAACTTTCTCTTCTTTGGGCTAAAATTAGATGCCTGTTTTCCTTTAACTCAATAAACAGCCACAGAGCAGTCCCCACGGATTAGATTAGGCGGTCTCCATGGTAATCGATGTGTCTACACATCTTATTAGATCCATACCTAGGCTGCGGTCCCGGAATGGAAGTCCTTGGGTAAAAACAGTAGCTTTCAATTACTGAGTGTGTCTGTTGTCAGGCTGTGAGCTAAGCATCTTGTATACACGATGGCATTTAAGCCCTAGAGAGTCCCATGAGGGGGCTACTAGCATTTTCAATCCCATTTTCCGGAGGGGTAAGTGGGCTTCAGAGGAATTTCAGTAACTCATCTGAAGTCCCTCAGCTACCAGGGGATAGAGATGTGGTCCAACTTGGGTCTGTCCCCAGAGGCTGTGCCCCCAGTCCTGGGCCACACTGAGGACCCCGGAGTGGGAATGGGGCTCTGAGCCACCTCAGCTTTTCAGGACACTTCATAGGAACCAATCATTTACCCCTAAAAGGCTGCTCAGGCTGGCTCACTCTGCAGCTGAAACGCTATTAACTCTTCATGGCCACCCTGGGAGTCCAACTGGAGTCTAATTGGCCCTGATGGGCAGTTAAAGATGTGATTAATGAAACAGAAGGTGAGTTAGCACTTAACTGCACTGTGGGCAGGCAGCCTGGAGGCTGGCGGGGCTGGGAGCCGGGGAAGGAGGCGATGGAAAGGCTGGGGACCTTCGGTCTGGGAGCTCCTGTTTTGCCCTCCTCCCCTCTGTCTGCATAGAAACAGAGAGGGATGAGCGTGGGCGGAAGGGAGCCCGAAAGGACCTGAGCAGCCTACACCATCTCAGCCCCCCACCCAGCTACCCCAGGAAGGAGGAACTCTCCCTATTCCCGGTTTCCAGATGAGGAGTGGAGGCTCAGGGAGGTAGGTACCCAGGGTCGCACAGCTGGTAGGTGGCAGAGCCGAGATGGCCAGACCCGAATCAGAGCCCCCCTGAACTATTCCTTGCACTATCGTCTCTGCTGGCTGGCTGCCACCACGTGGCAGTGGACCCCAGACCAGTAGCTGTGCTTCTTCCCGAAGACCCCACTGGGCTGAGCCTCCCTGCCTGGCTTGCATCTACTCCACTGGCTAAAAGGGCTGCCAGATCCCCGTCCGCTCATGTGCAGCTGAGACCCATCTTGCTGCAAACGCCCAGCGCCTTATGTCAACCTGCCCCCCCAACAAATTGAGGTCTGGCACCACGTCTCTGCCCCCCCAGCTCAGCAAGTGTGGCATTGATCAGAGCTGGGTGGCAGACCTTCTCCCGACATTACCTTGCAAGGGGCCCTTGGCCAACTGGCTGCCCCTTTGTCTTCTCGCTGGCAAGAAGAGGGGGTTCCTGAGCTTCGGTGTGCACAGCTAGCCCCCAGGAGGCTTGTGACTCCCATCATTGCCACCCTCCTACGATTCTGATTCTCTAGGTCTGGAGCACGGCTCAGACACCTGCATTTCAGCTTGGCACTCCAGGTGCCTTGAATGCACGTGGGGCCCACCACAGGTGGGAAGGACACAGGCTTGATCCGGTCTAAGGTTTGAATTTCCATGTGGTCTAATTGAAGGCTAATTCTTAGTCACCCTTCAGCTTTTCTCATCCAGGGCTAAAATTAGAATCCCCAATGTAGTTGACCTTTTCATTCACCTGTCACCATGCGCTGAACACCCACTCTGGTGCCAGGACCTGGGATGGGGGGCTAACAGGGACACACAGCGGTCCCAGTCCCCCTGCTGTAGGGTTCTCATAACAGAGCCCTTGGCAACAACAAGGAGGAGCTGAACACTCCACTGGGGGCCCAGCATGTAGGGTACATGTGTTTTCTGGACTTGACGATGCTTTTCTCCCTGAGCGTTCTCAGCCTCCCCAGACAGGGGCCTGGCCCGGGCTCCCACCCTCTCCCGCCCGTGAGCCCTGCTGCGGCTCGGAGCGCACAGACCGCATTCCGGGGGCCGCTCAGCCCCGAGGAGCCTGTTGTCTGCTGGCCCACTCAGGGTGGTGTGACAACCCAGTTAGCTGGGGATAGGATGGGATGGGGTGGGGGGCGCTTTGGAACGGAGGCCCCCAGAGCCCTCTGCAGTCAAGGGCTTTATTAATATAGATTAATGAGCATAAACAGGATTCTTGATTTCCTCAAATAAATGGATTTTGAATGGTTACTCTGGCAACGAGGCCTGCTTCCATTCATTATCCAGGGGAAGGAGAGTGAGCTTGGTAGGATCTCTCTTGTCCTTGTATTTCACAGTCTCTGAGTTTGGGGTGGGGAGACCAGGGGGTGGCATGAGGAGGGATGTCATTCAAGGGGCTCCGCTGGCCTCTTGGTATGAGGCCAGGCACTGTGGGGGAAATAAGGCAGGTCTGGTGTGGACTCTCAGGCCCCGGAGTCCTGGGCCAGTGGGCCCATCCCCAGGGGCCACGAGCTGGCAGCCGCGGTTCGCACACCCGAG
Source organism: Neomonachus schauinslandi (assembly GCF_002201575.2). Lineage (NCBI taxonomy): Eukaryota > Metazoa > Chordata > Mammalia > Carnivora > Phocidae > Neomonachus > Neomonachus schauinslandi. Next base: position 142,284,639 of record NC_058408.1, on the reverse strand, counting down.
GACACGCGGAACTTGTCTGTGGAGCACCGATCCAGGATGCGTCGTGCCGAGAGGTGTCTCGGCTGCCTGGCACGGGGGGAGGGCTCTAGCTGGGAGTCAGGCTGCTTTGTGGAGAGTCTCCCTGTGCTGCCCTGTACCCTCCCTGCTCTTGGGGCCCCCTGTTGTGATGCTCCCCCCAAGGCAAGAAGCGCAGGAACTGGGGAGTGCAGCCTGCACTTCGCAGAGACGCCAGGCAGGACCCCAGGAGCACTGGGAAGGGGACCCCTGACGAGCGCAGCTGGGTGGCACCGGGCCACACTACCAGCCGCTCAGAATTCTCTCTGCAGACACAGTGCTGACCCAGCATGAGCGGTGAGACCAGACTGATGCCAACGGCCCGTCACGTGGAAAGCAGTCTTCTGGGCTCAGGTGGATTTCTCATCCTCACTGTAGCAGCCCCCCTTTCTTCAACATGATCTGTTGCTGCCTCCCAGGAGCCATGGGAGGCTCAGAGAGGGTGGGCGCTGGTGCGAGGTGGCACAGCCAGCCAACGCAGTGTGGACCCATGTGGTCTGGCTCCAGAACCCACACCCATTACGTTAGTTGTTCCTTCAGTTCCTTGTTGAGTGTCTATTTTGTGCAGCTACTGTCCTTGCAATCAGGGAGAGCCCTAAAGCTTCTGAGCATGTGTCTGGGACTCCAGTGTCAGTCCTGTCCCACCCCTCTGACCCTGGTCCCCAGGGAGGCTGACGGCATCCCTTTGGCAGTATCCCGCACCCACCACGCAGAGGCAAATGCCCCCACTTCAGCTCATGGAACATGGCAGAGGAATCGTCTTCAAAACCTCCTGCCAGGCTCAGATGGGGAGACGGCGAGGGTAGAGCTAACCACCCTCCGCCCCCTCCGCTCTGGCCGGCTGCCCTCTGAGCCAGGCCTCCAGACAGGAAACCCAGCAGAGGCAGGTCTGGCTCCTGCAGAGGAGCGTGGCTGGGCTTCTCGTCTGTCCTGGTGGAGATTCTGTCTTCCAGGCAGTAGTTGGGCTCTCTCGTTGTCTTTGAATGGCTCTTGCTCAGCCCTCCCCAGGACAGCGTCCCCACTGGCGCAGGAACAAGGACCTACCGAGTGCCCCATCTGCAAGTCTGTGCAGGGAGCCCAGCTTCCCCAGAGCCGGCTGTCAGGGGGACTCATGCCCCTTCTTCCCTCCCGCCCTCCCTCTCTCCTTCCCGCGCTCTCTTCCTCCCTCTCTCCTTTCCTTTCTCCCGCTCTCATTCCTCCTTCTTTAACTGGACCATCTTTTCAGGAATTCTGTCTGAATGCCTTGCACACTTCTACACCTCACTGCGCAGCGCACCAGCTCGTATTGAGCACGGTTTAAATCTGGCTTCACGATTCTTAGCTGCCTTTCCGAACAGAGATGATGGCAGACCCAAGAACCAGATGCGTGAGAGCAGTCCTGTCCAGTACTGTAGCCACTAGGCACGTGTGGCTATTTCATTATGATTAAGTGAAGCATTCCGTTGCTCAGCTGCCCCAGCCACCTTGCAAGCAAGCAGTCAGTAGCCCCGTGAGGCTGGGTAGCTTCCATCTTGCCGAAAGAGCTCTCGAACAGCGCCGTCTGGAGACGGCCTGGGTGGAGAGACGATGGGAGGGCTTGGGGGCACGAGGGAAGCCAGTGTGCCAACTTTTGGTGGCTGTGAGGCCAGTGGCTCGGGCTCGGCTGCTGAGGCTCGGCGTGACCAGCACTGGGCACCTGCAAGGGCTGTCTTCACCCTGCCTTCTCTCTCACTCTCTCCCTCTAAAGATGTTGTGCCCCAAATCTCCTCACCTTTCCTTTGTTCACTGATAGCCGACCACATTAATCAGCTTCGTGTATTCTTTTATATTGAAAACAGGTGAACATAAGCAAATACACCTGTATATTCTAATTTGTCCCCCTTCATACTCTATCCTTCCCCTTCCCTACGGTCAGAGACCACGCCCTCTCTCCTTTTCACGGCTGCATCCTATTCCACCGCTCCAATGTATTTGGCTGGCCCCTTATCCACGAACGTTTGCGTGCTTCCTATCTTTGTCTGATATATAGGCTGCAGTGAAAGTCCTACATCTCTGCCGTTTGCACCATGAACACGTTTATCTCTAGGATTAATGAAAATGTCCAGAGGCGGAATCGCTGAATAAAATAGCATGTGCATTTAAATTGCCAACCTACCCTGCTTAGAAGTGGTAACAAGCAGCTTAGACTCCTGCTGATGTACCTGAGACCGCCTGTCTACCCACAGCCCCACCTACAGGGTGTGCTATGAACTTTCTGGCTTATTCTCGATCAGACAGGCTGTTTATCTCAATCTAGTGTAATTTGTATTTCTCTGCTACTGACTGATATGAGCATCTCGTCATGTGTTCAGGGGCCCTTTGTGTTTATGTTTGCTTCATTGAGTCAGCATCACTTTGTTTCTGATAATGGACCGAAGCTCTCTTTTTTTTTTCTTATTTGGAAAAACTTTTAAAAATGCAGGGTAGTACAGAGAACAGTTTGATCAAAGCTGTAGAGCAGTGCTGTCCAACAGAACTTTATGGGAAGGTGGGAATGTTCTAGAGCTGTGCCATCCTATATGGCAGCCCCCGGCCAGGTGTGCCTATTGAGCTCTTGAAATGTGGTTAGTGCAATTGAATTGAATTTTATATTTTGTTTAATTTTAGTGCATTTAAATTTAAAGGTCAATAGTCACGGGTGGTTCGTGGCTATTGTACTGGACCTTGCGGGTCTGGAAGCATTGACTGAGGTAGCCGGCGGGCGCCGTGCTGCAGGAGACTCTCACCATTCTCAGCATTTCAGGACCCTCCTGGATACAAGTTGTTTGTAGCCACTAAGGCTGCACAGGCTGAGGTCAGGTCGATGCAGTGACTTTGAACAGAATGTTAGGAGGGCTATGGAGTTGGTCGCCAGGGTTCAAATCTAGGCACAGCTTCCCAGCTGTGTAGCCTTGAACGTGTTACTTGCCCTCTCTGAGCAGGCTTCCTAATTTGTGAAATGGGGTGGGGGGTATCACTAGCATCTGCTTTTAACTGTTTGAAGATTAAAAGAGATAATTTGGTAAAGTACACTTGAACCCCGGCAGGGGCCAGGCCCACAGGAGGTACGGACTCACTTTCCCAGGTTCGTCCTGACCACAGCTCAGTTAATGAGAGTCAAGAGAAGTCCTAGTGCTCCAGGAACCTGGTATTTTCTTACTTATTCTTCTCTAAGACCCTAAGGCATAGCTACTGTCCTTGGCTCCACTTGGCAGATAGGCACAAAGGGAAATCGACACAGAGAGGTTAAGTAACTTGCCTCAGGTCACACAGCTAGGATGTGGCAGTCTGGGCTTCAGACTCAGGTTTGGTTGACTCCTGAGTCTGCTCCACTAACCACCGTGCTAAGCAGTCTGTGGTTGAAGGGCTGCTTCAAAGTATATTCTCAAAGGCAGTGGCTCTCAAAGTGTTGTCCCTGGACCAGCAGAATCAGCATCATCTCGAAAGGTGTTAGAAATGTCAATTCTTGGGCCTCACCCTAGAACAACAGAAACTCTGGGGAGGGGCCAGCCAGCTGTGTTTTAAGAAGCCTGCCAGGTTGATTCTTGGGCCCTAGTGTTTGAGAAGTGTAGCTCGTAGGGCCTTCAGAATATTGGCTTTGAGTTCCACTGGGGTTCACAGCTTCTGCTGTCTCTGCTGGTCCCCACAAAACTCCCTCCCCAACCCAGCAGCCCCCTCTTGCCCTGGCTGCCCTCTGACCCATGTTTGTACAGCGCCTCCCCTCCAGAGCTGCCCGTGGACGTGAGAGGTGGGTGGTCAGTGAGGGCTGGCCCCGCTTCTGTCCCCCTGCTGCTGGCCCAGCTTCAGGCTGGGCACTACGAACCTGCTGTCTGCAGCAGGGCTTGCTTTTCAGGCTGTTATCTGCCCAGCAAGTATCCCCACGGAAAGCAGTGTGAACAGCGAGGCTACCACTCGGTCATTTGCAAAGGGGTGCATCTTCCTGGCTGACGGCTCAGTGTGACTGACTGTTGGTCTCAAATGACCGCAATCAGGGGCCCTGATGAGAACCCCTGCCATAGTGTGGAGCTCCCAGGCCCTCAGGGGAACAGAAGGGAGGAGGACATGGAGAAATGTGGGCCCCGGACAGCCTGGGGAGGCTCTGGTGCAGTCACTGGGGGGCTTTGGTTGCTCATCAGCATTGTCTGCAGAGCTCAGAAACCGGGAGCCGGGCCTCGCCCCAGGCCGTGAACTCAGACTCTCTGGGGCCGGCACCTGGGTGCTGATTGTTTTGGAAACCGCCTCAGATGATTCTTTTCCTGTCCCAGCTTTGCTGAGACAAGTGACATATAACACTGTCTCAGTTAAGGTGTGTCGTGCGGTGATCGGATGCACGTATATACTGTAAAGTGACGACCACTACAAGGTTAGTTAACGCATCCATCACCCCAGTTACTAGTTTTTGTTGGAGTGGTGAGAACATTTAAGATCTACTCTCATAGCAACTCACAAGTTCACACTCCAGTATTGTTAAGCACCGTCACCATGCGCTAGATCCCCAGAACCTACTCATCTTCTGGCTGGAAGCTTGGAGCCTTAAACCACCATCTCCTTCGTGCCCCCACCTCCCAGCTCCTGGCACCCCCCAGTCTACACTCTCAGTTTCTATGAGCTCGGCTTTTCTGGATCCCACATCTAAGTATCAGACAGTATTTGTATGTCTCTGTCCGACTTATTTTACGTAGCGTAATGCCCTCAAGGTCCATCCATGTCCTAGCAAACGGCAGGATTCCCTCCTTTTTTTTATAGATACCTATATCTACCACATTTTCTTTATCTGTGGATCCACTGGTGGATACTTAGGTTGTTCTCATGTCCGTGGCTGCTGGGATGAACATGGGGGTGCAGTATCTTTGCGAGAGAGTGACTCCACGATTCTAATGTGTAGCTACGGCTGGAAGCCAGCCATTGCTGTAAATGAGCACGTCTCACTCTTGAAAGAGGCTGGAATATCCTGGAGATCCTGTTTCAAATCCAGGTTCTGACTCAGTGAGTGTGGAGTCGGGCCCCAGAATCTGCATTCGAAGAAAAGTCACCCTTCAGTTTGCCAATGACCAATGCGTCTGCATCATCAACTTTCCTGTTTGATTCGGTAAGTGCGGCGATATTTGGTAGCTTATTAAAGGGAAGTTCATTTTTGCTTAGGAGATTTCATCAGCAGAAAGCCAATCACCAGCACTTCATTAGAGAATTTTAACATTTATGCTAATTTCCATGTAAGGTATTTTCAATTCATCTGCATGACTTGATATTTGGCAAGATGATTCTCGGTGAATGGGCTGCTTATGGTGTCCACAAAGAAGTCTTTTGGCCAGCCCTGGGCAGAGAAACCACACAGGTAGGTCTTTGGGTGAGCCCCTGACTGTCCCAGAGCAACTCCCACCCCCAAAGTTATCAGGCTCTGCCTTCACTTCTTTTACATTTGGGGGATCTGCTGCTAAATGTGTTTGAAAACTAGATCTTTTTATTCAAATGCTGTAGTTGACAGCTGAGAAACATGAGGCTCAGAGAAGTTAAGCGACTTGCCTAAGGTAGCACAGCCAGGCCATTAGACCAGAGAGATGCTGCAGACCCTATATTGCCGACTCCCCAGCAGAGTCCAGCCCATGGCTAAGCAGTTCCTGGCGACGGGGTCACTGGGCCACAGACAGACTGCACAGACTGGGGGTGGGAGCTGGGAGGAGTTTGGACCCAGCACCCTCGCTCTCCCACTCCCCTCGCAGCATGACCGTCTCCCTCTGAGGGTCCCCCTGCCCTGTCTCCTCCATGGCAGTACCAAGGAAGGGTCAAAGGCCATTTCTTAGGACCCCCTGAGGCATTTAGAGGCCAGAGAACAGAGATGCCTGTGTCTGCCCTTCCTTTGCTGCCTTGTTCCCTAAAGGAGAAGACCCTCCTGCAGCTCTGAACCACCCAAACGGGCGTTGGGGAGCAGGCCACACCTTTAGGAATTCATGGGCTCTGGGCCGCTGCCTCTGGCTGGTCAGTAACTTTCATGTCCATTGCGGAGATGAGGCAACTGAGCCCCAGAGGTCAGTCTGGATTGGAGGGAGGCAGGTCTGAACCTTGTTTGGGGTGGAGGGTTGGGGCTGGACTAGTGTTTCCAGCTATCCTTCACATCTTGCCTTGCCTCCCCCTCCCCTGGTCTCCGGTGGACAGCAGAGTGAGGGACAGGCTGGACAGAGCAGGTGTCAAAGGCTAAAACTGGAATGGAAATGACCGGGAATCTTCTGTTGGGGTTTTGGGGATGGAGCCACTGCTGGGGCATGGGGCTGGACCCGTACCCCAATGGCCGAGCTCTGACCCACAGGGTTGGAAGTTACCTGAAGATTGGGACCCCGGCCTCCCGCTGGGGAGGGGGCAGGGCCAGGCATGGCGTCAGCGCAGTTAAAGGAGGCTGGAACTTCTCTGGCGTGTGGTCCATCTGGGCACAAGGCCTCAAACGGGTGTGTAAAGAGCCGCACCAGGCAAGGCTGCCGCATGCCCTGTGCTCTCTGAGAGCTGACGAGGATGGGGACTCCTCCCTCCCGAGACTGCTGACCCGATGAAAGCATCTGATGTGGGTGACATCGGAGCGGCATCCAATGGAGGGGCTGCTCATTCCCACCCCAGTGAGATGCCCACGCGCCTAACTTGGGGCCTTCCGCACCTTACCCACCCGGTCCAGGCCCCTAACTTGGGGCCTTCCGCACCTTACCCACCCGTCCAGGCTCTTACTGCCTCATGCTTGAGAGCAGGTGTAGCATGCAAAGCCCAGCGCTGCTGCCGCCGCCGCCACCCCCTAACCAGGCCATGTCCTCAAGCTGTCTGTATCTCCTCTCCTGATCTGTAGGGGGACAGTGTTAGGATCTGTCACACACAGGCAGATGGAGCATTACGTGAGATGGTCTGGGTAAAAGGCTCAGGACGCTGCCTGGCACGTAGTAGCTGTTCAGTGAGTGGTTCTTTGTCATGGTGCCATCTTTGGGAATGGGGATGGAGGGGGCACCTAGAGGCAGCCTTGGTGGGGGAGGGATCGGGGGCCCGCAGCAAGGTTTTCTAGGCCGGCATGCCCTGCTGTCTTGGGGCCCCCACTCTGGAGGCTTCAGGGTCTTCGTCCCCAGCCCAAGCCAGGGGCAGGCACCCAGGCTTTAAAAGCACGTGGCTGGTGTTGGGGGGGCGGGGTTCAGTCATCCTGCCTCAGCATCCTGCCGATTTCTGTCCACAGCCCTGGTGACGGGAGCTGGGCCTCTCATGCCCTCGCATCGGAAGTGGGATTTTTCTATTTCTGAGAGGCCTGTGCTGGAAAAAGGCAGCTGTGGTGGCCGGCGGTGGGCGGGGTGTGTGGGGGGGGTGCTGGCGCTTCAAGCAGCCGGCCTGGGCTATAGTGGGGGGCACACTTTCCCAACCCTAATTTGAAAAATTGAGCTGAAAAACAGTCAGACCTCCTGTGTGACTCAGCGCCATTATCCCTAATCATGCGGAGAACGCACCAAACCTCTGCCTGGCAAGTTCCTGCCGCAGAGCCTCCAGAATGATCCGGTGTTGAGGGAGGGGAGACGGGGGCTCGCAGCAGCACCACTTGCTCCTGAGCCACCGGAGGAGGAAGCTCCTGCCCGCAGGAAGGAGGCCCTGGAGAGGGGTTCTGGTCCCGGGGCTGGGGGGGAGGGGATGGGCCCGTGTGGCAGGTGCCGGCCGGGATGCAGGCTCTGCAGCGTGGGCCGGGGGTTTCCTCCTGGGTCCTCCGGGCTGGAGCCATTCCTGCTCTCACCTCAGCAGGCTCAGGATACGGCTCTCGGGGAGTCCCTGTCCCGAGACAGGAGGCATTGATTTGACACACAAGAAGCCTCCATTTCAGAAATATTTAGTATACGCCAAATAGAAGCATTAAAAATGAGGGGGTAGCCCTTACAGGGAAGGACCCTAAAAGATGTCTACTATACCCTATTACATTAAAAAAGCAGCTTATAAAATGGTGTGTAGACTATTGTCTTAGGCTGCTCAGGCTGCCATAACAGAATACCATGGGCTGGGTGGCTTAAACATTTGTTTTCCCACAGTTCTGGAGGCCCGAAGTCCAAGATCAAGGTGCCAGCCAGGATGGTTCCTTTGAAGCCTCTCTTCCTCGCTTGCGAAGGGCTGTCTTCTGCTTTGTCCTCTCACGGCCTTTGCTTCTTCTTATAAGGACGCCAATCGTATCAGAGCAGCACCATCCATGGCCTCATTTAACCTTAGTTACTTCTTTAGAGACGTGGTCTCCAAACACAGCCAAACCGAGGGCTAAGGCTTCAACATAAGGTGACTTCTGGGGGGCGGGGACAAACGTCCAGTGCATAACAAGGAGCAAACTCTGGAGCAGGACCCTGGGCTCCAAGCAGCTCCTCTGCTTACATGTTGAGTCACTTGGGTGGAGTGACGCGACTTCTTTGAGATCCTCAGTTTCCCCTCCTGTACTCTGGGGGAGATTGTACCTCTGCCTCCCACCTTCCAGAACGGTCATGAAGATGACGATGACCATGAAGCTAGGAGAGAGCCTTGTAAATAGTCAGGGACCCCAAAATGAGAGGTCATCTTATGAGAAAGGAAAGCTGGGAACCCTGGGGGACCCCCACCTGTCAGGCTCACCTTTGGTTGGGAAGGGTGTTGACGGAGTCGGTCCCCCCCACCCCTTCAGGAGCAGCACAAACACGAGTGCCTGAAGGCTGGGCTGGTGCCCCCGGTGGGGGTGAGGGTGAGCTGGGGAAGGGAGGTTGCCGTGGGTGAAAGGGCAGCTGGGGTCTGTAGGCCCCCACCCTGCTCCAGCCAGGGAAATCAACTGTTTTCTGGATTTTTGAATTATCAGGATGAAGTGGAAATTTGACTTGTCTGCTGGAAGGTAGCAGATTAGAGCCTTTAAAACACTAGCAAACCAAACCCAAACAGCCCCAGTTGGCCTGCCACCCAGCAGTTCCGGACCCCAGCTGTCAGACCTGCAGCTGAAGTGGGTGGGGGAGGGGCAGTCAGGCTTGGAAAGGACAGAGGAGCGGAAAAGAGGAGGCTGAGGGCGCTCCCCGTGTCCAGAGAGCAGAGGCCTGAGGTGTGCTGTTGAAAGTCCTCCAATGCATGGGACAGCCCCCAAACCAAGAATTAACTGGCCCCAAATGTCAGTAATGCTGAGGCTGAGAACCCCTGATGTATGTTGGGTTGAGTGAATCTTTCCTGTTCGGGGCTGTTCTGTGCATGGTAGGATACACACACACGTGTGCATGCACACACGCACACACGTGAGCACCCTTAACTCAGAGCCAGGCAGCAGGGGATTACCCCTCAGTGCCCTCCTGAGGCCACCTCTCTGGAATACAATCAGGCCAGCAGCAAGCTGCCTGCTCCTTGTTCAGAAAGCAGCTCTAGGAGGTAAGATGTTTCTACACGTTTAGTCCCCGCCCTGTCTGTCCCTAGCCTCTCTAGGAGAAAAGTACGGCCCAAATATTGGTCACTATCATGGTGACAAGCTTCCTGGGAGATTGAATCTAAAAGGCCTTATCCCGAGTATGATCAACCGGGTTCCTCAAGAGAGAAACGAGCTCCTTTCATTCATTCGGAAAGCTTCCCATTTGGAACCCAATTCCCTCCCCGCTCCCCCATCTCCCCACTGTGATGACATTGCCCTCTCATGCAGAGAGGGGAGGCCGCAACAGCAGGTGCACAGGCCCGGCTGGGCTGTCTCGGGCTTCAAGTCCTTAACAGCTTCCGAGGCTACTTCTCCATGAACCAGCAATCTCAGAGTGTGTCTGCCAATTATTATTTGATTAGTCTCACCAAGGGCATCTTAATTTGTCCTTCCCAGGCACGTACTCTAGACAGACGGTTTGAGGAATTATGTCTCTGAGTCTGCTATAATAAGACAATTATTCTGGCCGTGTCCCACACCACGGCAATAAGTCCTGAGCTTGGTCACGGCCTTAATTTCCAACTGGGGTGAGAATGCACGGAAATTTTGAGAAGCCATAGCTTTCAGACGACCAGTGTCCAGAGGGAAAACTCAGGCAGGGCCTTGCGTCTGGGGCGATGTCTGTTCCCTTGGCCAGTGTGTGTTCTTTGGAGACCTGGGAGTAGTGTGTGGGAAGCACATAGACCTTGGAACACAAAGCATAGAGCTGGAATCCCAGTTCTGCCCTAAGTGTGTGGCTTTGGGAAAATGATTTAACTCCTCTGAGCCTCAGTTTTCTCATCTGTAAAATGGGTGCACGTCCTAGGGACACTGGTTGTTTATCTGCTGTTCAATGTCTCCTTTCCGTCCTTTGGTAACAGCTCCTTGATTTTCTTTTGGGCAGTTACCATCTCCACCATGTGCAGTATCGGAGGGACATAGATCCAGGTGTCCTGCCCTCCCCTGGCCGGAGTGATTGTGTGACCAAGCTAGGGACACCCTCAGAATGACCTCTGGCAGCTGAGCCCTGACAAGACTCCAGAGTGAGTCCTGCTTCTCCTAAGACCCCTGGATGTGCCCAGGTTCCAGGTACTCTTCTGATCCTCTTTCTCTAGCCTTCTTGTCACTTCCATGAGCTAACCAATCTCCTTCCAGTAGATTCCTTTTTGCTTAAATTCTCTGGGGTTAGTTTCTCTTGCTTGTAACTAAAGAGCCCCAAGTCACCACAGGTTTGTTGGGAGATGGGAGAGTGGGTCTCCCAGTATAATTACGTGCCTGCCTCAGAGCTTGGTAAACGTGGACGCTCAGCCAACAGGGCTCTCTCCCAGTCTCTGCTCAGAGGAACAGAATTTATTGACATGGAGTTTATAAGCTGAGACAAGCACCCAACGTGAGGTGGTGAGCCGGGGCTCCATCTGCTCCGAGGACTCTCCACTTCCCTGCCTGGTGTGCCTGTTCTTCTCAGACCCTTTTCTCACTCCCTTCTGACTCCTCAAGGTGAGGGGAAAGAAAGCTCAGGGAGGGGACCATGGATACTGAGGTGTCTGTCCCTCCCTCTGGCTCTGCCCCCAGGATTTGAGCCTGGCCCTGTGCCCCGCACCATGATGGGGGGAGACTCAAGGCCAGGAGCAGAAGCTGTGATGATTTAAAATTGCATCTCCACATGCAGAGCTGAGCTGCCTGAAGCCCCATCCGCTTGCCTAAACCTCAGGAGAGGCAGGATATGCGGGGCCCCTCTGGATTGCAGTCATTGGATCCAAGTGTGTCAGCGAGCAACAAATGTTCATGGAGTTCCATTAAACGTGCAGAACCCCTTCTGAATCACTCACCTCCGTTTCTTAAAAACACTAATCTATTTTGTGAGACATTAAATTCCGCAGAAAAGTAAGAACAAAAAGAATATAACCAACACCCATATTGTCACCACTTAATAGTTGTTAACATATTATCCTATTTTCTTACCTGCTTTTAAAAAAAATATTTTATTTATTTTTAGAGAGAGAGGGATGGAGGGAGAGAACAGGGGTGGGGAGGAGCAGAGGAATAGGGAGAGAAGAAGACTCCCCACTCAGCGCAGTGCCCGATGTGGGGCTCAATCTCATGACCCTGAGATCATGACCTGAGCTGAGATCAAGAGTCAGAGGCTTAACCAACTGCGCCACCCAGGCACCCCTTTTCCTACGTTTTTAAAAATAGTAAACATTAGCAGTGGAGCTAAAGTTTTTTCCAACTATCTTCCTCATTCCATTTCTCTCCTCCATGCCCTTGAGGCGACCTCAGCGGGGCTGCTGTAGACCCTTCTGCACACAGATAACACACATACTTCATTTTAACTTCGGTAGTTACTGTCTGAATAGACCGCTTTCGGCTGCTCCTCTCCCTGGACATTCAGGTGTAATTTCCCCCAATTCTGTGAGCCTGTGCGTGCACCTGTCTCCCTGACACCACGGTGTTCTTCCCTCCTTTACCCCCCCCTCGACCCGGCTGCTCCCACCTCCAATCTCGCTGGGGCCTCCGCTGGTCAAACCCAGGCGCTGCTGACCAGCTTCATCTTCTCTAAGGATGACTGGCCACGCCCACCTTCCTGCTTTCTCCCCGCTTTGTTCTTTCTGCTTCCCTTCCAGGCTTCTCATCTCCCCACCTCCCTACCCAGGCTCTGCCATTCTTCGTTTATGCCAGGACTCTCAGCTCACAGAGAGAAGCAGACGTGGCTGAGACTTGTCTCACCTGGCCAGCACGATGTTCTTGAAACATTTAGAATGTGAACCCTCAGCCCCCAAATTCTTACACCTTCCATACTGAGGTTACCCTCCTGGCGCCTGTGGTGGAGACGGAGTTTGGCTCACTTGGCGTCTGTTTCAATCTCCTGGGATACTTCCTCCACAGCAGAGGCTGGGAGGCTAAAGATCAGGGTTTTCCAAACTCCCTGCAGGTGTGGCTCCAGAAGGGATTCAGATTCACTTAACCAGGTGCGTCTGCTTGGTATTTGAATTCAGACCTCAGTTAAGGGGGAGAGTCGCACCAGTTCTGCTGCAGTGTTTCCATTAGGCACAGGGCAGCTCGGGAGTGGGCGATTTTGGGGCATCTTCCTGACCTCCAACCACTGGTGGTGCAGACCCGGAGCCAGCAGTCATTTCCTGGGGCCACAGTTTCCTGGTTACGGCAGAAGTAGCAATTCCTTTTCCCTGGTGAAACAGTTCTGTGAAGTTTTTTTGGAATCTCTTCTTAGCCTAGAGGTTATTTATTCATCCGTCCCTTCCAAATGACTCTGTAAGCACTTGATTCCTGGAATTAAAGCCACTTTTGCTTAAACTAGCTAGAGTGGTTATTGTTTTTTTTTTTAAAGATTTTATTTATTTGACAGAGAGACACAGCGAGAGAGGGAACACAAGCAGGGGGAATGGGAGAGGGAGAAGCAGGTTTCCCGCCGAGCAGGGAGCCCGACGCGGGGCTCGATCCCAGGACCCTGGGACCATGACCTGAGCTGAAGGCAGACGCTTAACGACTGAGCCACCCAGGCGCCCCTAGAGTGGTTATCGTATGCAACTGAACCCCAACTGATAGGGATCCTGAAGGAACAAGGTTTTTGACCCCTGATTTATTCCTTTACTTTCTGAGAGCACATTCTGACTTCAGTTTTACTCATTTATTTATTGAACCATCCAAAAATATGAATTAAGCATCTCCTAAGTGCCTATGACTGTGCTGAACATGGGGGATACAATACCAAAATAAGATGGTACCAACCAACACCCCTCTTCCAGGCTTGGGGAATGCCGTTCTCCTGTCTTCTAAACTAGGAACCACACATAGGCCTTCCACGCTTCTTTTTTTTTTTTTATAACACTCGCCGCCAGCATCCCACATCATGGCCCCTCGGTAAGTTCTGGCTTCATAGTGAGCTTCAATGAATTGTTGATTTGATGACATAGGACCCTGAAGCCCTGCCCTATCCCAGTGTATCCCTGTGCAGATGAAATGACAGACAAGCCACGAGGAAGGAGCCCGCTACCCGAGGAGGTCGCTTGTGTTTCTGAGGTTTCCAAAGGGCAACATTAACATCTGTCCCCCAACCCCAGCAACTGGGTCTGAGAGAGCTGATAAATTGCTGCTTTTTCCCAAGACAAAAAGCATTATCAGCCCAGCTGACAGAAATAGCTGCTTCTCTTGCAGCCAAGTTGGAATCACATCTGGGAAGGTTTAAACCAATCAAAACATTTCTTTTTGTATAAATGGATGTTCTAAGTGTTGAGATATGTCACGTTCCAAGAAAGGAAGTGAAAAGGACCCCACAGAATATCTCTGACTTTAAATGAGTCAGGGCTGCTGCAGGGACATGCATACTTTCTTAACTTTTTCTTTTTTAGTGAGAGGGAGCTTGTGAATTATTTAATCTCAACTTCAAGATAAATATTACAAAGGATAAAGAGGGACCTTTCATAATAATGAAAAAGGCCAATTCATCAGAAGATGTAACAAGCCTAAAAGTAAACGCACCCAGTAACAGAGCTTCAAAACACAAGAAGCAAAAGTGACAGAACTCCCTTTAGGGAGAAATAGACAAATCTATCATAGCAGGAAATTTTATTACCCCCCCCTCCATAACTGATGGAGCAAGTAGACGAAGCATACAGAAGATCTGAACAAAACTATCAACATATTTAAACTGGTTGACATTTATAGAACCTCTGCCCAACAATAGGAAAACACATACTCTTTTCCCCTGCAAATGGAAGAGTCTCCAAGATAGATCATATGCTGGACCACAAAACAAGTCTCAATAAATTTCAAAAAGTTAAAATTATATAAATAATGCTTTTTAAAAAGATTTTATTTATTTATTTGACACAGAGAGAGAGACAGCTTGAAAGGGAACACAAGCAGGGCGAGTGGGAGAGGGAGAAGCAGGCTCCCGGCTGAGCAGGGAGCCTGACGCGGGGCTCGATCCCAGGACCCTGGGACCATGACCTGAGCCGAAGGCAGATGCCTAACGACTGAGCCATCCAGGTGCCCCATAAATAATGTTCTGTAACCAAAATGGAATTACATTTGAAATACAAAAATAGAAACTCTCCAAATATTTTGTTAATTAAGCAACACACTTTTAAACAATCCATTGGTCAAAGAAGAAATCATAAGGAGAATAAGAAAGTAGCACAGGGCGCCTGGGTGCCTCAGTTGTTAAGCATCTGCCTTCAGCTCAGGTCATGGTCCCAGGGTCCTGGGATCGAGCCCCACATCGGGCTCCCTGCTCATTGGGAAGCCTGCTTCTCCTTCTCCCACTCCCCCTGCTTGTGTTCCTGCTCTCACTATCTCTCTGTGAAATAAATAAAATCTTAAAAAAAAAAAGAAAGTAGCACAAATTGAATGAATAATCAGGTTCCTTTTCACTCTCAAAAGTAAAGTGACCAAATGTTCTGGTCTGCCCAGGGCTATCCCAGTTTTATTACTGAAAGTTTCATGTCCCAAGAAACTCCCCAGTTCTGGATAAACCAAAACAGTTGGTCACCCAATGAAATGTTTGCACTCACTATAAATTAGGTGACCACTTTAGATATAGGGCTTCTCTCTCTTTCTTTTCCCCAGCTTTATTGAGTATAATTGACAAATAATTGAATATATTTAAGGGATATGAATTGATGCTTTGATAAATGTATCCATTGTGAAATAATCACCTCAGTCAAGCTAATTAACATACCCATCACCTCACATAGTTACGTTTTCTTTGTTTGTAGTGAGAACACTTGAGATTAATTTCATTTTCTCTATCCATCTGTTGATGGACAGATTTAGGTTGTTTCCATATCTTGGCTATTGTAAATAATGCTACAATGAACATGGGAGTGCAGATATCTCTTTGAGATCCAGTTCCTTTGGATATATATCCAGAAGTGGGATACTGGATCATAAAGTAGTTCTATTTTTAATTTTGGGGGGAACTGTATATTGTTTTTCATAATGGCTATACAAATTAAATTCTCATTGACAGTGTACAACATTCCCTTTTCTCCACATGCTTGACAACACTTGTTATCTTGTCTTTTTGCTAATTCCCATTCTAACACGTATGAGGTAATATCTCATTGTGGTTTTGATTTGCATTCCCCTGATGATGAATGATGTAGAGCATCTTTTCATGTACCTATTGGCCATTTGTATGTCTCCTTTTGAGATATGTCTATTCAGGCCATTTGCCCATTTTTAATTGGGTTTTTTTTATATGGAATTATATGAGTATTTTGGATATTAACCCATTATCAGATATATGCTTTGCAAATATCTTCTCCCATTCCATAGATTGCCTTTTTGCTTTTTTGTTTGCTATGTAGTAGCTTTTTACGTTGTTGCTACAATCTTGTTTATCTATTTTTGCTTTTGTTGCCTGTTCTTTTGGTGTCGTATCCAAAAAATGCATGCCCACACCAATATCAAGAAGCCATCCCCTTGTTTTCTTCTAGTAGTTTTATAATTTCAAATCTTATGTTTAAGTCTTTAGGGGTGCCTGGGTGGCTCAGTTTTAAGCATCTGCCTTGGGCTCAGGTCAGTGGGGAGTCTTCTTGTGTTTCTACCCCTCCCCCTGCTTGTGCTCTCTCTCTTTCAAATAAATAAATAAAATCTTTAAAAAAAAGTCTTAAATCGATTTTGAATTGATTTTTGTATATGGTGTGAGATAAGGATCCGTTTTCATTCTTTTGCATATAGATAGCCAGTTTTCCCAACACCATTTATTGAAGTGACTGCCTTTTCCCCATTGTATGCTTTTGGCAACTTTGTTGAAGATCAACTGGCTGTTGATGCTTGGATTTATTTCTGGGCTCTCTATTCTAGTTATTCTATTCTATTCTATTCTATTCTATTCTATTCTATTCTATTCTATTCTGTGGATCTATATGTTTATTTCTTGTAAGCAGCGTGCTGTTTTGATAGGGCTTCTCCATTTTTTACAGAGGTGGCTTCAGTGGGATAATGGAAAGACCTGGTTTCCAATTCAAGCTCTGCCGTTTGTTAGCTGGGGACCTTGGGCAAGTTATTTCACCTTTCTGGGCTTCAGTTTTGTCATCTTCCAAACAGGGGCTGAGATCACCTGCCTTGCAAGGTGTGTCTGAGAAGTAAAGGAAATGACGTGGCTCCAGTACCTGACACACAGGTGCTTAGTAAACAGTGTCTGTGATTATTATTGTATCAGCTTATTACAAACAGATGTTTTGCTTGTCCCACTACAAGTTTGGGAGGGTCATTAGTCCAAATGCCCATCAACATTTTCATTCTCATTGTCATAAAAATAGCTGATATTCATGGAGCGTTTGCCACGAGCCTCTACTGTGCTAACTGCCTCTCACGCATCTTACGAGGAAAGTAGTCACAGAGAAGTTGTAATTTTCCATAATCACACAGCAAGTCACAAGTAGATATGGCATCAGCTTTCAGACCTCGTTAGCTCAGGGAATCTTTCCACAATATCTTGGGGGTCCCATAGCTTGTGGGGGGCACCAGAAAGCTGAGGGCTGAGGGGTTGGGGAAGGTCCCAGCAGCCCTTGCACAGGCCCCATCCTTTTCTGAACGTCCGCTGCATGCTCAGAAATGAGTATGGGAACAGACTGGCAGAAGAATCATCCCCACCGCTCCCTGCGAAAGCCTGGGGAGATCCAGAGCGGAGAGGGGCTGCATTGGTCACAGAATTGCTGTCCCCAACTCTTTTCTGCTCCCTGATTCAGTGCAGCTGATCTGCAAGGCAGCGCTGAGATCTGGCCCTCAGGGCCCTCTGACCCGTGGCCCTATTCTCGGCACTGCCCTTCTCCCTGTGGGGTGGGGGTGGGGGGCAGAAGGCGCAGACCCCACCAACCTCCAACTGGCTGTCTTGTGACCTTCCTCTTCCTTTCCATCTGAGGCTTTTCATGGAGTTTTCATGCTGGCCGTGTCAAGGCAGTTATGTCTCCAGAGAGTCCTTAGTGTGGCGAGAAAAAAGGACCTGTGTGAAGCTGCTCTGACCTGCAGGGGACGTGGCTCCCGGGGCGCTGGGCCTCAGCTTTTCTGTTTGCATTTTCTCACTGAAAGAGTGGCACTGCTAGATACAGAGCTTGTTCTGTGGTCAAAATGTGCTGACCACCCTGCTGCTTTGCTGGATGGCAAACCTTCTTCGATTCCTTTTTTCCCCCCAGAATTGGCTGATCCCCATGGCTCAGATGCTCCAGTTCCTCGCAGGCATCAGAAGCCCCCGTGATAGCATGCTTGGCAGATGGTCCGTGCCCATGGCTTTACCTTCCATCTGCACAGGAAAGCACCCATCAAAGCTACTCATACGTCCGCATGGCATCTCCACCTGGTTGGACAACAACATCTCAAACACAGCATGCCCCAAAGCGAAACAATCATCTTCCCCCAAGCGTGCTTCTCTTCCCAGCCCACAAGCCAGAGCCCCTGGAATCTGCCGCCCATCCTTCCCTCCCCTCAGCCAGAATCTATTTTCTCAACATGATCGATACGACTATTGATCAGACTTGCAGAATTGCTTGGAAGGGGAAAAAAAGCCTGCACATCTGGTCACAGGAATGTGAACATGATAGAAGCCCAGTATGAGAGTAACGGAGAAAGAGACTATTTTTGTTTGTTTGTTTGTTCAAAAACATTCAAATATGGAGCTCCAGTGGAGAAAATTAGAGGAGGATTTTGAACAAAACTGTAGGAGCTGATATTTTGTTATTCTTTCTCTTTCAGTTGTATCTTTTAAGTGCATGAAAATGTTTTTTTTTTTTAAATTACATTGGACGCTCTGTACCTTAGGGCTCCTGGGTGGTTCTCTGGGGAGAGGTTTGGGTTTCTCTTTTCAGATGGTTGGTCTGCAAGGGATGATGCTCTAGGACAGGCGATGCCTACACCTACCCACCTTGAAGTCAGTTCCAGAAAGCCAAGAGTCAAAACGAGCCAGGGAAATGGAAATTTGTAGACCTCGAGGGAAAGAGTTATTTAAACACAAGTTCTGTTGACCTAGGAGATTCGTGGGCGGTACTTATGGGAAAGGTGGAAAGACACGCGTAAAAGGAGGTAGGTTGTCGAGTACCGTGCCCTCGCTGTGAGCTCACTGGGTGGACGGCGCTGGTGGCTGACCCCAAGGCCGACAGTGCTGCCTGATGCCATCAGGGCGCAAGGATCCGCACCAAGAGTCTGGGACTGTTATGGGAGAGCTGGGCCAGAAGTGGATGGGGCCTGGGTCCTGCCCAGCTCTGAGCATGGCCGAAAGGAAAGTAAGGCTGTGTCCCACGTCCTGGCCAGGGAAACGGATGCCCGTCTTGCTTCTTGACCAGAAACTAAAGCAGTGGGCCCTGGAGACAGATCGCTGATCCCTTCTGGAGGAGAGGGCACAATGGGCCTGTCTGCACCTTGCGGAGGCCTGTTTGCCCCAGGCTTTATTGCCCCCCACCCCGCCCCTGTCCCCGCCCCCTGCACTCCCACCTGGGGGATACTGGGGATACCCCAGTGGAAGGACAGGGAAGAGCTGTGTTTGGAGGAGCCCACAAGCCAGAGTGCTACCGCAGCGGGTTGCATCTTTTCCTGCCCCGAGGAACAGTGCTTTTAAAAGGACATCACTGTTGACATCTCAGAAGGTCCTGCAATGCAGTGGCAAAAAATGAAGGTGCCTTTTCTCATCGTGGAAGAAACTTACCTTGACTACGGGCAGCACGGCACTTAAAAAAACCATTCCAACAACTGGCAGGGGTTATGAGGTGCACAGGACAAAGGGACAAAGAAGCAAAGCCCTCCATCTGCAGTGGTAAAAAAAAAACAGCTCCTTGGTATAGCAGTTGGGCTGGGTAAGAGGGTGACCCTCTGCCCAAGAACGGGTTTAGGAATTGATTATATAGCCTCATAAGGGAAATCATGTCAACGGGGATAGCATTATTATTTTATTGGCAGTATGTTTTAGTGTAGAACAAGAGGAGGGAGAAAAATGAAGCAGAAGGGGCAGATGGAAGAAATTATGATATCTGAGCTCCTTTTTTTGTAGAGAGGTAAGAAGTTGGGTAGAACGTATGGGTCAGAGGGGATCTCTGGTTTAGAACGGGGAACCAAGTTCTGCCAGTAGATGTAAGAGCTAAATTGGCAAGTGCGGGAGAAACACACGGGTCGGGCAGACCTAGAGGGGACATGCGCCGGGCCGGCATTTGAGGAACCCAGGACGGGCAGGTGTGCCCGCCGAGGTGCTCTGGGTAGCGCGTGAAACGGTCAGAAGGCTGCTGCCTGGCCCGCTTCCTTCCCTTTGAGGCCCCTCTCCCCACCCCCAGCCCCACACAGAAGTTTGGCACACCCAGTGGTGGGAAGGGCTCAAGGGTGGTTCCGACACTCTCCCTGCGTCAGTGGGCTCCCCTCCCTGCTCCCCTGGGACTCCCAGTGGGTGCTCCATCTCCTGCCTTTCCCCATTCAGTCCCCTTCATCCTCCCTACCCCCAGTGAGCTTCATTCCCCTATTGAAGGCCCCCATCAGGGGGTCCCGGCTCCTAGAGAGTAAAGCTCCAGCTTCTTAGCCTGGCCTGGAGGGCTCTTCCAGATGTGGCCTGTCTCCCCAGCTGGACTTTTCTGTGCACCTAACTCTCCTCGTCCAGACTGCCCAGCCACCTGCGCCACTGGCATCTCGGGGCTGGGCCACTCTGACCTCCCAGGTCTTTGGGTTTGTTTTTTTCTTCCTCTTTCAATCTCTCTCATCTTCTAAGATTCATTCTAGGCGTGGCCTGACCCATCCAGTGAGACTGGAACTAGCCACCCTCTCCTCCCGGGCTTCAGGAAGAGTGGGATCCGGGTGCTTGGACACTGTTAATGTGCTCTCTTGTTCCATGTCCTTTGCCACTCTGTGCTGGTCAGCTCTATTCTTTCCCTGCAGGTGGGGGCTTATTTTACCTGGTGGGTGAAACAAGGATCTATCTTAGGGAGGGCTTGTTCCCTTCCCACTTTCAATTTGAGAAGTCTTAGGGAAGACTTCTGATGGCCTTGCTTGGGTCAGGGTCAGCTGACTATCTCTGACTCAATCACCCATGGTCAAGAAGGGTCATTAACATTAATAATGTTATCTAAATATGTATCGCTTTCTTATTAGCCAATGTACCAATTTATTTTAATGATTTTGATACCAACTAACACAATGAGGTCATACTGGACTTGGGGCCAGCTAAAAAGCACACCTTTCTACCTCTTCCAGATAACCTGCCACCGGGTTAATTCACAAAAGATCAATTTGCTGAATACCCATGGTCAGTTCACCACATTGACTAAAAAAAAAAAAAAAAAAATCAAATAAAACTAGGTCGTTTTAACTTACTGATTTTCCCTTTGGCTTCATAGAAGTGTTTTAAAGAAGTTCAGTTTGTCTTTGCCCTCACTCCCTGTTGCTGACGTCAGGCTGGAGAACAGAGACTAATGATGAGGACCACAGAGGTGGGAGTCCCAGAGGAAACGACGGGAAGCGGAGGCGACATGAATATATTTATAAGAACATGTTCATAAGACTATAGCCTTAAGATGATATAGTCATTGAATATAGTTAACTCATTTAAAAATATATTCAAGAAAAATATGTGCACAAATAATATTTTTGCATTTAAACGAGTCTGCTTGCTATATTCTTATGAGTAAAAATCCATTAATGAAGAATATATTTGTAGGACACTTCCTATTGAAGACAATCTCACATGTAAATTTTCTGGAGCCCTCAGTGTCTCCTGCTGTACACCTAGATCTTGTTAACTGCTCTTCTTTTGTTTCTTTAACCTAAACAGTTCCAGAGCCTTCCTCTTTCCTCCTGGATGTGGCTTGTAGGTTTCTTATCAGTTTGCACTTCTTCTTGTCATATACACACCAGTTTGCCCATGTCTTTCTTCCAGACTGGCTTCAGGGCAGGCTGAGCCTTAAGTAAATAAGTGAAATATGGGGACAGGCATTTCCTTATACTCAGACCCTATGCTCCTATTAATCATCATTGTGATTATTATTATTAATGCTATCTAAATATGTGTTCATTTTCTTAATGACTGCCCATCATAGTGAGCTCGGGCTGGGCATACAGCCTGGTAACCCCCTCACACCTTGTCCACATGACTTGCCTCTGTCCTGGGGAAGAGATTCTCTACTCTAGCCCTGTGACCCTTGAAAAATAACAGGTACTCCATCTTTGTTTTCCAAGCCCTTATCTTTGAGTGGGAAGAAAAGATTTGAGATCAGACATCATTTGTAAATGAGAGTTTATACTACTGATGTTTTAAAATTGTTTTGGAAGCATCGGGTACTCATACACAGTTTGGCAATAGTTCTCAAATTTGTAGACTGTGCTTACTATCAGTTTTATATAAATCCTGGCAACACCACGTCTTGATGGCTTGAATCTGTTTGTGCATGATCCTACCGCTCTTGAGCATTTTCCTGTTTATTAAATCACATCATGCTTTTGTTGGAGTTGGAGTGGCAAACTCTGGGACTTAATTAGATTTTTATTAGGCATGAAAAAAAAAAGCACATCACGTTTCCAGTGTTTTCACCTGAACTTGAAGGCATTTCTCTTCCTAGTCTAGAATCCGAGTGTGCCTTCAACCTGCTTATTTCATTCTGACTTTCCTTGCTCAAGGCACATGTCAAAATTAGCCTTTCAATGCTGATTTAATCTCTGTCGTAATTACATGGCTCTTTACACTTGAGACTTAAATTCTTGATTTGGGCTAAAAAGCGACGAAGCTGCTGGAAATAAAAATAAATCTATTTAATACTTTCGAAAGAATCCCATGATAGTAGGAGGCATTATGCACGGATTCAGTTAGATAGAGGTGGTTGCTCATTTGGGCGGGCGGCTGACGCAGGCACTGACATGCTCCAGCTGGCGAATCTAGTCTGGAGCAGATGGGCCAGCCCCTTAAGGGAGAATAGGAAGAATCCTACAAACCGAGGTTTAAGCCTCTGCTCCTCTAGGATTCAGGTTCCCGTCTGTAAAATGGGGATCATCACAGCTACGGTTCACTGAACACTAACTCTGTGCCAGGTGCCAGTCATTTGATCTTATGAGATAGGGACACAAATTACTGTGTCCATTCTAGAGATAGGAAAACTGAGCCCACTTAGAGTTTAAGTAATGGCCCACAGCCATATACCTAATGTGTGGTGGAGTCTGGAGATGAACCCAGCAATCTGGCTCATAATCCCCACTCTTAACCCCAAGCTGTGGAGCGTGAGAATGGTTGCCCTCTCTATTTTATGAAGGAATTAAATGAGTGACTCTGTGTGTGCTGCATGAACTGCTTTGCAAGGTCAGAAGCTCCTTGGTGATCTTAGCAGCACCCACCGCTCTGATGTTCTGCCCTCACATGGAGCGGTGCGGTGAGGAGGCTGATGGACCCAGGGTCCAGGGTCTTCAGGAAATCATTCAATCTCTCTGAGCCTCAGCTTCCAAGTCTTGGAAATAAGCACAACAATCTTACCTACTCCTCAAGGCTACTGTGGGATAGAAACAAAACAAGGAACGTTGGGAGCCCCGAGAACAGCCGTAAAGGACTGATATGACGGCTCACATTTACTGAGCACGAACCACGTGCAAGGGCCTGCCCGGAGCCCATTATGCAGTGTCTCGTCTAGACTCACAGGAGCGCTGGGAGGTCAGGGCTGTACGAAACTGATTTACAGAAGAGGAAACAGGCTCAGAGAGGTCGGGTGACTCACCCAGCATCACAGCCAGCCACAGCCCATGTCCTCACCACATGCTCCCACCACAGCCACCCCCCTCACCAGAAAGTGGTTAGGAAAGCTCTCTACTCCTTCCTCCGTGAAGCCTTCCGGATGACCACCTCTGGGCATCCACTCACTTACCCCAATGCCTCCTCCCTCATGTGTGTGTTCCAACCACGACAAGCTTATTCCCAAGTGTAATGCCTGTCTTTAGCCATCCTTCTCCCCGACCTGCTTGTGTCTCCCATGAGACTCTTTCAGAGCAGTTGTTTTTTTGGGGGGCGGGGGGTGTGCAGTGAGACTATTTTCCCATTTCCCCTGTTCCTGTCTCTGGGTTCTGGCCCAGAACTCTGCCCAGACTTGGATGTTGGAGTTTGTAACCTTGAACCACCGAGCTTAGGGATGGCTGCTCTGGACACCAGACCTTGCTGGAATAATGAAGCAGGGCAGGCAAAGGCTAATGCTGCAGGAGATAGGAGTTCCACTCTTGGAATTAATCCAGAGGATGTGCTGTGTGAAAGCTGCTAGTCTCAGGACTCCTGGGATGGCAGGGAGGGGGCTGGGCTGAGGAGGGCGGAGACACCCGTCAGCACAAGTCCTCTTACTGCTCCTCGCGGGGACTGTGCCCCACTCCTCACATCTTAGAGACACCAAAGCCCACCTGCTCTCTGCTCCAAGTTGAACTCTTCCCCAGTGGTGTCTGCTTCGGCTCCAGGGCCATTTCAGTGAAAAGGAGGAAGGTGAACGGACATTGTACACATCAATCCTTTCTCTTGTAAAATCACTGCTTTGCCTTCAAGGAATGGAAGGAAAAAGGCAAAGGTTGAATATACAAAGCAGATACAATACTGTCTCCCTCTATCTCCAGAGAAAGCCTTTTTTTTTTTTTTTCCCTTGACGCCTCCCAACTGACTGGAACCAACAGTATGTCTTCTGGTGCCCTCCTGCTCACGGCGGCTTCAGCTAAATCTGGAAGTTGTCAAGTCGGCTTCATCTGGGTTTAATTTAACCAGAACTTACAGAATACCGTGGGGAACAGGAGAAGGATAAATCACTGTCCCTGGCTGGTCTCATGGGGACCCTCAGCCAAACAAATAAAACCTCGAGAAGGAGGAAGTCCAGGCAGGAGAGAGCTGACGTCCGGGACAAGGGTGGGCAGCCGGTGTTGGAGGGGCTACGAAGGGGACAGAGGTCGGAGTGGACTCAAAATGGGGAGAAGCAGTCCAGTTTTCTCTTGGTTTTATCAAATAAGCAGGATTTTCCAAGATAAACATGACTGAGGATGTTCTTACCCCCGGGGGTGGGCACAGCCTCACCAAAGGCGTTGAGCCGGGAAGGAACCAAGCTGACCTCTGCATCCAGCTCTTTTCTCTACTTTTCCTACTGTGGGAGCACAACCAGCCTGGATTTCTATTTTGAATGAATAGAAGAGACATGTCCTAAAGATGGGGGAAACCAGACGGAAGCTGTGACTCTTCCAGGTGGTTGTTGGCATCAAAAAAAGCACCCTGCACCCCGAGGAGAAAGCACAGGGTGGGACTTCCAGAGACCCGGAGGCAGGACTTTGCAGGACTACTGAACAGCTGGGTAACCTTGACCTGCCACTCACCCTGGCCTCAGTCTCCTCCCCTGGACAAAATCCTTTTGCCCTTGAGTTCCGGGCTGCGTGCCTATCTCCCTGGGCTCCTTTGGGAAGGACCTGGGGCAGTGGCTGAGCACCGTTAGGTGGAGCCAGTGACCCAGCAACAACACATTCTCAGCAGTTGAGACACCCTCTTCCCCAAACCAGAAGGATCGAGGCTGGTTCTGACACATGGAATTTCAACCTGAAACGACCGGGACCCCACGGGCAGCTGCTATTTTCACCTCGCGCCCAGCTGCGTGCCAGACTCAGCACTTTCTGGATCCAGTCCTTACTTCCTCCTCTATCAAATGCCAAATTCCCCGGTGAAAGGTTTAGGGTTTCCTGAAGGTTTGTGAGACGTTACTTCTTACAACAATAAAGCTGTGTCCAACTTCCCTCAAGATATTTGTGGGGCTTTTTCCCCCCAATGACTACATTGTCCATCTCCCGTACCTCCATCCTATTCCCTAGGCTGGGCAATCTCAATCTCTCTCCCCCTTCCCTCCCCACTTAGCAAACAGAGGATTCTTTGTGGGAGCCCCTCTTCTTAGAATGCAGATGGATTATAAATAACAAATCGTTTCCCATCACGCAGAAATTAGGGAAGTGAGGAAATCAGATAGAAAGTAGAGCCAGGCTAGAGAAACAACAAAGACAAGAGTGCCTCTTGCGCGCAAATAGGGAATGCAGCCCTGTGCATTCCCATGAGACAGCCCCAGAGGGGGGGCCTGGGCGGCTCAGAGCAGAAAGCACGATCAGGGCCACGAAGCACAGCCTGCCCACCAGCTTAGGAGCAGTGCCGCGTGACAGACGGTTAGCCGTCACAGGAACCGCTCCTTTGACAAGGAACAGAACGTTAGCTGGGTATGTGTGACATCCCCAGCCTCCCTTGCAGCAAGCGATGGCCGTGTGGGCTGTGAGCACAAGAGGTATCTTACTTCTGGGTCTTGCCAGGGAAAGGGCTGGGCGTGTGTTTCCTGGGACTTCTGACGCTTTCCTTCTGGCCGAGGAGCCAGGAGAACTGTGCCCAGAGATGGGAACCCCGTGTTGGGTGGCAGAGCCCCTGGAAGGAAAAGAAGCTTCTTCGTTGAAGTAGCTATATGTTCGAGGCCTCTTAGAAAACCAGCGCAGCCTGCATTCCGACGCAGCAGCTTCTTCTGTACTGAGGCAGAGAGAGGCTGTCCACACAGTTCACCTCTTCCACGCCGATTTGAAGCGTCCCCCTTGATGCAGGCTATGCTGTCTCCCTGGGCAGGCAAGGTGGCAGGTACAAGCGGTGAAGTAGAAGACACATGGCGAAAGGGATAGACCTTAAAAGCTAGTATTGAATGAACAAAATGAGTCCCCAGAACAAGATTTATGGCACAATAACATTTATGTAAATTAAGCCTCCCATCAAGCCCACAGCACTTATTTCAAGGATTTACGTGTATATTCAAGGATATATATATATGAAATCATTAGAGCAAGTGCTTATAAAGGGAGACAAGGGGAAAAAATAAAACATTTACAGGCAAGGGGCCTTACTCAGACAGATGATGGTAATTGCTGGGATCTGACGTTCACACACACACGTGCACGCACGCACGCACCTGTGACAAGGGGAGCAGGAACATGGCGGGGGGGGCGGTTGGGGTGAACAAAATGGGGCCTGGGATCTGCACGTGCGGTAAGATATTTCCATTGGAAAGAACAGGACCGGGTCTGGGTAAGCTACAGAATTTCAGGATTTTTCAGAACGTGATTTTTGGCCTGAGTGTGTCTGCGTGTGAAATGAAAACATGAAGGTCTTAAGTCTTATCGAATAGTTTCCCAGGATTGTCAGTTGCTTAAACATTCAATTTATGACAGGACAAGTCCTAAAAACAAGCAAAACAAAAAATCCCTCAAGACCCCCACCTTGTTGCCTTATGTCCTGTGTGTTTTCTTTTTTTGTTAATGAAGATACTTGCATATGAAATATCTCAGGTTGCTCTCTAGCTATGTTTAATTTTGCGGGTTTAACGTAAGGGGAAAAACCCCTCTGCCTCCTTTAATTACATTTTTGAACTTTGTGATACAAAAGGAAAGTAGCTGGGGAACAGTAGACAGACTATTGCAACTTTTTAAATCTTGCACGCACACGCATCATTGGTAACCAGCGGAGCCTTCACCTGTCCCGAAAATGCTTGCAGAGGGAGGGTGAGGAACTGAATTGGTTGCATCTGGTGAATCATAGGAAACAAACAAAACACAACTTACTAAACTCTGAAGTCTGCCAACAATAACACAGGCTGATTTTCCTCACAATGCTTGGGGCTCGAGAGCTGAAATGTGGCGAGGTGTACGCAGGGACCAAACTATTTCCCGCAGGGATTCTTCCTCAGTGAAGTGCGAATCCGAGGGCCCAAGGTGATTTCCTAGATATGTAGGAAGGCCAGACCTGCAGTGAGCAAAGCCACAGTGAGGCTGCCAAGGATGTCCAAATACATAGGACAGAAGGGGGACCACCTTTTATTAAGGTGGAACTGGAGACAAATGCCATGCAGGTGTATGGACAGCTGATGTCATCCAGGTGTGTAGATAGTTGACTATCTCAGGGCCACAATCTTGGACTCCTGAACTATGAGAATTTATGGAGACCTTCAGGATTGTCTAGGTCTCCTCCCCAACCTGCTTTACAGATGAGGACATGGAGATCCTGAGTTGGATAGGGCTTGCCCTGGGTGACTGAGAAAGTTATTATAAGTGTGGGAGTTTGCACCCAGGTGTCCTGGTTCATAGGCTGGAAACATTCATGTCCCCCATACACATTTTCAAGCAGTTTGCTCCTGTCCAGCTCACTCCTACAAGAGCCTGGATGGTGATTCAGGTCCCAGCCTATCTTATGGACTCCACCTGATCCAGGGGTCCAGTAGCTTAGATTTTGCCTTAGACATTTTATTAGCTATTAGTTGGGAGGATGTGGTGGTTGTTCCCAACATCCATGAAGAATGATGCATTTCTTTTCCATACTCATCTGACCATGATGAGAATTCATGTCATATATAACGAGCTCTTAAAATTCATTAAGCAAAAGAGAGTTCCCTGCAGCGCTGGTGGTCAATGTGAATTGGGCCGTATCTTGTGACTTAGAAATTTCCTTTTGCTGAATGGCCCCAGGAGAATTCTCCCCAAGGAGAAATATGGGAACATGTTGATTTGATTTGATTTTGATTTCTCTGAATTCAAATCCTGAGTTTTTGCAAAATAAATAATGAATACAGATCTGTATAAGAATATTTTGGGCAGCTAGAAAACATCATCACTGATCATATGCTTTACTTTCAATCCAAATATTAATATATGGAATATTCTTTTCCAGCTTTATGGAGATATCACTGACATAGAACATTGTGTAAATTTAAGGTGTACAATGAGTTGATTTGATACCCTTACATATTGCAAAATGATTACCACTGTAGCATTAGCTAACCCCTTCATCATGTCATATAATTACAATTCCTTTTTTGGGGATGAACATTTTAGATCTACCCTCTTGCCAACTTTAAAATATATTGTGCTTTAATATTATATACTATTACTTTAGTCTTATTAATAGTCCCCATACTGTACATTAGCTCTCTTATAACTGGAAGTTTGTATCCTTTGACCAACATCTGGAACATCTTTATCATAGTAAGTTTTGTAAAAAACAAAAAGTTGCAAACAACCTAAATGTCCATCAGTACTTTTTTTCTATGGGTTTAGACATATGTAGGTAAATGCGCAGGGGAGGGGCCTGTGTAACCTCTGAGGGAGGGACTGGGATTAAGGTCAAGGGGACTTTAGGCTTATCCGTTTCATTTTTATTAAACAGGGGAATGTGTTCATGTGCACCTTATGTCATTAAAAATAACTTGAAAAAGATAAACTGTAGAGAAAGCACCCAACTGGTATAATAGACTTGTCTTCCAATACCTATCATGTAAGAAGAGAGGGAGGGCTGGAATCCACTGCTGGCTCCCCTGGCAGCTGCCTTGTGCCCCCTTGGCTGACATCCCAGCCACGCTGGGGAAGTAGGGAGCCAGGATTATATAGATTCACCACTTGATGGCAGACTGTAGGACACGCACACTTGAGCGTACATCAGAATAATCTGCAGTGCTTGTGAAAAATTCATTTTCCCAGGTGTCACCATCCCTAATTCTGACTTAATGGGTCTGTCTTGTGATCTAGCAATCTGCATTTTAAATAAGCACCAGAGTTGATTCTGATGAAGGTGGTCTTTAGGCCACACCGGGAGAAGAATAATGCCTTCCTGCTATTCACCTTTTGCAGGGACACTGCTCATGATCTCCTCGTATGAAAGCCAGGGCTGTCTCCCTGGTGACAAAGATAAGACACAGGGAAGACGCACCATCCCAGACATTCCAGCTGCCAAACTACCAACTCTGAATGTCATGTGCGTGTGCACACATGTATAATGCACTTGAGAGACACCATGAGGACCATTCCAGTTCTGCATTTTGTCTAAAAAAATGTTGGAAAGGGCCTCTCACCCTAGATAGTGACACTAGAATGAATTTAGATGTGTCTACATAATAATTCAGAGATGGACATAATGAGATATGGTTTGGGTTCATCACTGAGTTTTGTCAGGAGACGTATATTAATGGAAACCCAAATGAGGGGCTTCTGCAAGGTTAAGGTTCCCATCTAAATGTGACAACAAAGAGCCCTTCACTGCTAAATGGCACAATGCAGATGCAAGATGATTTTTGCCATCCATAAAAGCCATTTCTAGCTGATAATGAAGCAGGGCTGGGATCAAAATGGGAAAGCAAATTGCCTTGTCTCTGTCTTTCAAAAAGAATGTAATAAAAATGGCTTTCAAGTGTTTTGTTTTTGTCTCTGTGTTTATTTATCTATTTTTGTATTTGTATATATTTTCTACTAGTAGAACTGAGATACATCATCCATGCTGCTAATGTCTAAAGTATTGGTGAAAGTCTAATCAAAAGTGAAAAAATAAAATGTGCTGAGATCTTGAAGATCTTGACAAGTTGGTCAAACCTTGTGTCTTTTAGAGGTTCTTTGTACAGAGTGTCACCAGAGAAGGTGACCTGGCTGGGTCACGGATCTTTAGGAATTCAATGAGGCCCAGGATGGTTGCAGTGAGGCCGTCTTTGATGAGAAATCCCAGATATGCCATGGGCAAGCAGGGGCTAGAACTGCTCTAGAATGTTGCCAGGGCCCTAGCAACTGAGCCAAACTGGATCACCCCAACCCTGCATAATCACACCAAATACAGGCTGCATTGTCAGCATCCTTCGTGGACCACTTGGGATATTGTTAAAGACTACATTTCGAAATGAAACAATCAGCAAAGAGGAAGAAGGAAGCAATTTCACCCAGTTATTCCACCCCAGGCCCTGACAAGGAAGCCGGGATTGCTGGCAGTCCTCCTCTGGGAAGAAATGACGCTAAGCAGTGGCTGAGGAAAGAAGGGGATGGATTCCTGACACAAAACTCCAGCCTGCAGAACACTATGATGATTAGAAAGACATAATGAGCACTCACTTCTTGTTCATTTCCTGCCACCTGAGCACTCATACACATTCATGAGGGTCTGAAGTTGTGCACGGCTCACATAAACACAGGAAGGGGAACATATTTAAGTAACATGGGCAGCGCTGATATGGCTGAGTTGAAAAATGCTATGAACACTTTAAAGACTCTTGTGCTTGAAAATAAATATGATCTATAAGGATCAACACAATTCAAATTTACTAAATCAATTAGCAAATTTCCCAGTGATCATTAATGTCTTTCTTTCATAGTAGGTGGTAGTAGTGGCAGGGACCATGGTCATACATCTCAGTGATTTTTGTAGATTTCTCTCTTACTACACTGCAGATTTTTAGACAGTAATGTTCTTCTCCTTCTCCCTCCTCCTCCCCCTCCCTGCCCTCCTCCTCCTCCTTCTTCTTGTCTTTGATTCTTCTTACAATATCTTGCCCTGGACTTTGTGTGCCTGGTAAACAATGATGAAATGAGGAAAAGCATTTAGACTGAGAAAGAGAAAATTCTTCTCAAAAAGACAGTCTTCTGGAGTAATGTTCAAGTGGAAGAGTTTGGGAATGTCCCCTAGAATGACCCCCTCTTGACAAGAGGAAGTGACATAAGGCAGGACAAAGAATTATCCAAAAGTAGCCACCATTACTGTGTGCCAGCTATGTACTAGTTCTTTCACTCGTGTTGGATCTTCTCCACATCCTCCAGAGGTGGGCATTGTTATGGATTTCTTATATTTTTCAGGGTTGGGGTTCTTCCAGGATAAAGAAGGGAACACTACATCAAAAATTAATGATGTAATGTATGGTGACTAACATAACATAATAAAATAAAATTTTAAAAAATAAAATATTCAGGAAAAATATTAGAAATAAGTACACTAAATTAGAATTAATGAGTATTCTAGATAATAGGATTCTGGATGATCTTTTCCCTTTATTATTCTGATTCATATTTCTCAACTTTTCTGTAACGTACAATTATTTGTTCATTTATCTCTTACTTTGCTCCCCAGAGGATTGGACATAGCTTAAAAAGTGAAAATAATTGAGTTAACAGGTGTTTTGTGTGTATAAATAAACATAGAGAAATAGGAAAAAAAAAAAAAGAATTTGCCCAGCAACTCACATTTAGTAGAGGTACAGCTGTTACCCAAGCCCAAGAGCCCTGTGCTATTCCTTCTTTGGGCTTTGGGACCAGTTCTCTCCTCCATTTGACAAACTTGGGCTTACCTTACCTTGGGGATTTTTTTTTTTCCTCTTAAATATCATCTTTGTCTGTTTGCCCTGTTGCTATTTCAGGAAGTGGTGAGAAACGGGAAATGAAATGTTTTCCAAATGCAATGCTGGGGTCAAGATGTCTGAAGAGAGTTGGCCGTGAAGGTTGGTAGCATTTCTAAGGAGAGTACTTTGTGTACTTTGAATGTGCTGTATTGATGTGAGGCATTGGTTCTCAACCAGGGATGATCTTGTCCCTTATTCCTACCCCCAGCGGATATTGGCAATGTCTAGAGACATTTTTTGTTATCATAATTAGGTATGTGTGCCTACCTTCTAGAGGGTAGAGGCCAGGGATGCTGCTAAACATCCTACAATGGCCAGGACAGCCCCCCTTGACATAGAATTATCCAGCCCAAAATGTCAATAGTACTGAAGTTGAGCAACCCTGGTATAATGTGGTGCTATGTTCCTTATATCTTTGGAAACTAGTTTTATTTGGCATTTTTTATTTTTCATAAAGAGGAGCACAATCAGTTACATATATTAGGGTAGGTTAAATTAATATATTATAAAGTATTCAAAAGACAACCTTAATTCTCTCATGTTTCTCTTGACATTTTCATTCAAAATGATAGAGAAGCAGGGTAGGAAATTAAGAGAGTATAGGGGTCTCCTCATAACTTTTGGTCTTTACAGTATCACTGCTATAAAACACTGATAACAGGGGTTAGTGAATATTTGTCATGACTCACGGCTGCTCATCATCTGCTTGTATTTGGAGAAATTCCTCATTAAATTCCCAAAGTGGAGGTCAGACTCCAAATTCCCAGAATACTTTGCAATTAAAACTCAGGTTTGGCATCCTGGCTCTGATGCACCCAGATGAGACTTGCATTCAGACATGAATGACCCGAGGGAAGGGGGCCTCATTTTGTTGGATAGAGTGCAGCAGAGGCGCCTGGATTTTAGGGACAGTGATGGCCACAAGATTGCGTTCCTAACGCGGAAGTGGCATTGGTGGAGGTGACAGAAACAGTGGCGGCAAAACTGTATATGGGGCTTTCTTCACCAGCGATGGTTTTGGAAGCTTAGCCTTGAGGCTGGTTGACCAGTTCTCCCAACAATTATGTGGGCTAGCTGCCATTCTTCTCTACGTACACCAGCGAGTGGGCTCTAGTGTTTGCAAGGAGGAACTCAGGCTGATGCACAGAGTTTATCAGGGCAGCGTTATTTGAAACCTAGGGTCCTTTACAAAGACTCTTTTGTTTCAATAACGTTGTGAGTTTTCAGTTTAAAACAAAAGGCAGAAGGTTCTCCCGTCCTGATAGCCTCTAGATGTGGGGCTTTAGGACTTTGGTAGCAGGCAGAAGAGGTGGCAGCTGGAGATACAGGGAACTACTTCCTGAGGGAGCCCTGCTTGAGGAACCAGACAGCGTCACACTCCAGACCTAGAGGAGGTGAAAGAAAACTGGAGGGATTGAGACATCACCTCCTCCCCCAGCCAAGGGGGCAGCTCTTGTTTGCTGTGGCACAAGCTTTGCTTAGAGAAACCTTTTATATAGTATTTCAATTTTATGTGTTGATCACTTTTTCAGTGTGTGTTGTGAGGAAAGTTTTATGTCTGTCTGAGAAGGTCCTTTGCACTTATTTCTTTAAGTATTTGGATAGTAAAGAAACTTATCCAGAGGTGGGTGTAGGGACAGATGCAAGAGTGCCCATCAATATGGAGTACTTCAGTGCTTCTCTCTATTCTTATTTCCCTGATAGCTAACTCAAGGTCTTATTTTTATTTTTTGAAGATTTTATTTATTTATTTGAGAGAGAAAGAGAGAGTGCGAGTGAGAGAGAGAGAGAGCACAAGCAGGGAGGAGAGGCAGAGGGAGAGGGACAAGCAGGCTCCCTGTTGAGCAGGGAGCACGATGTGGGGCTTGATCCCAGGACCCTGGGATCATGACCTGAGCCGAAGGCAGATGCTTCACTGACTAAGCCACCCAGGCACCCCTCAAGGTCTTATTTTTAGTTGAGTGCACAATTCATTATTTAAAAAAAATATATAAAGAAACAGCTTTATAATGAGATATATAAGTCTGGAAAGAACTGGAAATCAGGTCTCAGGGATAGCTAATTTACTAAAGCC
This sequence comes from Neomonachus schauinslandi, assembly GCF_002201575.2. NCBI lineage: Eukaryota > Metazoa > Chordata > Mammalia > Carnivora > Phocidae > Neomonachus > Neomonachus schauinslandi. Next base: position 142,250,996 of record NC_058408.1, on the reverse strand, counting down.
ACAGGGTTTTTCAGTTTTAAGACTGAGTTTCCTAGAGTAGCACCTAGGATTGTTTTCATAGTTTCCTCACCTAGCTAACTGTGTCTAGCCAATTCTGCCCTTGACTGTGAGTTCTTTGAGGGCAGGAATATATCTTACTTACACTTCTTTCTCTCACTCAGGGCACCTTGTCTACCCCTTCTCACATAGATGTATCACAAATATTTGTTGACTTAGCAGGTTTCATTGTTCCCTTTTCTCTTGTGGCAGGGAAGAGGTTCCTACTCCTCCCCAACGTCGTAGGTAAATAGGTGACTCTGGGGGCGCATCCACTCCTTTCCCCGGAGCCCAGATTAAAATGGGCAGAAGCAAGATGTGTGCCCCACAGGCCACTGCAGAGGGCACAAGGCTATTTGGGGCTCACTTTTGATTTTGAATAGGCTGAGAAGAAAAGCCCAGCCAAGGACTGCTTCTGGTCAGCATAATAGCTTTTAAGCCTCCATTCTGTTTGGGCAAAGTTGTGTTGGAGAATTTAAAAATGACTAGGGTGTGCACTGACAAAGCTGGAAGTGATAATTGATATGTCTGGAGTCTGTGATGAAAAGCACTTTCTCAAAGAGATCTAAGGGAAACACGTTTTTTTTTTTTTTTTTCGCTTTAGTTTGTAATGTCATGTCAGTTCTTACACTGCTGGGCTCAGGTTGTTGTCTTCCGTATGCAACCAGCCCTGCCATGTTGAGGTGGCCTCTAGATCTTCTGCACAGCTCAGCCTGGAGAGCCCGGGTGGGGCAGGGGACCCTGGCTCTTGGAATACACACAGGACAGGCTTAAAAGAGAAAACTGTCTTCTGGGGGGCATCTATTTTGTTATTGCCTGGACCTAGACAAGTCTCAAAAAATTGCTGTCTCCCGACTAGTAACTAAAAAAAAAAAAAAGATCCCTAGTGGTTTCTCATATGATTGGGCTAACTGCAGTATATCAGCATGAACTTAGCTGGCATAAAATTTTCAGATCCCTTAATCCAGTTTCCCAGAATTCTAACTGCGGTCCTTATCTCTGTTGTCTCTGTCTTCTGTTTTCTATATCCTGTTGCCTCCTGCCACCATAAAGCAAATACCATCTCCTGAAGTTCATACAGACCATGGTTTTATCTCCTACATGGGATCTAAGCAAGGGACATTTGGGGTGAGCCATAAAGATCTGTTTAGCTTAGGGGCACCTGGGTGGCTCAGTGGATTAAGCATTTGTCTTTGGCTCAGGTCATGACCCTGGGGTCCTAGGGGCTCCCCGCTCAGTGGGGAGCCTGCTTCTCTCTCTCTCTTTCTGCTGCTCCTTCTGCTTGTGCTCTCTCTCAAGTAAATGAATAAAATCTTAAAAAAAAAGAGATCTGTTTAACTTAAACATAATAATGCTAGGGTTGCCCTTAGATTTGTTAGAGCTTCCCTTGATAAACCACAACAGCAGAGGGATTCCTATATTTATTTAATCCCATTTGAATCTACTTGTATTTTCAGTGTGTGTAGGTGCATCTCTCATTCATTCAGAGGCAGTAAAGTAGTGAAGTACTTTGGCTCCAGAATCAGGTGAATCTAAGTGGAAGTTTCAGCCTTGCTACTTATTAGTTGTGCCATTATTCAACTAGCCTTGAAGAGCCAGTTTCCTCATCTATAAAATGGCTATAATAAGAGTTCTGAGGCGATCAAGTGAGATAAATATGTGACGTGTGACGTACTTAGCCTAGTGTCTGGTATGTAAAAAGCCCTCAACAAAGAGTGGCTATTTTCATCCATTCAATCAAAAGAAACCTGTATTGGGTATCTGCAGGGTTCAGGCATGTTGTAGGTATCCACAAAGAGTTTACTGTCATGGTTGGTGGAGACAGGGGGCTAAAACACTTTGAAAAGTAGAAAATAATAAAGGACAGAAAGATCATGAAAGGGAAAAGACTTTGAGGACAGGATAATCTTTGAGTTGGGTCTTGTGGGATGTGAAGAATGTGGAGTTGAGTGGGGACCAAGCAACCAGCATGCTAGAGAAAGGGAACAACCCCTGAGAGAGTTACTGGACAGGAATGGTGAGAACATGTTAGCATCCAGTTTGGCTTAAACATCTATCTATCTATCTATCTATCATCTATCTATCTATCTATCTATCTATCTATCTATCTATCTATCTATC